>NC_056731.1:22531207-22788707 GCF_019279795.1 Protopterus annectens
GTACTTTCGCTAAAGTATGTTATCGGAAACACAATTCGATGAACTGTGTTTTCAATAATAAGACAGTGATCCATATACATACATATATATATATATATATATATATATATATATATATATATATATATATATATATATATATATATATATATATAGATAGATATATATATCAACACACATAAACACAATCATCCTAAAACTAAATACCCCCAGTACCTCTCACTCCTCCAATATCTTATTAACTCTTTCACTACTAACTGTCCAGCTGACAACTGCTAATCTGCTGATGTGGGTGGAAATAATGCTCAAGGAGCACTGGTGTTGGTATGTACCTCTCTACCCTAACTGTTTCCTTGCGCACAAATTGCACAACTAGGCTGCTTATTCATTCACGTTCATAATTTGCAGCCTTAGCTGCTACACCTATTAATTTGTGTCACAACTGATAGTGGACTTGAGTTTGACAAACACCTTGCACTGACTATTAAAAAGGTACATGCCAACTGGACTCACACTATAGGGCTAAAACATATCTCACTGACTGTGCTAGACTCACAACACCTAGAACACATCTATTATCATCCCTTCTATACTTCTCTCAAATATTTACCAATCTTCGCAAATCTGACCTAAATAGACTTGAATCTTGCTATAACAAAATTGCAAAGTTTGCTACCAGTTAGTCTCACTGTACTGCCCTTCTCCAGCTAAATTGGTTAGAGCTCTCTCATCTTCTCACGCTGAATCAGCTACAAGCTGCACACAGTCTTATACAAACGTGACAACTGCCCATTAGTGTCTAATCTTGTTCAACCCTACAACAACCTAACTTTCTTTAGGTCTGCTGATAAAATACTCTTAAAGATTATCAAAGCACAAAACTCTCATGGCATTTCCTTGTACTCCTTTATCATTGCCAAACTATGGAACTCTCTTCCACAGCATATTCTGTCCATCAATGATGCACATGCATTTAAACATACCCTAAAGGAATATTTCTTGAAACTTAGGATTTGCACCTGTTCCCAGCCAGGCTAATCATTTCAGCCCACCAATGTCTAACTCCTTTGTTCCTATTTCTCTATACCTCTTGGCTATTTAAGCCTTCTTACTCTCAGAACATTACTTGTTATCACAAAAGAAAATGTGTGTTAAAACTGTTTGTTTAATATGACCACCATTGTTACTTTATAGACACCATGTTAAGAACCTTGTAATTTGAAGTTGTATTTGTATGTCTGTTTTATGCATTATTTCTTTGTAATATTTGTTTTATGTCAAATGTAAAAATCTATGTAAACCTTCTTGGAGCTTTTCTCCTTGGGTCTCCGCTAAAAGAGGGCTTCTGGCCCAGTCGGACACTACCTGGTTAACAAATTAAATAAATAAATAAGTAAATAAAAGTGATTCCAGGGAGCACATCAACAAGTACTTTTTGACCTCTATCTAAAGGTCATTGATATATTCTGTTGTGCATCTTTAGATTGTATTATTTCTCAAGCTATTTTCAGATATTTCTGTGGTCCACTGCATATGTTATGCACCACAAGAGAGTAATTTACACCTTATATTATGGGTCCATTAGTGATGTTTTAGCTGGAGTAGTGCTTGCACATTCTTCTTGACATAGGGCAGAATAAGATAAGTTTGAGTTATATGCATACATATGGAAAAAGATAGAGAGAGAGCATGTGGAGAGGAGACAGAATCAATAAATAGAGGCAACAAAGGAGAACATGGCTGACAGCTTCAAACTCCAGACAAGGCACAACCTATATATCCTACATGAAGGCCAGAGGAAAATAAAGAGATGACTAAATCAAGACATACCTCTCAACCTGGAAACATGAAAAATCTGGACAAGGCCCATGAAAAATAGGTACACATCTGTACGCTGATTAACATCTAATTTGCATACATAATTATGTAACCCCACCCACTCCAAAGGATTTTGGGATACCTACCTGGCTATTTTGCCCCATTTACCATAAACACTACTAATGTATGCATACTGCTTTACTTCTATCTACAATGATTTTAAATTTATTTTTACATTTTACAGCACAACAATGCAGAAACACTAAAAGACATCATCTCACAATGAAAATAGGCTTGACATTAAACTTTGCCTTGAAAACTACATTTAAAAATGCATCTGGCCAGTAGTGGATAAAGATTACCTTGGGGGGTTTCAAATCATTGGCAGTAATCTGTACTGTAGGCAATGAAACAAAACACATGAACCAATGACAAACAAAACTGCCCCAGTTCATAACTTCCATCTCATAAAAGTGCTTCACATCTATTCCCACCATAAATAATGACACAGCTATGTAAGCTATGCATAGCTTCTTCCGCTTCACTTATTTTCTTTGTAAAGTTGCTAGAATAAAATGCTGTGCTACCATCATGCATTTTACTGGCAGGTTTTGAACCCAAGACTCTATGCACTATTCAGAGCATACACATACCACTACCCCAAAAGCAGCTGAAAAAAAAAAAAGACTGAAATAAAATAATTTGAATTCACTTCTTTCTTCAACATCTAGCTCTTAACTCAAACACACAACATGGACAAACAACACAAACAATAATGGGGAAATAAAATTCATCTCAATCTTCTTCTCTCATATCTCTCTGAAAATCTGAGCAGAAAAAATGTTCTTACTTCTCATCATAGCTCATGAACTCTCTAGTACAAAAAAAATTCGGACAAAGCAGAACATAACTAACTTTCAACTGTTAGAAAAAAAAGCTCTGATTCAGAAATGGTGGTGGTGGTAGTAGAGTAGGTTTTTTTTTTTGTACCTAAGAAAGGCAGGGTTTGAGCCTAAACAACAGTATTACTCTTAACCTCCATAAACTGGCAGAGCTCTATCTATCTGTGTTTTTCAGTTTTCTGTTAATTTTTCAACGTTTTTTTGCATTTAAAAAATAAGGACATCATTGTTCTGCTCTTGTCATCCCATGAGGTGCCATTCTGTTTTCTTTGCTCAGTCTAAAGATGGCAGCTACTGCATAAAAATTTTCCTGATGCAAACTGGTTTATTAACATTATTACTACTGCAAAGTTTGCCTGAGCCAAACACATTTTCTGAAAAGCACTATAAGGACATTGGCACCTTGCACTCCATCCTAGTGTTGCTGCCCAGCCATTAATCCTGCCATTTCAGGTGAACAACTAATCAAGACATGAACTTTGCTATGATCTTTGCAAAATGTCTGCTGTTTGTTGCAGATGTTATATTAAGTAATGCTAATTTGTAGAAGAAAATGCAATATGGTGTTTGGCAGTGAAAATCAGAGAGTCAGAATGAAGATGTCATTTCCAAAGGCAATTTGCTCTCCATTTTCAATTAAATGTATGAAGCTAAAGTAATAAGGCGGGACAAGGAGTGTGCTTTTGTGTAATAATATTATTCTTATGAATAGTTGGAACATAACGCAAAGAGTGTTTGGCCTTACAAGTCATGTTGATATAAAGTGACAGATGGCCATCAAGTGTATTTTTCCCTATGTATATCATTGATTGCATTGTTCAGCCACTTAGCAAACAATTCTTACCCTGATAATTTTCTTGTAAACCCTGACAAATGCAATTCATTCACTGTAACAAGTATTTGTCAATATTTTAGTTACATTAACATCGTACAATTATTTTGTCATGATGCTAACAGCCTTACGCTATTATTTCATGTACAACACTTCAACAAACACTAAATAATAAACAATAAATGGTAAAAAAGTAGAAGCCGAGACTTCATTCAGTTCCTGTCAGCACATTTTGTTTCTTTAATTCCAGCATATGTTGTGTCCCTCTCTCAGAGCATAGAAAATGAGAGGGTTAAAGGTCATTACATCAAGGGCAGAAATGGCATTTCTTTTACACATTACAAGCATTGCAGAAGACATGTATGCTTCATTTTAGCTGACATTCAAACAGTGTGCAATAAGTGTCATACATCCATGCATATACATCTCCAGATTACTGCCTTTCTTTTCTCCAGTGTCAGTATAAAAGAATCAGGTCTAGAAAGCAATTATTAACAGTTACAATATTATTACTTGTTAATTTGATTTTATTTCCTCAGAGCAGTCTCACATGCATATATGCACCTATTCATTCATACACATACTCAAACCTACTCATTCAGACTGTCAATACACACACAGTCACATATTTAGACAGCTAGGCATTAATGCTGCAATCTGTCGGTGGGGGGGTGGGTGAAATATTTATCATGTTAGAAATAATGCTTGATACAAACAACCTGTCAGTGATGCAGACAGAGTGCCCTGTCTTACTATGTGTGTTTGGAGGTGGGAGGTATGAAAATTACATGAAGTGACTGATCTAGCACAACAATTTCCTGTTTAGCTTTAGTACTACTGAAAAAAAATAATTATGTGAAAAAGTATTAATCAAAAAATGGACTGTGAGAACTACAATGAAGTATTTTGAAAATATGTATGTGCCCTTAAATTGTACACACCATTAAACAGAAAACTCAAAAATTAAAATGTAAATAATATTTCATAATAAAGAGGCAATAATTGAGGGTAAGTGTGAGGGGTGTGCAATTTTCACCTACTTGTACTTCCATTAGACTATCCTGTCTTTGTTCTTGTCATCTAACTGTAGCAGTCTGTAAATTATGAACAACCAGGTCCCCCACTGATTATTGTTTAATTCTACTGGCACACTACTGCTACAAAATAAAAATAATAATAATGTTTTTCCTGTATCATCACTGTTATTATTGTTCACTGGTCAATTAAAATTTCCTACATTTGCTTTGCTATTATATGATAACTGATATCTAACCAAAAGCACTTTTAGGAAATTTAAGGCGCAGTTAAGAATATAGTTAAAGTGAGAAAGGTACCAACGCTTTTTTTTTTTTATCAATCAGGTTGATGTTTTAAGGTTCACAGTTTGTCACTGCTGAACTGAGAATTGATGTCTCCTCTGCAACCAATAGCTGACTAATCAAGGCTTAAATCTGTGGTGGATAAATATTTCCTGTAAGGACTAACTAAGATGTGCAAAAGCATTTTGGTTAGTGATTTGTCCTCTGTTAGTGTTGCTCCCTGATGAAGAAACATACAGAACTGGGCTCTGAAGCAAGCTGTAGACTGTTAAGAGACTTATGTAATCTCTGTAAATAGTCTGTTTGTAATATGTAATGCTGGTATTATGTAATGCTGTATCTGCTTACCCTTGGAGCTTTTCTCCCCAGGCCTCTGCTGAAAATGGACATGCATCCAGCTGGACTATCCCGGTCAACAAATGTAAAATAAATAAATAAATAAATTCTGATTCTTTAGTATGATTAAAACAGGAAAAGAATGCTTCTTTTAATGGCATTTAGTGCATCTATTGTTTCTTCTAATGGTGTTACAGTATTTCATTGGTAAAGGTAGTTTATTTAATTTGCTTTTACTAACACTGAGATGTTTTATAAATACATATTATTCTTTGCTGACTTTTTTTGTTGACCGAGAATGTAATTGACAGAAAAAAGTGAAATTTCCATATTTTAAAGGACAGTATTACCATGAATCTCTGTATTTATTTTATTTATGTATATGAATGTATGAGTTGGTCTGTATGTGAATGTTTGCCAGTTTCATCTGCTCTCCGAGCAGAAGGAATTACTCATTCTTATACTGCTTTTTTGCCATTAAAGTTCATAATTAAGCAAATAACTGTTATATGAAATCATCATAAGAATGCATCATGAAATATCAGTGTTATTTTTCTGAAGGAGCTATCAAGGTATCAATGCACAGAAATGAATGAAAAAGAATGAAGGTACTTACGTATTATCGCAACCAGATTTTCACGCTTGCAACTTTTGCATTCTGTCAACAGCTGTTGTGCAGCTTTTGTTTTCAGAAATAAAAATCAACAAATCTACAATAAGTAATACTTGTAGAAGTGTTGGAATTGTATTTTTACTAACCCGAGTTTAAATCTGATGACTAAACAATGTAAAATGCTAGTTGATTCCCCTAACACACACACACCACAGGAATGTAGTTGATACTGCAAAGGAATGCAAAATACGAGGTCAAGACAATTGGCCTAATTTCTCCCTCAGATACTGCAGAAAAGTGGGAATACTCTATGCAAAAAGTAAACGTCTAAAACTTGCACGTTTTCCCTACGATCCAAATAGCAGTTACATAGCTCGTTAAAATCATACGGAGGAATAAAATAAAAGTTGAGTATTGGCCATGAGCATTCCCAAGAAATGTTTCTGATTACCTTGCATTAGCCTCAGTTGTAATCAGCAAAGCAGGATCTGTCTTGCGGCGCAGCAGAGTGGAGTTCACCGCAAAAGTGTAACAAGCGAGGCAGGAGTCAACAAATTTACAGTTATTCCTCTCCTTGACTAATACTGTGTGTGGCATATTAGATGTAACTTGCTTACACTCCTCTTTCCACCTTAATTCAACTGTTTTCCATGAGACAGCACGACTTTCACAAGCGCGAAAATCTGGTTGCGATAATACGTAAGTACCAGAATGAATTTAAATAGATGAAAAACAAGGACTGCTTTTCAATAATAGTTATATTCTTGCATGTGAATATACTTCAAAACAATAAGCAGTTTTGTTTTAAATTATTCTTCGTGTATGTATATAAAGGAGGAGTGCCTTTTGCATACTACAGGATAGCACAGGAGGTGACAAAGATGTTCATCATATTGATCACTGCTCCAGTAGTCTTAGCTATATGGGTTACATCCTGCCATGGATAAAACATCCATCCAGCTTCCAAAGATTCAAGGCACCTTCCATGCTTCAAAACTGCCAGGCAGCTTTAGCTGAGTTGGCTAAAAGACAAGTCTGGGTGTGAAGCCTGACAGAGCTTTTCTACCATTGAAGAGTATGCCCCTCTGAGGCTTTCAATGATCAACGTTCAGCTTGTGCTTTGCTTTGCTTTGTTGGGCAAATAAGTTCACTTTGGAGAAAATGTTTTTTCTTAATTTGGTGATGTTTTATTACTTTACTCTTCAGGAAAATTATTTTAAAGCTGGGGGTTTTGAGTTTTAACAGACTGTCTTGAGACTATACTTATAAATAAGCACTCATTTCTTCCATCAGTTTAAAAGTGATGTAAAGTAACTGAAACATTTTTTCTGTGGTAAAATTGTGTTTATTTTACTTTTGTGTGGCTGGCATAGTCTTTTAAAGTATTTTTCCTCTATTTTTCTATCAAAAAAGTAACCTTTGTGGGCTGGTAGTGTTTACCGGCAATTATGATTTGTCTTCCCTGGGAAAGAGACACCATTTTCTGCTTCACCATGGAACAGACTAATTGTCCAATGGTCAGTTCTTCTTTAGCCACAAAAATAAAAAATTAAGCAAACAGCCTTTGTCACCATGGCAGGCTAGCAAGTTGCCTCAGCTGCAGGTGGGTGACTCTGTTCTGGCCATTTGATTTACCTCAGACCACTCATCTTTTATCCAGTATCCCTCTGGTGTAGCACCTACAGCCACCATGGATAGGGGGTTAGCCACATCCTCTGAAGCTATTGGGGTTCCTCAGTGGGGACGGGAGAGACTCTCGTTGGTCCTGAGAGATCAACCAGGGAAGGTTTCCATGTAGTATAAGAATGCTGTGCCCATCTCCGGGCTAGTGTTGCTGCCATTAGTAACACAGATAGCCCCATTTTTCCTGTCAAAATGAAATAGAAAACCAAATATGTGTCTCCTCCTCCTCAATTTTCTGTGGATGAGAGTAGTTTACTGGGACTGGTTCAGGGTTTAATTTAGGCTATTGATCCTTCTTGTAAAATAGTTTCTGGTAAAAGAAAGAGAGATACCTCTTTTCCTTTAGAGATTCAAGATTTTGAATACGAACAGGAATATGCGGAAATTGATACAGGGCTTCCAACTCAGATTTCTGATTTAGACTCTGAGGAGAGCTCAGTTTCTGATTCTCCCTGTGGGAGGTTTTTCTTTCTCTGAGTCTATTGCTAGAATGGGCTAGTGTTTTCATTGGGAGAACACTGAGGTTTCTCAGTCCCTCAGAGAATACTATGGGTTATTACAGAAAGATTTTCCAGAACCTATACCCGTTTTGCTCTGTTTGCTTTAGATGATGAGTGTGTAACTGCCTGCAATTTTCCTGATAGTCAGCAAGCTGCCCTTACAAAGGCAGATAGGATGTATAAAGCTCCTCAGCCTTTTAAATTGCTGTACATTGTTCCTAAACCTGACATGGCAACTATAACTTTAGTTGATCCTACTGATGCTAAGCAGTTAGTTAATTCCAATCCTACTGTTACTAATAAGGATGGGAAAATCGTTGACTGGTATGGATAAAAAGTGAATACTTCTGCAGCTTTAAATTTTAGAATTTTGAATTGTCGGGCAAATATGTTAAAGTTTGTTCTGACAAATTCTGAAAGTATGAAGAATGTTTTATATGCAGCTTCTTCTTATGAGGAAACATCAGCTTTAAATAATTTAGTTTCTTCTATTGCACAAGTCACTAATTGTTTACAGTGTGTGTATGACTCTGCTGATACTTCTTCCAGGGCTTTGGCCACTGGTATTGTTGTAAGGAGTGTTGCATGGCTGCATTCTCAGAACCTCCCAGATGATGTTAAAAATGAGATTTTTAATTCTATCTTGGTTATAAATTTAGTGTTCAGCCCCTCTGCTGCAGAGGTAACCAAAAGGTGTGATGAAAGGGACAAGCTGATCCAGGGAATCACTAAGATTTTTCAGTTCTTCTCCAAATTTTCCAAGGGATTTTTTATCTCCTCACCCAATTTTGGCAAAAAACAGAATACACTGTCTCAGCAAAATACAGGTAAACAGACATTTAAGAAGAAATGGCAAGGGAGTTCCAAAAAGAAGTTGCAAACCTTCCAAATCCAAGGACATTTCAACATGTCTGAATGACTATTCAAGAGACCTAGTGACCCCATCCCACCCTGGTCTGTTTTCTCTTCCAGAAAGATTCTTCATTTTTCTTTGACAACAGATTGTTTCAGACAAATGTGTTCTAAAAATCAGTCATCAAGGTTACAGATGGCAGTGGGAAGAAATTTCTCCTTTCCTTAGGGTCATTGCTCATTTTCCAGATTAGATTCTATCGTTTCCACCTGTTCTTCATCTCATGCCATCCCAAGGAGTGGTAGAACCAGTTCTAACTTCCCATATGAGGAAGAGGCTTTTATCAAGGATGTTCCTAGTGCCAAAGAAAGAAAATTCTTGGAGACCAGTTCTGGATCTTTCCTTCCTAAACCTGTTTGTGATAGTGCCCAAATTTAAAATGATGTCACTTCAAAACCTATCTCTTTATCCTCTTTAATGTTTCCTGGTAGCACTAGACTTAAAAATGCTTATCACCACGTCCCTTCAGACACTTCTTAAGGTTCTGTGTGTCTAGATCACACTATCAGTTATCTGCCTTCCCCTTTGGACTATCCACTGCACCTAGGGTGGTTGGAAAATGTCTAGCTCCAGTTATAGCTCATTGCAGGCTAGAGGGTATCCACATTTTTGATATTTTGATGACTTGCTTATCTTTGCAGAGGCTTTTTCAAAGTGTCAGGAATCTTTCTATCTCTGCCTGTCTCTCGGGTGAGGCATCTCTACACAAGCTGGGATTACAAGAGAGCATTCAAAAGTCTTTTTTGACTCCTTCCCACAGGATTGTGTTTATAGGATGTCAACCCAATCACATCAGTTCAAATAACTTTTCTTCCACAGGAAAAATAGATCTTTATCTGAATCTATTTCTAAGTTTTTCCACTCAGATGCCAGTCACCATGAGGGAATACCTCAATATTTTGGGTCCCATGGCATATATGATTCTAATGATAGCCCTAGCAAGACTCCACATGAGAAGAATACAGAGGTATCTGAAATCCCTTTGGTCCCAGCATCAATACCCTTTATCTTTTCAAATCCCAGTTCTGGGGTTTGTCAGAAGAGAATTTTTCTGGTGGAAACAACACATATCTTTAAATCCAGGACTCCCCTTCTTGCTCTCTGCACCAAAACAGTCAGTCACCACAGACACTGTGGACTTTGCTTTTGGGAGCAGTTTCATGAGGGGTAAAGGTGCAAGAGGTTTGGAACACCAAGGGCAGATAGAAGCACATAAATATCAAGGAGGTGGTTACCTTGGTCAAGGTGCTCAACTCTCTGAATGATCTTTTGTCCCTGGGACCTCTTCAAGTGGTTGCAGACAATACCACAATGATGTAGTACATCAGCAAGTAAGGGGGAACCAGGACTTAACACCTATGCAGTCAAGCCATTTTGGCTTTGGATGTAGCTTCACAGCACAGTCTCAATTGACAGGCATCCTACATTCTGTCAGAACAGAATTGTGTAGCAGACAAGCTGAGCAGAACCAGGCAGACCCTCATGAATGGAAACTAGATCAGGGGGTCTTCCAAGATTTGATTGATCTGTGGAGGGTTCCTCAAGGTGACCTCCTATTTGCTTTTTCTCTGAACAAACAACTGACAAAATTCTCTTCCAGGACTCCAGGCAAGAAGGTCTGGAAGACAGATACATTTTCTTTTCCATGGATAGGAATGTTCCTGTATGCTTTTCCACCCTTTTTACTAATATCCAGGTTACTTCTGAAGATTCTGAATAAATTCCGAAAGATCACTGTAGTGACTCAATTCTGGCCCAGGCAACTGTAGTTGTCTCTTTCTTTTTGCAAATGCCCAGGGTCGATTACTACAGGCTTCCTCACAGACTGGATATACTCATAAAAGAACAGGGGCATTTGATGCATCCCATCATCAATCAACTTCATTTGACTGCCTGGATGATAGGGTCTTAATTCTTTTTAGGCACATTATTACCGAGGACATTTGCAGCAGGTACTAATGGAGGCAAGAAAGCCTGCTAGTAGAAATTTATATATTAGCAAATTGAAAAGTTTTTTCTAGTTGGCACCAACAAAATAACCAACATCCATTTTGGGCTAGTTTTTCTGTGATTTTACAATATTTGTGTGTGTTACTATCGTATGGCCTTTCATATTCTTCTCACAACATTCATTTAATAGCCATTTCAGCATGTCTGCCCATGGATACTCCTGTTTCAATAGAGTCTCATGTCAAAATGTTCTTGAAAGGGGTTTTGCATAAGAGGCCTCCAAGAAAACGTGTGCCCCCTTCATGAGATCGCTATTGTGTGTTAAAGAAACTAACACTTACTCCACTTGAACCAGCTAATCTGGCTGACTTGAGTTTCTTAACATGGAAAACAGTTTCACTGATTGCTCCAACCTCTGCACACACACACCGGGGAAAGGTTGGCACAGGTTTACTAGCTATGCCCCCTTTTGTCCAGATTATAGGGTAGTTATCACCTCAGCCAGCCAACTCATTATCAGCTACTTTAAGGCCCTTAACAAAGGCTGTCTAGTCTTACTGTGTAATGTTACTATTAATAGAGATGGTAGTTTAACCAAGAACAAGTCTATTAGGAGTGACCTACACAGTGTCACCAAATAAATATGCAGACACTCTCAGAACTTAAATATCTCTAGACAGATGAGCCACAGTGAAAGGTTTAAATATATTTAGTAATAAATATCAAAAGAACAAGAAAATACTTAGTATATATTTACAGTGATATCAGAGTTCAAAAATCACAGGAAATCTTTAAAACAACATTGCAGGACAGTCTCAAATAAATAAAGAAAAATATCTAAAATAGGCTTTGCTATATTCCTGACTATATCTAAGAGAATTGCACTGTTCCCTAGACGTACTTACTTATAGCAAGGCAGATGTGTGGTGACTGGATCTTGTTAGGTCCAAGATAGAATACGGAATGATGTCTCTCTCTCTCTCTCTCTCTCTCTCTCTCTCTCTCTCTCTCTCTCTCAGAGACTTTTTAAATTAAATCTCAAATATCACTGCTGGGATAGCTTGCAGAATGACATTACTTGTCATCTGACTCTTTCCCAGGTATAATCCCCACTGCTGAAAGCTAGCAATATTTAGCATCTACCTGTGAAAATACATACACAAGGGCTTTTTTTTCAGATCTTGATACTTGCTGGAAGTCATAAAACAATAAAACACTTCCAAGACAATACCAGTTGCCACTGTTAAAATATACACATTTAAACAGTTACAGTAGTAGATGTAGATGTCTGTTCTCTTTCAGAAGGGTACACTGTGGATACATCTTTAAGCTCAATATTTTAACAAAATACCTTTTCAATGCACACTTCTGTAACAGCAGTTTGATATATACATAACATACAGTTCTAATACAGATGTGTAACACAAAAATCCTATATGAATCATGTTGATATTCACAAATATGTAATTATTTACAAAATTCCAGATAGCTGTGCTGGCAGTATCTCCCTTTGTCACAACAGGTATAAAAAATAAATATCCTTAACGATGACCCTGATTAATTTGAGTTTGCTTAGAGACACATCTCCTTTTTTAACGTCAGCAATAAAAAAGATAGCTACAGTAACATCAGGATAACTATAGTTTTCCTTTCATTGTGCATTATTGTATCAGCAGTTTGCAGTTAGTTATTCAGATACCTCTATAGCACCAAAATTATCAAGGTCTGTTGTTATGTTGTTATGTCTAGTAGAATAGACTGAGAAGGTTGATATCAACAAACTTTATAACTTACCCTAACATTTGGTATCATTGTAGTTTGTTTCATGAACACAGACCCTTTAATAGGGGGGTATGGATTTTGCCCCTATGTCAAACAATTGCTAATGATGCCCAAACAGACTTCGAGCTATAAGTTGTGGTCAGCATATCCTTTGCAGAAATCATCTAATCTAATGGGGGTTGAAATTAATAAGCTGTTACTGGAACTGAGAAGTGATTGCATTTGTCCTAGTTTACTTATATGAACTAGAATATGGCTAGGGTTTTATATATAGTTTAAGTAAAATAAGTTAACAGACATATAATATTCAGCAGTAATCAAGCAAAGTGGTTTTGAGCATTTGAAATCCACACTGTCATATTCAAGAAGTTTTCCAAACATCTAAAATGTCATTATATGTGTTGCCTTATAATACAGCATGATAAGTTTTTTTTGTACCAACATATGGGGGCACAGTAAACTTTAATTTGCTTTTATTTTAATTATATCACCCAGCAGTAGGCAGTTCCCCTTTCTTTCTTACTATTACCAACAATTGAAGTTCTGCTCAAATCACTGTAGAAAATGGAATTTAGTTATTTAATGTAACATGTGCCTTTAGGCAGTTTCTCTGGGAAGGAAATGTTGAAATAAACCATAGTATTAAAAAATAGCAAATATTTAAAAGAACAAACACAACAGGCTTCATTTTGTGCTTGTGTACACCAGAAATGATGAATATTTTTCTTCAGTTGCTCTGAACACAGAAAAAAGATAGAACAAGATTAAGAAGCTTGGTATGAAAAAATAATCATTTAACAGTATTCTGTTTATCGACTTAACATCTAAAGCATGCATATAGTTTCACTTCACTAGGGTCTTTTGATAGCCAAGCTTGAAATGAAACTCCAGAACACAGGAAATATCTAGGTAGTACCGGCCCTCCTTATTTAATTAGAAAACAGTTACTTTCTTTGTCTTTTGTGTTGATCTACTGTTACTGGACTGTTTTTTTTTTTTCCTTAGTAAGCTCACTTGTTTTGGTACATTGATGACAGACAGTCTCTGATATCACACTTTACAGGGTGGACCCATCCCTATCCATGACACATTAGCCTAATAATACACATAATCTGGTCCTGGCACTGTGACACTGAGATATAGGCAAGACGAGTAGAAACAAACATTTATGGGAGATCACACTTTGCCTGTAGTACCTCTTGATAGCGTCTGTGCTCTCTTTCAGACCTACATATTGTCATACATTCAGCATGTGTTTGTGTGTGTATGTACCATCCATGACAATAGAAGAGCAGCTAAATTCCTTGTCTTTCCTAGGACGTATGTTACCAGTTAATTCACAAAGCCTTCATGCATTTAGTTTGAGGGCACTGTCTCAGAGATAGTACATTTTACCTACTAGTTGACACTCAGACTTCTTTCATTTATACAGAAGCTGGTCACCAGCATGCAGATGCAATTGCTTATGCAGCTGTACACTAAATAATTATTCAAAGGCCACTTAATAATGTCTGAATGAAGATGTCCCAATTTACCTGTACTAGATTTGTCTACTTTTAATTGCAAAAATGGTTATATAAACAACTCAAGCAACCTTGCAATATTTAGACTGTGAGAAGGTAATTCTAATGACTCACAATACATCAGTTAAATGAAGTCAGCTTTACATTTGTCTAAAAATTATAACATTTTACTACCTGGTGCATAAAAAGTACTGAGGTGGGTTTATTGGAAATAGACTGGAGTAGTCAAGTAGAGAATATATCTATCTGTCTATGTGTGTGTGTGTGTGTATATATATATATATATATATATATATATATATATATATATATATATATATATATATATATCCCTCTGTGTGTGTGTGTATGTGTGTGTGTGTGTGTGTGTGTGTGTGTGTGTGTGTGTGTGTGTGTGTGTGTGTGTGTGTGTGAGTGATAGGTTCTACATTTCTTAACTGTACAACATTACTATATTTAAATGAATAATTCTTTGAGATTCTAAATACAAACATAGTTATAGACTGTTATTAATAAGATACCCATAATAGGCAACTGTAAATAATGGTCAGTTAGGAAAAAAATCCATTTTACCATCATAAATGAGGCAGTGAGCAATCATAATACAAAAATGACTGGATGCTTATTTAGATTATAGGAAACAATAACTTTATGGAGCTCACTTACTATGTGTCTCAGGCTATTGTCCTGCATTGAGCTCCATCTGCCTTCATCATGGATGGTGCCACAAAATGAACCAAAGATTGTAGAGTTCAAAAAAATGGTTTAGTTGCTGGTGTCATTCCAAGGGGGTGCAATATTTGTTAGCATGGGAGGATATAGTCAACAGACCATGTTGCTTTACTAAGGATGGTCTCCACCTGTACCCTCTAGGCCTTTGCATATCAAGTAAAGCATTGCTCTCCCTTATTTCCTTTTTTAGGCAATGCCAAACTGATAAATATCCTGACATAGTAAAACCATTCCAGAGGAATATAAAGGTGTTACTGCTCAATGCCAGGAGCTTAAACTAGAAACTCCCCTCCCTCCAAGCTTTCTTCACACTGGAGAATGTGGACATCTGTATGGTTACTGAGACATAGTTTAAAGCCACTGAGACCACTCCAGCAGTGCAAGGTTACAATGTCTTCCACACATTCAGGTAGGGATCAAAGGTGAAGGTGTCACAGCCTATATCAACAACACACTCACCTCAAGACTAGCCAAATAGGGCAATATGCTTTAGCTTCTCCATGTCCAAATTTCCATAGGCAAAGTCCCATATCATATCCTTTTGAACTATAGGTCACCCTGCATGACCCAAGAAACCCATAACTCGTACTTGGATTTACTAGAGGCCCAATCCTATTTCTTTGTGGAAGTGTTTACAGAAACCTTGTACAGTCATGTCAATAAATGTACAGAGAGAACTGTGCCTCCCAGAAATAAGTCCAGAACTAACTAAAAACACAAACCACCCTGGTGGAATCCAAACATAAACCGGTTGTACAGCAAAAGAAAAAAGTAATAGCCAAGATTAGGAAGTGCTACACCTAGTATGATAAAAACACTGTCATCGATCTAAACAAGCAACTAAAATTTGAGGTAAAGATAGCCTCCGTGAGAAAGGAAAACCACAAGGATTTCTTTAGCTATGCCCAAAACCTCAAAGACTGCACACAGCAGTGTTCAGAACTGGTTATCAATTGTGCCACCAACATGGAGGTGGAAGATATAGCAAATCTACTGGCTGACAAATTCAGCTCATTTTATGCTCCTGTCTCCCACAGCCACCCCAAAGAAATACCATCAAAGAACACCACCAAACTATGACTGGAGAACAGGTCCTAGGTGTATTCTCTAAGTTCAAAAACACTACATGGATGAGCCCAATAACATCCCAGGATGCCTTCTAAGTAGCCTGAAACATGACCTATCAGGACACTGGAGTCACTGTTTAACTATAGCTTCCAGACAGGCCATTGCAACTGGAGAACTGTCATCAGTCTGTACAAGGGCATATCATCTACAGACCTCAGGAACTAGAGATCCATAAGTCTGACTAGTCTCATATGCAAAGCTATTGCAATAATTATCATGAAAATTATTAATAAGGATATAGAAAACTTTCAAACACTGGATGCACCATAGTTTGGTTTTGTTAAAGGCTGATCATGCTTACTCAAACTAGTAGACTTCTTTGAGAAGGCTACCAAGGCAATGGATTAGAGCAAAATGGTACATACTCCCTACCTTGACCTAGCTAAGGCATTTTATACAATGCCCCACTCAGGTATTGCAAAGAAATGTATGGATATAGACATAAACTGCTATGATATGTATGCCCTGGATAGCCAGCTGGCTCTCAGATAGGACCAAGGAATTTAAGATGGGGAGTCCACCTCCACAAACAGGAGCAGTCATAGGCACACAAACACAAACACTAATGATACAGGAATGAGTAACACACACAGTTGAGTTGGGCCAAAGCCACAGCTTAAAATTTAATGCCAACAAATGCATAATAGTACACTCTGGGAGTCATTCTCCCTACGAAATTGCCTCATTGATAACACACCCCTAAGAGTAGAACCAGTAGTCAGGAATTTGGGTACATATGTAGATAATAACCTGATTTCCGGCCAACATGTGTCTAAGGTAGTAAGAAAATCATGCTATGTTTCCCAGCTTGTAAGCAAAGGCATGGCATCTAGGTCCAAGGAAGTCATTGCTCAACTGTATTGGGCCCTTATTAGTCCCATCGTTGAGTACAAGGCCTTTTCGGTAAATTCCTGACCAGGCATATGCAACACTTGTAATGTCCACAGAGGCTCTTCACAGAAAGAATACAGGGAATAAACAGCATGTCCCCTGCAGATCGCTACAAAGTCCTGTCTATATACTCTGTTTCTTACAAACTATTGAGGGGTGATCTATACCTGGCACTCTGATGGACATTTTGCATATCCACAAAACCAAAAGCATCAGAATTACTCATTTTAGGGATTTAAACTTTATTTGTGATATAAATAGGACAGGTATTTGTCTCACAGAATTTCTTTTCTCTGGAACAGGCTTCCCATCCATGTGAATCAGAGCTCTTTCCTAACCCTATTCAAGAGAAACCTGGACCAGTGGATGGGAAATCGGAAATGCATTCCAGGCCAAGCACCTATTTCTCTAATGAACAGACGCAGCCTGTAAATTTTACCCTAGCTTACATATACCCCTCAAAATAAGCTTTAAGACCCCTAAACTTGTAAGATACAATTGGAATGCTTGGTTAGGCTTATAAAGGCCCCAGTGGTTATTAGCCTTGTACACACCTATGAACCTATGAAAATTGATGGAATATGTATATGTAGCAAAAGGAAAGTTAATATAAAACCCAGTTCAGACATTTATTAGTAGAACTGTATTGCTGACCAGAAATTTCCATGAATTCTGTTACAGTAATTCTGAGTTCAGAATCAGTAGAAAGAGAGAGAGAGACAGAACAGTTTGCTGAGTAGGGTTACAGTACCTTGATGGTATGATAAGCATGATTACAATGGTGTAACATGATAAAAGTAACTAAGAGCAAAGAACGAGAGAGAGATAGAAGAACATGTACTGAACAGGGTACCAATGCATAAATGTAACTGTTACTGAGGAGAAGTACAATATAGTAACAATAAGAAATACATGATGAGATACCCTAGAGCTGCTTTCTGCTTTAACTGCTCTGTTTTGTTTGCTGTTTTAATAAATCTGCTTGACCTGATGTTTTTGTTCTATGTGAGAGATAGACACTTAAATTATCTAGGCTGCACATCTCACATGTTTTTATTTATTGGTTCAATTGTTTCTTGAGTGATACTTAAATACACAGTGAATTTTTGGGTTTTTGTCTTTTCTGCCAAGACTGCAAGCCTGCATAGCTACAACAAGCACTGCTGGTGATTCCCTGCTAGTTATTTTCCGCACCCACCCTTCCAGTTTTTGATGTGCTCTTTAAACCGGGTGATTCTATGTTGCCCAACCTTACTGAAAATTGAGCTTTATAAGCTCTTCCCTTTCTATGCTGCTGTTGATATCTTGAATTATTCATTTGCCTTTCCTTGTGCTTATTTTGAAAAAAGTGCATTTGGCTTCTCATTGTCTGTCCTACTGGTTTACTTGCTCTGAATTAATTATCTAGCTAACTGTCGGATAAAGCACATTTGTACACTCTAGCAAGCACTTTTCTGTGTTATTACATCAAGAGGTCAATGGATTTTACATCTAGTGGCACTGGGTGTTGGTTTGTTTAGGTTGGGGAAACACTTGAGATTTCTGCATGCACTTTTAATGGCTGTAGGATTATTAGTCAGCTTATCTTGTTTTTTAGTGCTTTTATACATTCTGTACAATTGAGTGGCTCTTGGGGCTCGTTTCTACAAAGTGAAGTACTTTTATTGAATAATCATACTTTTATAAGCCATTTAAAGTACACTGCTATATCTGTATCTTTAAGTTTGTTGTAGCATTTCACTCCAGGCACTCCTTATCTGTGCTTTTATATTAGGAGGGCTGGGATTATTCACCTAGTGGCAGTAGGTGTTTACCTGGTCTATCTGAGCTGAAAAGCGCACAAAATGGCTTTAAGTGTAGTCGTCATATTGGCCAGAGAGCTCAGTCAGTTTTTCATATTTCCAGTACTGATGTAAATTCAGCACATTTGAACAGGGATGTTCACTGTGCCAGTGCCCTATACAGACACAAACATCTGAAAACGTATTTTGCTTATTTTCATTACTGTAAAAATTTACTGTGCTAGTTCCCTTATTATAGCACCCAGGACTATTGCTGCTCAGAGAACATCGGATTTGACACTTGGCAGCATCACTGGTTAGGTTAGCTGCAGATTTTACCACATAAGCACACTTCCTTTATCTGGTTGCAAACACCCTCCACTCCTATTCTTTCAAGTACACATTAGAGCCTGCAACTATGGATAAGCACTTTCCTGCTATCTTTGTATCCAGCTTGGTGGACATGGGTATCCTGAGGCAATGTAACAATTGCCTTATGTACACTGGCAACCGCTTAATTCTTGAACAGACAAATAAAGTATGTGAGAAATGTAGTTACACATTGACATTGGAGGCTAGACTCTCAAATACTGATGCAAAAAGCAACAAACAATTTGTCGCTGACTTGCACACATCACTCACCACACCTACAAAGTACCACACACATAGAACCACGTATGCGGAGGTGCTCACATGCAATTTACCCAAGCCTCAATGGCCTCTCAGGTGCAGTCCTTAGAAACTCCACATGTACACAAACAAGACAATTCCCATCACAGAGCATAAAACCACATCTCATTTTACCTTAACTACCAAGCCCATAGGGTGAAACACTCCAGGACCTAATATTCTGGTCATAGAGACTACATTGTAAGACACATTGATGTCCATCTTAGCAGGCTAGATGAGGGAACGATTATAGTTAGTTACTTGTCAGGTGCCAGGATTCGCCAGATCACACAAGCACTCAGGTCACTTACCCCTAATTACCAGTATGACTCAGTCATAGTCCATGTGGGCATGAATGACCTGAAATGTTGAAATGTACATCCTTGGACTATATGAACAGAGAGACACGACTGAGCTCTCAGAATATGTTTCACAGGTAAGTATGAGCCTAGCATTTTGCAGCATTCTACCATCTCCAAGGATAATGCCACAATATCCATAGAAAATGATTGACTTTAACAATTGGCTTAGCTACTGGTGTCATTTCAAAGAGGTCCAATAGTTATCAGCCTTGGAGGACATGACTGATAAACCACACTGCTTTGCCAGGGACAGTCTTCACTTGTCTCCTGTTGGCTTTTAGATGTTGGCCAAAACATTATCCATACCAACAGTGCATTTTGTAGGCAATGCCAAACAGATAAACCTTCCAACATAACAAAAGTTACTCAGGACAAGCTAAAGGTGTTACTGTTCATTGCGGGTCTATATTATTTCATTGAATGGCTATTCAATGAACAGCCATTCAATGAACACCTATTTAGAGAAGCCACTTTTCATCGAATGGCAAATTGTATGTAGGGCAAATAAGTGGTTGGCCAATCGAGTGACCGCAAAAAAAAAAAAAAAAAAATTAAAAACTGCCAAGGTGGGGGGCTTTGCCCCTCACACTCCCCCCCAACTAATATGCCAACTCTGAGATTACACTACAGTGGGGAAGACGGAAAATTCCAGATGGTGGCCAGCCACTGGTTTGCCCTTTTTAAAATCCGCCTTTTGATGAAGAGTGGCTTTGCTAAATAGGTGTTCGACAAATGGCTATTTGCTGAATAGCCATTCAATGAAATAATATAGACCCATGCAATGCTAGGAGCCTCAAAAAGAAACTGCACTTCCTGGAAACTCTCCTCACCCTGGTGAATATTGACATCTGTGCAGTTACTGATGTAAGGTTCAAAGCCACAGAAAGCAGTTTGGCAGTGCATGGCTATAATGCTTTTTATACATTCCGACCAGCCACTGAACATGAAAGAGCTAAAGATGGAGGTATATCTATCTACATAAAGGATAAGCGTACCTCTAGACTGGTCAAACAATATGACATGCTTGAGCTTCTCCATGTCCAACTTACCATGGGAAAATCCATTACCATATTATTTCTAGCTACAGGTCCCTCACTATGAGCTAGGAAACCTATGCATCATACCTGAAGTTACTAAAATCACCAACATCCAGCCCAACACCATACTCATGGTGATTTGTAACTACCCCTTCATTGACTGCGAGGCATACAAAACCATTAACATGCAGGCCCAAAGATTTCTTGACTTTGAAAATTAAAATGACCTATAGCAGGCAGTCTGCACTCCTACTAGGGAAACAAATATCCATGATCTGGTACTCACAAATATAGAAGATTTTTGCACCCTCTTACTGTTATGTCTTCACTAGTAAGATCAGATCACAAAGTGGTGTCCCTTGAAATAAAGGTAAAACTAGTCCCACCACCTAAGCCCAAAAACTTTAAGAACTTCTCTGAGGTAAATTACTCCCACTAAGGGATGGCAAAGCTAGTTTTCTTGCTCCCGTACATTCAGAAGCACAGACACCTACCTATGCAGAGGCATACACAAAAGCCCTGTATGACCATATAAACAACTGAATAAAAACGGCAGTACCAGACTAAAATAAACCTAGGTCAAATCACAAAAATAAGCCACCCTGGTGGACCCCAACTATTAATAGGCTGTGCAGCAAAAGAAAGAACATTCTGCTGAGAAGTAGGAGGAAATGTACACAACAGAGAAATAAGTCCCTCATTAGTCTAAACAAGTGAATCAGGGTACTAGTCAAGTCTCCGAAAGCAGAAGTGAAAATAGTCTCCAAAGCCAAGGACAACCATAAGGCATTTTTCAGTTATGTCTGCAATCTTAAGGGTGACACCCAACAATGTGCTGAATTAGTTGTAGATGGCATCATCTATACTCAGACAGAAGACATAGCAAATCTGTTGGCTGACAAATTCAGCTCAAATTTAACCTCCCACTCACCCCCAGTTCTCCCCCCAAAAGTACCCTGCACCACTCCACTGCTAGTTATCACCAACCAAAAGGTTGCCACTGCTCTCTCTAAAGCCAAAACTACAGTTTTAAGTGGGGTCTGACAATATACCAGGTTGCCTCTTAAACAGCTTAAATCAGGACTTATCAGGCCTATTAGGATCTCTATTTAACCACAGCCTCTGGACTGGCTTTGTTCCAATAGAGTGGAGGACAGAAACAGTCATCCCTTTGCATAAAGGGACTGACCTGGGAAATTACAGACCCATACATTTGACTAGTCTTATATGTAAGGCCAAGGAAAGAATAATCATGGACCAGATAAATAATGACACAGGAGACCTCCAAACACTGAACCTAACCCAATTTGACTTTGTCAAGGGCAGGTCATGCCTACTAAATTTGGTGGATTTCTTTGATAAAGTCATTAAGACCATGGGTGAGGTTAAAATAGTACATCCCACCTATCTTGGACTGACCAAGGCATTAGACACAATTCCCCCCTCAGGTACTATAAATAAACTCACAAAACTGGACATAAATTCCTATGTTGCCAGATGGATAGCCAATTGGCACACAGACAAGACACGTGGTTAAAGTGGGTGAATCCAGATCTAGCAAGAGTCCAGTTACTAGTGCTATTCCACAGGGCTCATTACTGGGACCACTCCTGTTTGCAATATATTTATCTGAAGTCAAGGCAAATATGGAAGGCCTCAGGATGACAAAGTTCACCAATGACTTCAAGCTGGGGGCAGTCATTAAATCACCCAATGATGTTGATTTCCTCCAGGAGAGTCTAGATCAGACAAATGATTGATGAGAAAAACCATGGCCATAAAATAAATGCAAAAAATGCATTATCATGTCCATTGGGAATTCAAATATCCCCTGCAAATTATAATGTCAATAGCATACCCTTTGAGCGGACTCAGAGGTGAGAGATCTAAGTACACAGATATAGAGTAGCCTGACCTATGACCACCATGTGTACACAGTGGTGAGGAAACCCTTTTATATGGCACAACTTATTAGTAAAGGTATGGCATTCAGATCCAAGGTAATTTCAGTCCCGCTGCACTCACCCCTCATTTGACCAATAACTCAAGTACAATTTGCCATTTGGCATGTACTTGACTAGGCCCTTACAGCAGCTGGAGCAAACTCAGAGCTTCAGCAGAAAGAAAATGCAAGGTATAAACAACATGGTCTATGAGGATAGACTAAAAGCCCTATCCCTTTTCTCTGTCTCCTACTGATTATTAAGGGGTGACCTATGCCTGACCTACAAGGCACTCACAAATCCAGCACTGATGGAGCTGCTGCACATCTACAAGTCAGATAGTATGAGGGTCACATGATCTAGGAATTTAAACTTAGCCAGCAACTCAAACAAAACATGCTGGAGAGACAGATATGTGTCTCAGAGATTGCCCCTTCTTTGGAACAGCCTTCCTATTCACATTAAGCAGATCCCTTTATTGAGCCCTCTTGAAATGCAGATGGATCAATGGATGGGGATTGCAAATTCACACCTGGAGTAGTGCCTGTGTCACTTATAGACAGTGGCAATCTGTAAGATACACAAAGAACAGGCACAAATCATTGCCATCCTTTTGCCCCTAGGGACCATATATTGGGTAAAACCAGGTTATATTGGCTAGGCTTATAAGAGCCCTTAAGCCATTAGATTAGTAATCTTCTATGGAGCTATTAACCTGTGAAGTTAAAGAAAGATGAAGCTCTGACAAAGCAAGGATTCCTTTAGGAGAAATTTAGGATGATTCTTGAAGATGTTGTTAATTAATTTCTCTGACGGGTGAGGCAGTACTTTAAGTTGGGGCGAAGAGGCAGCCATCCCAGGTACAAGGCATTAGGAGGCATGACTAGGAGATGCACCAGGTATAGCACTCTGTGGGTAGTATATATATATATATATATATATATATATATATATATATATATATATTTTTTTTTTTTTTTTGCCATGTTGGGTGGTAGCACCAGAAGACATGACTGACTCCTGATGCTGGAAGCACCAGCCAGACAACCAGATAAAAATTGACCTTTTTGTTTTTGCTCCTTAAGTTGGAATTGAGGGGTGCATAAATGGGAAATTGCTGGATCCGGAGTTTTAGGAGTGCCAGTCAGATTGGAATGGAGATATATTATTCCATAGTTTAGATGTATAGTTTGAAAACTGTACATCTCCAGAAGAGTTATTGAGTTTCTGTATACAGATCATGTTGTTGTCCTTGGAACAGTGGTTTCTGGCAGGTGAGTACTATTTTAAGAGGGTACTAATGGTAGGACAGTTATCAGGTCAACACAGGGTTTAATTAGCTCTTTTAGCTGTCTGAACTTCAAGTAGTTTGTTATTTCTAACCTGTGTAATTTTTGGATGTCAGTACAGTGAGGCATAATGGGTAGGCTGGATGCACACACACACACACACACACATATATATATATATATGTATGTATATATATATATATATATATATGTATATATATATATATATATATATATATATATATATATATATATATATATATATACACACACACACACTCACACACATATATATATACATATATATATATATATATATATATATATATATATATATATATATTTACTGTAACACCGTTCCAGTTTGGAGAGTTGGATACAAAGAAGGTTAGTGTAGATTGGAGCTGTGCACAATAGAGTTGGTCATAAATAAACAGATGCCAATTTTATGTGACTATGTCCTGTGAGGTAGGGTTTAGTTATATTGGGAAATGTATGAAGTGGTGGTCAAATTTCAGGGTATCATCTATAATAACTCAAAGGGGAACTAATTCTTTATTTGTATTGTCAGATGATGTAAAGGTAAAGGATTTCTTTCAACTGGGTTAGTCTTTGAGGTGAATAGTATTAATGTCTTTTTTATGGTTTAGAAGGAGTTGAGAGTCCTTCAGATGTGCTTCAGTGGACAGAAATTAATTTGAATGCTAGATTATCATTATAACATACGGTGGACAGAGCAGATTAATGTGGATTCATCTACATGTTATGTTAAGATTGCTTGTTTTGTCGGACTGGATTAATCATTGATAAAGGTGTTAACTAAAAAGGGTCTTAGAGTGGTCCCCTGGGAAAAATCAATGTCTGCAGGTAGAAAGATCAGATAAGAGTATTGCAGTCTGACTCATTGTTTCCATTTTTTAAGGCAACTGTTGCACTACAAGATTGTTTTGTTGCTAGGCCTACAGCAGAGAGCTTGTCTAAGAGCATTTGATGAGGGTCTATATCAAATGCCTTGGACAGATCTAGAAATAGAGATGAGACTGGCCTACCTTTATTTCCAGTTTGATTTGTGGAGTTGAGAAAGCCTTGAAGAGCTGTCTGAGTGATGTGATGAAGATGGAAACCATCTTCTGTTGGGAAGAGGAGATAGTTTTGGGATATAATATTGAAGAGCTGAGAGTGAGCTATTTTTCTACGATATTTGATATAAGAGAAGGACTGGTAAAAGGTCTGCAGTTTGACTTTCCCATGTTTATTTCCTTTGTGCAGTAGCAGGCTATATGACTGCTCCCATGTGGTGGGACCTAGGTTTCTTTCGGTTTAATTTCTCAAAGTCTATTGGAATCTTAATACCACAATAGGAATGGACCCCACTCTTAAGTCAAAATATGATTAATGTATGGAAAAAATGCTGTGCACCCCTATTCCAGGAATGCCTTGGTGAGGAAATATTCAAACCAAAGAGTAAAAAGGTCACACAAACAATCAATTAGTAAAAATTACAAGAAAAATCTAGCCAAGCTAGAGTTTTTACTGTGTAATTCATTAAACCTCCTGTAATAGAGACCTATATAAGAATAATGCTAATCAACGTAGTCCATTTGTTCCCCTCAGGGAAGAGTCAATCACTCCTAGATGAAGCCATTATGCAAGTTGGGGCTTGTGCTTTTTCATTTAAAGGCTATTGCATTCCTTTTGCACATATTCATAAACTATCACGAGAAGACATTCATTTTATCTTTGTGAGGGGGTGCTATCAATCTCTTCAAATTGCAGAACATTCTACAACTGTTTGAAAGATTGGCAACTGTAACCGTAACATAGGAACAGAATTGCAGGAAACCCAAACTTACATATACTGAGTAAACATTTGCCATTTCTCAGAATATTCCCTTTTCTCTGAGGTACAGCAGTCTCTGAGTTGGTATATATGCTTGTGGAGTTAGGGTCTACAAAAAGGAGGAGAAGAATAAGGTTTAATATTTGTTATTCTCCTGCATTGCTGGTCGTTTTTTAGCATTTAGGGACTCAGTATTTTGAGTCCAAACATTTTGAAAGGGAGCTAAATGTTCAATCCTGTGTCACCAACATTTGCAGCAGCAGGCACCTCCATCTAGTTTCCATTCTCCAACAGGGATTCTAGGAATGGTGAATGAATGTACACTGGGCAGCAAATTACCTTGTCACCCACCCCCCCACCAGACATTTACACAAACACATACATAGATATTTCACCAGCACCTGGGCTCTAATCAAACTCAGGAAATTTGGATCATAGTCAGTGCTTTATCCTTTTATACCATGAGGCTGGAAAAAATAAATAAAGCTAATGTTTTGCTAACTATCTGTGAAACATTTTGGATGAAGCAGCACAGTCTCACCTCATTGAAGTTATACTAAAAAATTGACATTAAAATGTTATGGAATGGTGAAATTATGGATATTTTGTTTAGCCTATTTATGAGAAGAGTTTTATCATTTTGGAGCAGGTTGAACAAGGACATATGCTGATGTTTGGGCATTTCCAGTACATTGCAAAAGACAATGGGGGGGGGGGGCAGTTTAAGGGAAATAGACTGAAGTGGGTGGAATGGATTGAAAGTACACTGTCTAATTTTAGCTTAAAATTAGGATTGATAAAGTATAGGTAAAGAGAAAGAAATGGGTGGATCCAAAGTGAAAGACAAGCAATTGTAGAGTTTGTAAAAGAATCTGGAACAGAAGCTGCTGTTAAAAAGGCTTAATTATTAAAGTACACAAAATATTGCATGATAACTATAAGAATCAATCAGAGGAGGTTAGAAGGATTGGGAAGAGAGACTGCATAAGCAAGTAACAAAGAAACAATAGGAGTATATATGTATGTCTCCCAAATATGCAACAAAGTCGTGAAGATTTAGGATCTTTGATTGGAAGTGTTTACATAGGTATTTTATACTCCAAGTAGACCCAAAAGAATTTATTCTCAGGTAGATAGTAAATGATGGAGGTGTGATAGGGAAGAAAGAGATAATTGGGAACATATTTTCTGGGAGTGTAATGAGTTGGCAGACTTTAAAAATTCCTTGCAGACTACTCTATCAGAAACAATGGGTCAATTGCTATGACTAAGGAAATTATTTTTTTGAGCTATGATACAGAATCTGAATTGCTTATACATAGCAAGGCCTCGCTGAGTCTAATGGAAATCAAAGGGTCAACCAACTGTACTAGAAGTACTGAAAATAGTTGTTGTGTCTTTCAGCTTTTCCCGGTTAGGGGTCACCACAGCGGAACTCCGGTCTGCTAATGATTGGCAGTTGATTTTTACATGCTGAGTTGCCAGCCGTAACGCACAACCTTCAACGAAGGTACGCCCATTCACACATGTCTCCACGCAGAAGACGCTCTAGCTGAGAGTCGAACTGGTCAGCGTCTTATGGTGAGGCGACAACGCTACCGCAGCACCACCACTGCGGATAGAAGTACTGAAAATAGTAACAGAGATAAAACAACAAGAAATGGGATGTTTAGAAATGGGTAAGAGCAAATTGCATAGTAAAAAATGGAAACTGTGGAAACAATGCATGCAGATGAAGAATGAGGTTTAAAAGAAAGTAGGATATGAATAAGCTGTATAATGTTTGACTGAAAGTGACTAGATAGATTGTAAGTGATACATGTTTTCAACTAAAAGTATGTCAATATGGTTTGTTTTCATTTATATAACTGTATGATTGCCTATGTCATAGGTTCATAGGTGTGTACTAGGCTAATGGCCCTGGGGCCTTTTCAAGCCTAGCCATAGGATTACCCTGGCATAGTGCCACCCGACCTTAGTTCCCAGTGCCTCTGTCAAGTAGAGCCACCAGTGTTATCTCCGAGGTGAATTTTCTGTTTCCCATCCACTCATCAAGATTTCTCTTGAAGAGGGCCAGTGAGGTGCGCTGCTTGACATGTATGGGAAGTCTGTTCCATAGCAAGGGTAATCTCTGGGTTATGAACCTGTCCCTCCAGCATGTTCTGTTAATTGTGGTAATGAGGTTAAGGTCTGTGGAGTGTGTGGTGCAGAGGGATTGGGATTTCTTTAGCTGTAGCATTTCTAACAGAGCTGGGTCAGACATGGCTTTGTAAGTCAAGCAGAGATCGCCTCTAAGTAGGTGATATGAGACAAAGAATAGTTAGAGTTTTTTGAGACTGTCCATATAAGACAAATGTTTATGGCGTAGGATCCTCTTTGTGAGGTACTTTCGTGGCCTCTCCAGTTGTTGCAGGTGTATAGTGAGGTACATGCCAAATGGGGCATTGTACTCGATGATTGGCCTAATGAGGGAAGAGTACAGGGAGACAATGACCTCTTTCTTCCTGGATGCAAAACCCTTAGTAATGAGATGTGCCACATAGAAGGACTTTTTGACCACAGTGGCAATGTGATGATCAAAAGAGAGGTTGTTGTCAACCTGTGTTCCCAGATCTCATAAGTGATAATTTAATAAAAATGTTTCTTGTTTAATAATAAAACATAGGCAATAATTTTTTCAGTGGGTATGAATAGTCCAAAGAGTTAAAAATGTTATGTTTTTTTTCTTTTTCTAATGGAATACTGCTTTTAGTTGCAACGTCTGAATAATTTGGTTTCTGTAGAGTGGGATTGGAAAATATCAATGGATAAGTTTTTTTGAGGGGGGGGGGAGTTCCTACTGCAGTCCCTTCTAAACTGGCAATGATAGCTTAATATGTTCTGTCAGGCAAAGCATCCGCTATGGGGTTCAGATTGTGACCTCGCTCCCATAGCTGTTTCATGAGAATTCACCGGTACCACCCTCTCTATGACATATTATTACTTCTATATCCCATATTGCAAATAATTGCATGGGAAAACAGATTACCATTAACTAATTTAACCTGATTTAGTATTAAGTTAAATTATACAATAACAAAGGCTAGGGTGGACTTGTTGAGCGTGCATGGCATGCAGGACAGCATATATGATGCTGCTGCCTGCTCTGCTCTATGTCTCTTTCCTCACTTCCCACTAATACAGCCCCAGTCATAGGGGATCATACCGGAGCATTAACAGGAAAAATGGTGCCCCCAATCAGCTGAAGGGCAGCTGGAGGGTACAGGAAAAAGGGGAGAAAAAAAGGATGAGAATCTCCACCATCTGTCACCCACCAGCCTCACTGCTGCTATCCTCTTAGCAGGGGTCTAGTGATAGTTTCTGCTCCTTATACCTGCTGTTAAAGATATTATGTGCACTTTCTTCATCGTCATGTGCCCCTCATTCTACCAACACCCATCAGCTGTATTCTTATTCCTATTTCCTTTGGCCTCTGCCCCTCCAGTATATGGTGACTATATTTAATATGCATGTTTGGCTAATCTAGTGTCCTTCTCTGTTCTTGGTAGTTGTTGTCTTGCCTGCAGTACAGTTATGCCTCATTCCACCTGAAGTACAAAACTTTATCTCAGTCAACTGTTTAAATGCAAGATGAGTTAGTGCATGTCAAACCGAAAACAGCTACATCCACAGATTCACATTTAGGAATCCTGAAGAAAACATTTGTGCTACTAAAGGGAGCTCCTAACCATCTATTCCTTTTGTCACTTTCTTCTAGAAAGATTCTTCAAGATTGCAAAATAATATTATTGCCTGAGTAGGTAAGAATGAAATCATAATTCCAGTATTAATACTTTCAGACCTATCAGCCTACAGAACTTGGCTTTATGAAAATGAAGAGGCTTTCAAAAATGTGAATACCTTAGGTGTTTGTATTATTACATAGCATGTTTGTTTTATGAATACTAGCTGCTGACCACCCATCTGTCTCTCCCACAGCTGTTTTATACTGGCAAATGACCTAGGTACTGGGATCTCTACTCTGTTTTTTGGTTTAGATTTTTTTTTTAGTTTACCTAAGACTTGGTGTAAGTTATTCACCTTATTTATTTATTTTATTTTACACTTACTGATCGGGATAGTCCGACTGGATATATGTCCATTTTCAGCGGAGGCCCGGGGAGAAAAGCTCCAAGATAATAATACACATTGAACATTTAGTAAATGCTAGTTTCAAGCAGATTACAGTCATAAGCAATACCAGCATTTAGCACATATAGTACTAACTTATTATAAAACACTTTATAAAAAACGTTATTTTCAAAGTTATATATACATAACATTACATTCAGGTTTAAGACACATTGAGCAGCAGTTATACAACTGACCCTTCCTGAAATGGTGTGACAGAAAAAAGTTAGAAGTAATTGAAGGTAAGACACCTAAGTAATAGAGAGGTCACTAGTCGGGGTTAGTGCAAGGGCATAACCAATGAATTTTGAAGTATTTCTTGAGTTTGTTTTTGAATCAAGTTAGTGAGGGTTCTAGGGTCAAGTCACCTGGGAGTCTGTTCCATGTTTTTCCAACAGAGTTGGCAAACAGAGAATCCCCAGCTAAGTAGTTGGATTTGTATATTTGAACTAGGAGTCTAGTGGATGATCGCAGTGGCTGGGTGCTGGTGTATGGGCTGATAATATTTGTTAGTGCAGGTGTATTTTCTGGTTGGTAAAGGACTTTATGTGCCACTATTAGCTGGTTGAACTGCAGTAGGCTAGGCAGTTCAAGTCATCCTTGGTGATTTAGGTTGTGACAGTGGTGTGTCCGATAGGCTGTGCCAGTAGCAAATCTGGCAATGTGGTTAAAGCAGGATGATATTTTATTAAGATCTGTTTTGTTTAAGTTGGAGAACAGAGGTGAGGCGTAGAGAAGAGTTGATAGTAGATTGGAATGGGTAATTGCAGTTCTAGCAAGTGGGGTAAGGAAAGGTTTGATTCTGTAAAGAGAGCCAAGTTTTTTATTAATGATTTTGATAGTTTGATTGATATGCACATCAGACTTCAGGTTGTTATCAACTATGACATCCAGTAGTTTAGTTTGGGCTTCTGGGGAGATGATAGTGCCATTGTTAGTGGTTATGTGGAAGGATGGCAGGGGGGTCCTGTGTTTGGGGGAGAAGAGGAGCAGCTTAGTTTTGTTGGGGTTTATGATTAGATGTTGATTGTCCACTGTATTAAAGGTATTTTGGGTTAATGTGAATAAAGCAGCTGGTGAGGTGTCAGAACAAACCAAGGTGGAGTCATCCGCATATTGAATGCAGGTAGCATCTGTGATGACTGAATGAAGGTCATTGATAAAGATGGAGAAAAGAAGGGGTCCTAGTATCAAGCCCTGGGGGACTCCTAATGTGATGGGTAGACGAGATGATAGCTTGTCCTGCCATAGGACTGCCTGTTACCTGCCCTGCAGGTAGGATTGAAACCATTGGAGTGCATGGTTGTTTAAGGAGAAGGCCTTCAAGGTATTTATAAGCATTTTGTGGTCAACCATGTCAAAAGTCTTGGATAGTTCTAGAAAGAGTGTTGAGGATAGTTTGTTATTATTGCGGTTGTGGTTAAATGATGTCAGAGAAAGAGAGGAGGACAGAGGTAGTACTGTGGTGTGGCTTAAAGCCATGCTGAAAGTTGGATAACAGCTTGTTCTGTGTGAGGTAGTGCATGAGCTGTATGTGTACACACTTCTCCATAATTTTAGCTAGAGGTGACAGAATAGCTATGGGTCTAAAGTTTGACAGTTCAGTGGAACTGCCTCCCTTATGGACAGGTATGACATGGGAGATTTTCCATATAGTGGGTACAGTAGCTTCAGATATAGCTCTGTTGATCAAGATTGAGATGGTGTATGCTATGGTGTCAGCAGCCTTTTGCAGATAGTCTGTTGGAAGGAGGTCGGCAGCCAGAGTGGTGGGTCTTAGTTTCTTAAGTAGGGCATGAATAAGTAGGAAAAGGTTGGAAGGTAAAGTATATTTGGGTACTGGGTGTGGCTGCATTCGAATTACAGCCATTGGGAGAGAGTTGCCTGGCTAGAGACTGGATAGTCTCTGTGAAGAAGCTGTTGAAGTTATTAGCAATGTCTACTAGGGATTTTTGTTGGGAAGCTGAGGGGGGTGGAGTGGCAGTTTGGCCTAGGTGGAGTAGCTTGATTATTCCTGCACAGAACTTTTGAGGTTTGTTTTGGTGTTTTTGCAGTAGATGGTAGTAATAGTTCTTTTTGTCTAAGGCTATGGATTTTTGGTGTCATTCCTTAGCTGTCTCAATCCTAGTTGATCAAGTGGGGGGTTTGTTTTTGGGTAGGTGGCCCATGCTTTGTTTCTGAGTGAAATTTTTGTTTTGGTATCTTTAGAGAGCCATGATGCAATATTAATGTTGGTTCTAATAGAGTGGCTGGGAGCATGGGAGTTAAGAATAGCAAGGAATTTGGTGTTAAAGTATGCTACTGCTTCATCTAGGCGGAACTTTTTAGCACTGACTAGTTGCATGCCTTAAGTTCATTTTGAAACTTTGTGAGAATAAAATTCTTGTTGTTTCTTAATGTTCTATATGTGGGTTGGTAGGAGCGGTCTACTTTGAGCTTGATTACATAGGTGAGACAGTGGTCACTTAGGTCATCAGACAAAGTACCTGATTTATAGGATTGAAGATGGGTATTGATGAGTATCCAGTCTAGGGTACTTTCCTTGTTATTGGGTTTTCCTGTCCTGGTGGGGGAGGTTATGATTTGACTAAATCCATAGAGGTGTATGTGGGTTGTGGGGGTTTTACAAGAGCAAGTGTTCCAGTCAATGTTGAAATCCCCAAGAACAATTGTTTCTTGGGTTTAGCTATTGGATAACCATTATACAAAGTCTTTTAAGGTTTCTGTGTTCCTCCCTGGGAGAATGTAGACACAGACAATGTTTACATTTTTGTTTTTATTAATTTGTATTGAGATAAGAATTTCAGCATTATTGAACTGGGGTAGTTGTTGGGTCTCTATGCTGACAGATAGAGTAGACTTGTAAAGTATGGCTACCCCACCACCCTTTCTGGTGGTACAGTCTAGTCAAAATATATTGTACCCTGGTGGCAAAATCTCATGGTCCTTGGTGGCAGGCTTTTGCCACGTTTCTGTTAGGCATAATATATCTGGGGAATGAACAGCTAAGAGGGCATGCAGGTGCTGAGTTTTGCTATATATGCTCCTAATGTTTAGATGGCAGGCCAGCAGTGAGTTAGGAGGTCTATTTGTTGGAGCTATGGTAGTAGGGGATATAGTAGGGGGATTAGGGCCAACAGGTGGGGATGGACCAGGGTTTGGGTGGATGTCACCATCATTTGTGAGGTTGTAGTGTACCTTGAGTATGAGTTTTAAGATTTTGAATAAAGTTTTGTAATAGTGTCTAGTTTTAGGACTAATGTAACTAGGTCTAGTAAGATGGTAGTATTTAGGGGTTAAGGAGTTAAGCATGAGGGAGGTGAGTAAGGGTGCATTATTATTTGTTGTAGATGGGATGGATGTTTGTAATTTAGGGTAATGGAAACCTGGGTGACCCTGACATTCTTAGGCGGTTAGGAGATATGGGATGAGTAACAGGGGTAGAAGTAGAGTTAATAAGACTATTTTGGGTGATAGCATAGCTACTGAATGAGACTTGAAACTCTGGCAAAAGGAATAGTAGAGTTAGAGGACTGGTGGTATCAGGTTGGGGGTGGTGCTGTTGAGTCAGAAGTTGTTGCTGATTGGTTTAAAAAAGTGGGGTGTGGTCCAGTACCAATAAATGTACCAGCAGCAGAGGCAGGAGGGATTTGGGGGCAGGTTGGGGTGTGGTGAGCCCGAGTGATGCGAGGGCAAGCGGCGCAGGGATGACTCAATGCCTGTACCAAGATGTAGCAGTTTAACCTGTATGAGGAAAGAGGGGGGTGGGGGAAAAGAGAAGGCAGTAGGAATTGTTAGAGGAATACCTTGATTGACTCAAGACACTACACCAGGGGTAAGTTGAATTTAAGGGCCTAAAATCTGCACTCAGCACTTTAATGTTACTTGCCCTCAGCACTTTAATCTTGCTTATTCTTATTCATATTAAAAAACTGTTTACCTTTTAACAATGATTACATACTAGTGAAGTAACTTTCTTGGCATCAAAGACAAAGATTAATCTCAGTGTACATCAAAGCTCTTTAATGATATCAATTCTTTATACACATTCACATTCAGTATGCAGCAAGTGCAGAGCATTAAGCCTATGAGCTGTTAACAAACCACTTCTTGTAGTCAAGAGTTTGATTCCATCAGCCTTCATTTGCATACTGTGTCACTTTGAACAAGTTACTTCAGCAGGCAGTGTTCCAGTGCATTTAGGAGATTAGGCTACACCCCTCAAGGGTCTTCTGGACTGCAAGCATAAAAACTACCTCGGAACCTATGAACAAGCATACATATGCAATGGGTGTAGGCTCTACTGGAAATATCAGGTACAGCAAATCTGCAAGCATAATACTAAGTTGTGAAAATTGTGGCTTGGCCTCTGCAGATGAGAATGGGAGCAGCCATCTTGGATTGAAGAGTTTAGTTATGTTGGTGTGTTGTTGAGGAGTGAAAGTAGAGGGGATCAGAAATCTTACCAGAAGGTGGGTGCTTCAGCAGCAGTACTGCAAACATTGTACTAGAACACTGTGGTAAAGTGAGGTCCAAATTTTTCACATGACATATCGCAAAGGTTTTCTCTTTAGTTTATGTTGTCACCCTCACCTATGGGCATGAACTCTGAGTAGTGACTCGAGAAAGATAAGCTCATGCATGCAAGTGCCAGAAAGGCGTGTCATTCACAGAGTACTTGAGTTAACTCAATGTAGTAAAGTGAGGAGCTTAACAATCTAGGAAGATGTTAGAGGGCATTCATTGCTTCTTTATGGTGAGAGGAGTTGCTGAGGTCCTGTTTTGTTGCACTGTCTATTAGCCTCTTTGAATGATGGTATATAATGATTAGCAACTGTGTATTTCAGCTTGCTTTGTCATTAGAAACTAAGCAATGGCTTATTGAGACACACTTCACAGTGTCTAAAAATTTAGCAGATTTGTGAAAGACATTTAGTTACCATTTACTTAGTTTATGGAAACAAATTTTGCACCACAAACACACACACACACACACACACACACACACACACACACACACACACACACACACACACACACACACACACACACACACACGCAGATTCCAAATAAGTCACTTACTCCAAGAGCAAGTCTTCTGGAATCTGAGTCCCTGGTCTGTGTATAGATAGATCTTAACCTGAAGTAAGTCACTTACACCAAGAACAAGTCTTTTGGAATCAGGACAGGCTTACAATGGAATAAGTCACTTATACTAAGAGCAGACCTTCTGCATTCAGTCCCAAGTGCACACACACACACACATACATGCACACACACACACACATATATATAGAAATATGAACAGGCACACACACACACACACACACACACACACACACACAAACGTACATAAACATTCACAGACATACATATAAACACAGTCACAGTAACATGCACTGACACACACACACACACACACACACAGACCCACATGCATGCACGCACACACACACACACACACACACACACACACACACACACACACACACACACACACACACACAAACACACATAAATATACTGTACATGCACAATCAATTAAATGGACTTACTATAGCATTTGTTTCTTTAATGAATTGCCATCACATGCATACAATCACTAACTTATTATTTTGCATTTTGTGTAACTTAAAAATCATCACTAGTATAATTTGTACATAATGTTCAAACTTGAATAGATTACCCATGAAAGAGACTGAGGTCTACCTATAAATGCTGGTCATACTATTTTACTAACACTTCAGCTTCTATACAAGTTTTAAAGGCTTTACTAAAGCTATAAAAAGTTCATTATTTTAAAATTTCGGTACATATCCTATAAAATGTTCTCTTTTCAGCATCTGTCAAATAAAGTAGGTGATAACCCACAGTTCCTATAGTATGTAATATTACCCCGGTAACTTATGGAACCCTGATTCAATAACTATGTTAGTAAATAACATGCATGATAAGAAACTGGGTAGTTTATGAAAGCTAGTCTGAAACTCTGCATGAGACTTTCTACTTTTTCACTGTGGTTTATATAATCTTCCTTCTTTGGTTCTGCATTTCAGGAAAAAATTCTCACATTCTAGCACTAAAAAGGTTAATATTGACTTTATGATGGAAGGTAAGTATTGGAATTATGTTGTAAACAAAGGTATTAGTGGGTTTAAATCATTAGGAAAAGAAAAAAAAAACATCTTCCCTCTATAGTTTAACTCAAATGTGTTGTGAGATGTTTGTCACCATTTGTACGTACAGTGATCCATTTGAAGGTTGTGAGTAAAATGAATACAACACTTTGCAAATTAACAGCCTTTAGAGTTGCTCTCATTATTCAAATCTTGTGAGAAAAAATGCAATAAAGCATCAGGAAAATTAATTGTTCTTTTATGATCTGGAAGAAGTGAGTGAGCTCGAACCTCTGGTAGCACGTGAAGATGCTGTAGCATAATACTATACAACAGAGAAATCAGAGCCTTCTGTGAGCCCAAGGGTATGTTTTTGCATCAGATTAGGTGTTAATGAAATGCTATTCATGTCTGTAGAGCAAAGAGGCATTTTGCTTTTCAACACTGCAGTACCGCCTCTTGAACGGAAGACCAAACACATTAGTACTTTGATAAATACCCGGTGCTACACAGTGGAATGCCAATTATCTGTCCTTTGTTAGAGCCATTTCATTGGTTTGTAGAGAGATAGAGATTTCTTTCCACTATTCAATTTCATTTTCTCTGCTCTGAAAGACAAATCTTCCCTGAAATAGTGTGCTGCTTCTATCCCTTTCTGTCCGGAGTTTAATTCTTCATGGCGTCATGTCCATTTTCTCTGTTCAGTCTACTTTCTATCCATATCTCATTGACATGATGCTTGAGCTGACTATATGCCTTAATAAAATAAGTCATCCCTGAAAGTGTAGCATGGCACTGGTCTATCCTATCTATGATTCTTTGGAATTGTCGGACAAAGTGGCTGACAAAATAAAATAAATGTTAAACATGAGTATAAAATGACATGCTGTACTATGTGTTTATTTAACTAGGTAACATGAGTTGTGGGAAGCACTACAAATTAGTTTTATACTCATATAAAGGCCACTGTTAAAAGGTTTGTTTCAACTTCTAGTATACATGTATGCAGTGTACAGATCACTTTTATTGGAACTGATTAACTAAAATGCAGTAAACAGTGCTTTATAGATTTATAGAACACTGGCATCCAGAGATTCTGCAGAATATAAAACACTTTTTTGTTTTGTTTAATGCAGTACACCTATAATGTTTTCCTTGTATATTTACAAGGTGAATAATTTAGCTGTCTCTGGATCTGACATACTGAAATGCACTGTTCCATTTTTAAGTATATATTATTACTTTAAGATGCTTTTACTGCCTTATGTGTTTCATTTATTGTGTCTGCATAACAGTGCGGTATCGTCTCCTCCATTTTGCATAGCTTCCTTTGGGCTTATGTCCTCACAGGAGACACCATTTTCCACCACAGAGTTCATATCACAGCAGTTCTAATCAGGCTGCAAAGAAAATATGCACTCTGTTCCCAAAGGGCTACTTACTATCTTAACAAAAGAAAGGCATGAAAAAGAAAATAAAAGCGTGCAGGAATCTCTTTTAAGAGGGAAACATAAATATGAGTTTAGTGGCATGCTTATTCTGACTGGTAGTATACCTTCGTGAAATAAAAGAACATTTTACATTGTGGCAGTTCTAAGTTAAGATTCATTATGGAAATGCTATGGTCCCTGAAACTGTCAGAATAACTGCTTGCCATTTGTGGAGTTACACCTCTCTTCTTTATCACTATTTTCCTAATAGTGGTAGTGGTTGGGTGTAGGTGAAATGTAACCCATTTTGAACACATTTGTTTTCATCAGTGGTTCTGTCTGTTAGTTGTTTAGCTTGTAGTAGTGAAAAATTGTTTAGCATGGTATGACACATTGCCTATGCAGGGTACCATATGATGGAGCAAGAGGGTCTGGTCTGGTCTTAAGACTAAACAACTGATGCATCTTGGTTAAACTATTTGTAAGAAAACAAACTCAGAAGGGCTCTACAGTCTGACTAAGAGGCATAAGCTCTGATTTAATGCACTACTGATCTAGAATTACACCAGAAATATTCTTGGTTCTGTTGAAGTGTCATACTAAAAAATAAAACTTTTCTAAAGAGCACTCAAAGGAACTCAGGAAAATAATTGTATTACTTTATTCATCACTTTTGATTAAAGGCAAAGAGGACTTCATCAGAATAAATTAACAGACTGATTTGTTGTGTTAAAAACAAACATTTGTTCACCACATGACCTACAAATAACAATTTCCTTGTAATCTGTATAAGTTTGCATTTTAAAATACTACTGATGGATAGATTTTAATTTAAACCAGTTGTTTTATCTGACTCCAACTCCCAGTGTAATTCATGCTTTAATAAATAATTCTGCCTATCTCCCCATCTTTCATTCTGATATACCTTTCCCAATATAAAAAATACAAAGTTGTTACAATCCTGACACATACTACTATTTTTTGATAAAGTATTTTTCAGGTCCTGGTTGATTGACATGTTTTTCAAACTGCTGTTTGTTTTTCCTGAACACAATGTGGGAAATTACAAACATGTAGCACATAAACAAATCCAACCATATCACAGTTGAATTGTCCCTAACAGTAGTGGGTTATGTTTTTTTCCCAACAAATCAACCAGGCAAGCGAACCACACTGGATCATAAAAGTGAATTAAGATCCCCAAAAATCAATGACCAGGTATCAGTAGACTCCAAATTAACTTTATTGTAAAACTGGTTAAGCTCTTTCTTCTGTCTTAAAAGTGGATATCTTCAGAACCAGATAAATTACAAACCACCAGCTGAAACACTATACAAACTATACAAACACACATACCCTTATATTACACAAATCAGCTATGGTGTACCAAGTTCCCGCCATAAGAATTAAAATAACAAATACAGCAAAAATGTTAACAATCAATTGATCCATGATAAAAAAATTCTGTAAGAAATTAGTAAAAGATGTAAAAAATTGCAGTATAAAATTGAAATAAAAAAATTGCAGTAAAAAATATTTACAATTTTGATGCCCTATACTTTAACTCGCTAGTAATAGAAATAGCCTTGTTTAGACCAGACATGCTAGAGGCATCTAACCGTATCTGCCATAGCACTACCCTGTGCAATAAACAGTTCTGCCAATCACCGCCACAACTGTCTGACTGTACTCATTCCAAAACAGAAAATTTAAACATGTTAAAATTATTACAAACCATGGCATGCCTTGCTAGGGCGGCCTTATTGTCCTTCTTATTTATAATGTACAAATCCTGATAAATTCACTTGTTTAATACTTTTGCAATATAAAACATTCATCAGAGTTTCAAGACTGACATCTGATGATGATGAGTGTCTTAATCAGTTCAACAAACTAAAGGATATGTTTCTTGAACATGGATACCCTGAACAGTTAGCTGATAAATTTTACCTATAGGTGTTTTTAGGTAGATCTAACAGCTAAGCCCCAATTATTATTAAAGAACTTTGTCCATTTGTTTCAAGTAGTTCTGTGAATGCTAATCATATTTCCGTTGGTCATTTTTCTAACAGTAACAATTTGGTAATGTAATTTTCCTTGGATTACGTTGACATTAAGAACATTGTATTTAAGAATTGACTCATTTTACAGAAGGAAGATAGGTTTAAAAGCTGTTTTGATAAATATTCAACATGTACTTTAAAAAACAGTGTGAATATTAAAAGCTATTAGAGAGACCAAGGGAAACCTTTAGCAATGGTGACATTAGATCTTTAAAGTGTGGTTGTTAAAACCAGTGTTTCTGTATTGAATCAGATTATATTGGCAAGCTATGGGACAGAAAAAATTATATTATTGTTATACTGACAAAGTAGTCTATATGGCCAGATGCCAGTCTTGTCTGGCATTTTATAGGTTCATAGTTTCATAGGTGTGTACTAGGCTAATGGCCCTGGTGCCTTTACAAGCCTAGCCCATAGGACTACCCTGGCATCATTATGTTGGAAAGATGTATAACGCATTAAACAAGGGGATTTATCAGCATTTATATAGTATAAATAAGAAGGACAATAATGCCGCCCTAGCAAGGCATGGTATGGTTTGTAATAATTTTAACATGTTTAAATTTTCTGTTTTGGAATAGGTACAGTCAGTACAGTCAGACAGTTGTGGTGGTGACTGGCAGAACCGTTCAAGGAGTTAATGTGGCAGCTACAGTTAGATGCCTCTAGCATGCCTGATCTAAATGAGGCTATTTCTATTACTAGAAAGTTAAAATATAGGGCATCAAAATTGTAAATATTTTTTTACTGCAAATTTTTATTGCAAATTTTTACTGCAATTTTTTTACAACTTTTTACTAATTTCCTATAGATTTTTTTTTTAACATGGATAAGTATTTTCTATACATGTATAGAACATTTAATGAATTGATTAACATTTTTACTGTGCTTGTTGCTTTAATTCTTATGAAGGGAACTTGCTACACCACAGCTGATTTGCGTAATATAAGGGGTGTGTGTTTTGTAAAGTTTTTATAGCTTTATAGCTGGTGGTTTATAATTTATGTGATTCTCAAGATGTCTTTTTTAAGACAGATGAATGTGCTTAACTAGTTTTACAATAAAGTTTATTTGGAGTCTACTGCTACCTGGTCACTGATATTTGGGGATTATTTTTCCCCAAAATAATGTACTTCTGCACATGAATGTGTTTGCATTGTTTATATGCCCTATAGTTGAACAAACCCAGAATATGATGTTTAATTTTTTTCTTATTATTACTGTTCCAAACTATTTTTAATATAAATCCATTCTTAAAAATAAAACATGGGGCTGTTACTGACTTTTTCTATTGATCCTTCTTCATACTTAAACATATTTCTATATTTCTTTATGATACCTTGAGTATCTTGATTGTCAACTCAGAAAGGTAAACTCTTTAATTTAACTAAAACCACAAATGTCCAGGAAAATACACACAAAGCCTTGTTCTTGCACCAAAGTCCAAAATTTATTGAATTGTTAACCGTTTTTTTCCTAAACATAAAATGGGACTTTCTTAGAAAAGTAAAAAAAAAAAAAAGCATATCACAATTTAAATACGTAAAAAATCACATGATCATACACAGCTAATAAAAAGTATGTATAATATGTATGGGATTAGAAAACATACACCCTAATTAAATAAAAATTACAGTGAGAAGTATCTAACCAAGAACTTTCTTTTTAAAATCCTTAAATTTTGAAATATTTCATAACTTAAGTCTACATATGCTGTGAATGGAAAAATTGCCATTTAAAACTGGCATATTATTTGTACAAACAACCAAACCAAAAACCACCTCCAGAGGAAGCCTTAATAGGCAAAAATAGTAAAATGAAAAAAAGGCTTCCACCACAATGAAAAGTTCACTGAGAAGTTCTGTTAAAATGTAGGCTTTAATAAAACGAAGAAATAAAAAGCACAAATTGTGCTATTCAGGTTGCAGGTCAAACAGGATAAGCGCTTTCAGTTAAAAAACCTTCTTCAGATCCTAGTCATGGCATATTATTTGTCTTAGTTTATAGTTGCCATTTTAATTCATGGGCTTCAAATAAATCTTTCCAAGGACCTCCACAACCCCAAGGCCCATGGATCCTGCATCACCTTGTCCAAAATAAAAAACTTGAAACCATGTCCAAGACATTATTTAATGTGTATATGTATTCTTTTTTAACAGTGCACATATTTTCATAAATCCTCTGCTTGAGAGTTCTTTCTGTCTTCCCAGTATAAAAACTAGGACAATTCTGGCAAAGAGCCATTTAGCCACCTCCTACAAATTACAGTTATTGTAGCCCATGGCTTTAATAGATCTATAACTTACAATATTTATCCATTGCTTTTCCAGAAATTTACATTGATGACAATGCCCATATTTAAAGGTATCTAATTTGCTTCTAGAAGAGAAAGAAGTGTTACATGCTCTCTCTCTATCAGCTTTTTAATATTTCTCTCTTAAAAACAAAGCATCTCCCTTGTGGTCTCAAAACAGAAAGTATCATAATTAGATACACTCCTATCCAAGCAGTCCATCTGTCCTTTAATAAGGTCCCTTTTCTGGTGCATAGGATGGCAACAAGAACAGTGCAACAAAGGTTTGGATAGGTTGATTTTATATCTATATCTATATCTATATCTATATTTATGTCTATAGCTCTACATATATATTTATATGGAAACACTTTATAGTCTCGAAATACTGAAATGTTGAATTTCAGTATCTCGAGACTATAAAGTCGAAGTTTGAAAACAGCGAAAGTGCATACTCGTAAATTCGAATATCTTGAATTTGCGGTTATGGCTTTATGCTCTGTAATGTCCGGGATTGTATGTAGATGGTGTGCAGTGACGTGTGTGGATTTAGGCATTATGTCAAGTAAGTGAGTGTTTTGTAAGGGTTTTGGGTGGGAGTTTGAGTGTATGTGAGAGTGCAGATATGTGTGATGTGTGTGGGAGGGACTGTAGAATGTGTGTGTGTGTGTGTGTGTGTGTGTGTGTGTGTGTGTGTGTGTGTGTGTGTGTGTGTGTGTGTGTGTCTGTTTGTGTGTGTTTGCTTTTGTTTACTGTTTGTGCAATCTCGGAGTTAGTATATATAAGTAGGGGGTGTGGGGAAGTGCAGCCCCTCCTGCTTATTTGTGTTGCAGGTTTGTGGATGTGTGTTGTTTTGTTTGTTTATGTTGTGATGTTGGTGTTGTAGTATATGTGTGGTTTGGTGTGTGCTGTGTTTTAGGTGTTTTGAATTTCGTGGTTTTGGGCTTCACGGTTGTGGTGTTTTGGTGTTGTGTGGATTCGATTATATGTTCTCAAAAAACTGAAATTCGAGATTTCAGTATTTCGAGATTATGAACTGAATCCATATATATATATATATATATATATATATATATATATATATATATATATATATATACACATGGGTCCACTACATAAACTCGAAATACTGAAATACAGAAATTCAGTATTTCGAATGCACAACAGCAAATTAATGAAATCCCGCTATATTACAATATCGAATGTCAAAATATTGAATGTTCACAATACCAAGTCTACGGTGTGCACCTACCAAATCTATGGTGTGCACCTTTCTTTCCCCACCTTTATCCAAGTGTTACATTTATATTACCTTCACCGTTGTGTGATTGTGTGTTGTGAACCCTCCACCTTTGCCATGTACATCTGTAGAAAATCCACTTTTCACATAATACAACCATTCCAACCAGCATGTGTTTTCACTCCAAAATGAAATAGTGCAAACGTTTGGTACGCCATAGATAAACCCATCCACATGACCTGCTTCAGAACAGCACTAGTCACTGCATACCTCATAATTGTAGAACTCTAGCAACTGCCTGTAGAAAAGCGGGTGTAGTGTATTCCTTCTTGTTCTGCAAAATGTGCTGAAACTGGTTGTGCCATCGTACAATCCGCCTCCATTTAGATGATGGCAGACACCCACTGGATAAAGTGCTCCTTATTTGATCTATTCTGTCCTGCTCTCTTGTTAATGTGGACATCAACGCAGATAGGTCTGTTGCTCTGGTATCTACCAAGCACTTCAAACCGCGATGCCATGTCTTAACCGAGTTCTGTGTGTGAGGTAAGAATAATGAATTAAGGTCGCACACATTTCAAAATTTAACAGAGAATAAAGGGGGAATCTACAATATGCTGTGATACATGTAGCAAACTCCCTCCATTTGCCTAATACATACTAGTCAGCAAAGTACTGTATTAACTCCCTACCCTCTGCTGGAAGTGACACTTTTAAGGTTTGAAATGCTTCCAAAACCTCTTCCTCTGGAAGTAACACTAAGGCAGTTAGGGACTTCACAGCAAGCTAAAACCTCATGTTGCTGTTGTATAGGGAGGCTATACCTAATTGTTGAACCTTCCTCCATATGTTCCTACCAAAGTGGAAAACACAGCCCTTTGAGATCACTCCTGCAAGGTTTCAACAAATACTTTTTATAGCAGCAACCTTGAAATCACATAACACATACTGTAAACTGGTGTTTAACCCATAGTCCAACATCAGATGGAATATACGATGTTACACTTTACTATATGCCTTTAAAGACTTTTTAGTCATTAGACAGTAAAGTAATGGTACAGATTTACTATACCCTTCACATTTTATGAGACCATGTATGCTGTACAATTGACAGCATAATACCCTTATAAAAAGGTGCCATCCATTAGCCATATCCTGGCTGTGCTTAGGTCCTGTAAATTGGACTCAGTCGTGAATACTACGACACTATTTTCACCAGTATCGTCTAACACTCTTTTCTGTATGAGCAGTCCTGCTTTTAAGGGATAGTCTTCTATATTAACTGCTTGCAGGATGATATCTGGATATGGGCTATGTTTGTTCCTGACCTGGCGCACCTGTTGCAGTAAGGCATGCCTATTTGGAAGATCACAAATAACATCCAAACTTGTAGATGCTAATGCATCCTCGACTAACAGACAAGGTGGGTCCCGAGACACTGCCGCTCTGTGCTTCAACTCACTACATAGGGCATACTTGTCCTGTTTGGAAGGGTCACCAGTATGATTGCGACAGGCAGACTTTAACAACTCTTCACCAGAAGGTACGGTTAAGGTTATTAACCTACACTTTACACTATAACACTGCCTTCCATTTGCAGCACCAGTACTTTTTTGTATGCCGATGCTTTTCAAGGTGGAATACAGATCCATCTATAATTAGGACCTGCTTTAGTTTCTGTGATACTGTAATTTGGTGTACGGTACCTTTTATTCCTGCTGGGGGATAACTTGTGGAAGCCATGTTTCATAAGTACAACATACAGTCTGTGGCATGCATACTCTCTATTTATATATCGTTCTTGGGATTATGATGCTTGGGGCCGGGACTCAAAATACTGAATTTTGGTATTTCAGTATTTTGAGTTTTCGTAGTGGACCCATATATATATATATATATATATATATATATATATATATATATATATATGTGTGTGTGTGTGTGTGTGTGTGTGTGTGTGCATATATATATATATATATATATATATATATATATATATATATACGAGGCACAAAAACTTGATTAGTAGTGTGTTTAGTAATTAACACATCTAAAACATAATTTCTTCATTGTACACATAAGTAAACTTAAGAAAATGTGTCGTACTATTAATATATTCAATAAATTAATAAATTAATGACTCAACCTTTTATCCCCTGTCCAAGAAATACATATATCATCCAAAATGACCATACAAATTCCAGTACTGACTATAATGGGAATTTAGTACAAGTTGCCTTTCCCAGTAGGCCATAATGGTATTGGTAAATACCAGGGCACAAGTAACCCCCCACAGCAATGCCTGGTTTTTGGTGATAATATACATCTTCGAGCAAGATATAATTGTTAGTTAATGCATTCTCCTTAAGACTCCTTATTACATTTATTTCCTGGGCCCAAGACTGAAGTAATTATTGAAAATTTCATGAAACCAAACCAACCCAAGCTCATAGGGTAAAACAGAAAATAAACCCTTAACATTAATGGTTTAAAACAAACATCCTCATAAAATATGTCAGGGGTGATTTTCATCAAAAAATCCTAGGATCCCTCAGAAAATATGGGTGGGTATTGAAAATTCCTGTTACTTCAAAATAAATACATTTAGTCAATGATCTTGTTTTTGATCTCCCAGAATCAACTATGGGTCAAATGTGGGGGTTGGGGGGGATAATCCAAACCTTTATGAGTTTCCTGCATACCGAAAATTGAGGATATAATGGGTATTTCACAATTACATAGGTATAAATATCACCACTGATCTATCACTGCATAAGCAAATCATAGAACATGGTATCCCCTTTAGCATAAGCTATAAAAATATGGTTATTAGAAACATCACCCTTGTGTCATTAAAAGGCAGTTGAGACATTTTTGAGACATAGTATAATTCACAACAACAAGTGCAACATCTCTATCCTGTTTCATTTACTGGATCTATCTGTTAGAACAAACAGCCTATAAAATATCACATTCGAGTAGTCTCAATCCATCTGTTAGAACAAATAGCCCGTAAAATATCACATTCGAGTAGTCTCAATCTATCTGTTAGAACAAATAGCCTGTAAAATATCACATTTGAGTAGTCTCAATCTATCTGTTAGAACAAATAGCCTGTAAAATATCACATTCGAGTAGTCTCAATCTATCTGTTAGAACAAATAGCCTGTAAAATATCACATTCGAGTAGTCTCAATCCATCTATTAGAACAAATAGCGTGTAAAATATAAATTCAAGTAGTCTCAAGTCATCTGTTAGAATAAATAGCCTGTAAAATATCACATTCGAGTAGTCTCAATCCATCTGTTTGAACAAATAGCGTGTAAAATATAAATTCAAGTAGTCTCAAGTCATCTGTTAGAATAAATAGCCTGTAAAATATCACATTTGAGTAGTCTCAATCTATCTGTTAGAACAAATAGCCTGTAAAATATTACATTTGAGTAGTCTCAATCTATCTGTTAGAACAAATAACCTGAAAATATCACATTCGAGTAGTCTCAATTTATCTGTTAGAACAAATAGCCTGTAAAATATCACATTCGAGTAGTCTCAAATTCTTTTTTACATGTGGTAATTACAAGAGACTCTACTAATTAAGTATTTGTGTCTAATATACATAGAAAACTGACCTGTTCAAAATCCTTGTTGCACTATTCTACTTGACATCATACATACCAGGAAAAAAAAACTTATTAAAGGGCAGATGGTCTGCCTGGTTAGAATTGCATATACTTAAAATACTTTACTTTTTAAGAGCACTTAGCTCAGGAAAAGGTTTCTCTGGAGAGGCTACCCTAATTTTTTTAGGTAGTATAATCTCTGGATTGATTAATGCTGTAGGCTACTATAAATGTAACTTGAAGGGAGTGATTTATGTGGCTCTCTGTCAAGATCATCCTATTTTCCATACTAGGAGGACAAAAGCAACTCTGAAGTATGATGCATCTCTAAACATAACGTGTGATGTTAAAAAAGAAAGTATATACAATGCCCTATTTAAGCATTTTAAGGAATATTTTGAACATGGTTTCAGGTTTTTTGCTTTGAACAAGATGATGCAGGATCTCCTGGGGGTGGGCATGGGAGCAGTCCCTTGAAAGATTTATTAGAAACTCACACATTAAAATAGCAACTAAAAGCTAATGCAAGCAATATGCCAGGTTTAAGTGATAATTTATCCACTAGCAGCATATTAAGACTTAAATCATATAATATTTAAAAGTTTTAGAATTTTAAAAGAAAACTCACGATCAGCTACTTTTATTGCAATTTTTATTTAATTCGGGTTTTAGTTTTGTAAGCACATATGCATTATAAATTACTGTTCATTTGTCCTTAATCACATGATTGTTTAAGTACTTACATTGTGACGCTTTTCATTTTTTCTTGTTCTGAGGAAATCCCATTTTATGTTGAGATTGAAAGTGCTTAATAATTTAATACATTTTCAACATTGTTGCATGACTGAGGCTTCATGCGAATTCTCCTGGGCATATCTGTTTTTAAGTGATTTTCATTTAGTGCCTACAGTTTTTTTTTTTTTTTTTTGCAGCTAAACTCCTTGATTTGTAAAAAATGGTTCTAGTATTACATGAGCTATTCTTTTTTACTTTTAAAAGTTTTTTAATAAGTTGAAATTATTTATTTATTTTTATATTTGCTTCTTCTATTATAGAATCTGTAATTTTTCTGGATACTGCCTATCTAAAAACATATTCCTCAATACAGTCACTTCTTGTAAAAACACTTGGTCATCAGAAACCAAATGTGAAAGTCAAACCATTTGACTTTTCACTATATTTTATTTAATTCTGTATGCATTTCCTAAATAGCAGTGTACATATGAATTTAAGTTGATTTTTAACACATACATGCTTGCGCGCACGCACAAACACACACATATATATATTAGAGTCAAATATATTTTTTTATAGCATTTATATAAATATGCATGGATAAACTTAATACCTGTCTTTGAAAAATCATATGTAAAACTTTAAAAATAGTGAACTTCTTTCAAGATATTTAAAGAAACGTCCTTCCACATAGGTATATCTAACTTCCAAAGAATAAATATATCATCTAAAAAGTGCAGATATAAATACACATATTTATAATATACAGAAATCAGATGTCTTATTGTGAAAAATTATAGAATGGAAGGCATTGCAAATCCCATTCCCCTTAACTATCCCAGATTTTGCCATGTAGTTCTGATATTTTCTTCATAGAATATTTATTTTTCCGGTAAATCACTGAGTTTTCAGGTCAGTCAATAATGCTAGACATTAAAGTTTCACATTTCTTATTGATTAAGTGATGTGACTGGCAAACTGCCTTTCTCAGTAAAAATAGGGTGGTAAGGGCTGTCTCTCTCTCTCTCTCTCTCTCTCTCTCTCTCTTTCTGTCTCTCTCACACTCATGAACAAACGCACACAAACACACACACATACACACACACACACACACACACACACACACACACACGCACGCACGCACGCACACACACACACATACAGACACACTTATTTTAAGTTTACTCTTGCCAAACAGCAGAGCCATGCTTGACAAACATAACAATATTTCCATTTGCATTTTCTTTCTAAGTTTCATTATAGTTTAGTATGATGCCATGAAGAAGTGGACTTGTTGTTTACTGAGCATTACCTATACATTAACACCCTGCTGGTGAGTGAAAGAGTGACTATGTATACTTTGGCAAGGAGGGGATTATACTAGCATGTATTTAAATTCCACCAAAAAATATGCTATTATGGAGATTTAAAATTTTGGGGAAAAAATCATCAGCTTTCAGCAGGGGAATTTCTTTTATAGGTGGAGAGTAGAACTTGATTTGCAATAGTAAGGATGTATTGGGGGATTTAGAAATGAAAATCAGACAGAATTTATGTATTATTCCATAAGGTACAACTGGGCTAGACTAGATAGTTGTAGTTTACATTACATGCATGTTTAATTGAATCCTTTGTAACACATCCAGTAACAATTTTTTGATCATGCACCAATACAACAAAGAAAAAGACACAGGATAATGAAGTAAACATTAGACTTACTTGTTAAAGACAGACAGGAAGATTCAAGGAACAAGAATTGGAAAGTTTTCAAGAGTTTCAAGGGGGGGCAATATTTTCTTCAGAAGGGACACATAGTCAATCGAATAAAATGAAATGGAGAAAGAGATATGGGAATGAAGTAAAAGGAATTATTTAGATGGCTGGCAAAGGTTAAAGTATTGCAGAATATGGAGAATTTGACAGAACAAGAAGAGAACCAATTGCAGAATACTAAAGGGAAAATAAGGGAATATTTGGATAATATGCATGAGTTTGGAAAGGCTGCTGTTGAGCAACTATTTTTGATAACAACTATAATGCAGACACTATTAGCACAATGACTTAGGTGACAGATAGTAGAATAGGTTATCACCAAACTTAGTGAGTCCATGACAAAGAAAAATAACCACAGATGCTATAGAGATAATCACAGTAATTTGCAAATGTTATGAAAAAAAAATATATATGTATATTTATATATATATATATATATATATATATATATATATATATATATAAATAAAGCAGGGGAATTAAGAATCCATGAAAAGTCTCAAACAAATATATATTTTTAAACAAACTAAACAGGATACCACTTCCAAGATTTGAGTGAGCCCAAATAAAAAGACAATAAGTCCAAAAATCCAGGAATACAAAAGATTTAATGAAACAACAATCGAGGTAAGGGCTTTTGTCTGACTCAATACATGACTTTATCAGAACCAAAGTGCTTGCCTTGCAACAGTATTTAAATAATAGACCAATTTTAAAAACAATCACGTCTTAAAGGAAGACTCGTTAAGCTCAATAAAATAAATAGAACAGAATTCACACCTAAAAACTGTAAGAAGTGACAAAAAACAATTCTTCATAGTCATAAAATCAAAGCTCTAGCTTTTAAAATGGGCAGCAAAGATAGGTGGTCTTTCATACCTGGGGGACAATCGGCATTTAAGTTTTAGTTGCCACTTAATATGTCAATCTGATTAGTCCAATCTCCCCCTAATGTTGGTCCTGATAATTTCCAAAATACCAAACTTAAAACCTTGATGTACTGAACAGGATTGTGTGTGTTCAAATAAGGCAATGTTGGTGTTGTGGGTTTCTAGGGTGTAAAGATGTTCATAAATTATTTTTTTAAGTGACCTTTCAGTTTTTCCCACATAAAACCCATTACAACCTTGAAAGACACTAACATAAACTAGTCCCTTACTATTACAATTACCTCCAGCAAGCCTAACTTTAAATAGAGGTTCACCAATCCAAATCTATAAGGCATTCATAACATGAGTACAATACCTGCACCTTCCACATTTTCTAGTCCCCCTAAACCTCATCCTATTAGTGAGAGGGTGTTCCAATATATATTTGATATTTCAGCTGACCTTATGTGTAAAAATGGCTTGTTACCAAGAGTGGTGCAAATTAGACTATTAAATTCCAAAATCACCCAGTTCTTTGTTATTATTTTCCTAACCTTCTGTCCGAAATGGCCAAAATAAGTTACCAAAGAGTTGGAACATTTATCTTCAGTGTTAGATTGTTAGTGTTAAGTGAACCTTGTCCTAACAAAGGGGGTGTACTTATGTATTAGATATATATTTTTATTTTTTTGATGCTAGTTATTCTAACCAATTTGTTTCATCAGGAGATGCTTTGCACTTTGCATAATTATTATGTTTGCCATTGTTGACCTGAACAAAATGTGTCACATTTTATCATTTTGCATTACGTGCAAGATTATTTAAAATAATACAGCTGTGATTTTCTGGTTCATCTCTCCTTAGGGCAATCCATATTTGTTATCTCTATCCATGTATTCATTAAATTCTCTGCACATTGTACAAATGTCACCAGCAAACACATACCATAGATCTTCAATGAAACATCACTGAACATATCATGGAACTTATAAACAAAGACAATGGCAACCATCAAACACTGGACCCCACCCAGTTTGGGTTTGTGAAGGGCCGATCTTGCCTCCTGAACCTGATCAACTTCCTCGAATCAGTATCCAGAGCCGTGGACAAGGGTAAGGTGGTTCACACAACCTACTTGGACCTCACCAAGGCTTTCGACACTATCCCCCTCACTGGAATCATAGATAAACTTACTAAGCTGGGCATCAATCCCTACATCACTCGATGGGTTGCAAACTGGTTTACTGACACAGCATACACTGTAAAAGTAGCCAACTCCAAATCCAGCTCCAGACAAGTGACAAGTGGTGTACCGCAGGGTACTGTCCTGGGACCACTCTTGTTTGGCATCTACTTCTTTGAAGTACAGGCCAACACTAAGGGACTCTGGGTTACAATGTTCACAGATGATTGCAAGCTGGGAGCCATTATTGAATCTCCAAATGATGTGGATATACTACAAAAGGGCCTTACCAAAACAGATGCCTGGTGCCAGAGCCAAGGGCTCAAGCTAAATGCCAAAAAATGTGTAGTTGTCCCCTTTGGGAAAAAACACGTACCTGTGAACTACCACATAGGTGGCAGTACACTAAACACCAAAAGTTTGAAAAGAGACCTAGAGACACAGGTGGACAGTGGTCTCACCTTTGTTAAACACATAGCCACAACAGTTAACAAATCCTTCTACATGGCACACCTCATTACCAAGGGCTTGTATAGGCTTTAGGGATGATAGCCTAGTACCTACCTATGAATCTGTGAACAGCAGGATGAAGTTCAGAGAAAAGTTATTCACTACATTATTAGGGCTCAAAGTCTCTTCTGACCAGAATATACTTTGTGAGATGTTAGGCAGGACCTTACTGGGAAAGTATTAATAATGCTCACTGTTAAGTCCTTTATTTCCTCACAAAACTGTCTTATCTGCCCTTATTATGCTCTCTGTAGTATTTTGGATAAATGTATATAACTCCTGAGGTTTTCTGTTCTTTCTTTATTTTGAATATGAAACAAATGTGTTCCCTTCCAGTTTTAAGTACTGCAGGTCACGCTTGTAAAAAAATGCAATGAAAATGTCTGATAAGGATGCAGATTTGATTCTAGAATTCCCATTTATATATTAGGATGAATACCATTAAACCAAGGACATTATCAAGTTTCGAGACCTTAGATATTCCTGTGCCATATTATTTGTTATCATAAAAAAGTGCAAAAGTGAAGCAACACCCATTTTTCAAGATTGTGTATCTATGCTGAGTAGCAGCACAATAAACATTAACCAAAATATGTGTAAAACAGATCTAAACTTCACATTTAGGAAACATATATTTCCAATAGCCAGCTGAATTCAGAGTTATAAGTACAATTATTAAAATTCATAATGTGTTGTATCAAGACAGTGACTGCAGATATATCTGAAAATATGGGAAAGCAGCACTGCATAATCTGTGATCTTTTAAACATACCTTTGTATTCCTTTATTTCAGACTTGATACAGTTTGCATAAAAATACAATGCAATATAAACAATACACGATAGTTACTAAAGGATGAGTGTAGTCACTAGTAAGGTGGGTTGTGCACAGTACAATATAATCAATACAGTACCAGTACTTGTGCATGAATACATTCACAAGTGACATAGAATGTGCGCAATTTGCTGTATTTGGTATATTTAAAACTTTTTTTAAGTTTTATGTTCTTTTCTCATTTTGAATATGAAACTAATGTGTTCCCTTTCAGTTTTATTTACTGTAGGTAATGGATCGCACTTGTAAAAATACTGATTTTGTCTCAAATTCCCATTTGTAATATTAAGATGAATGGCATCAGCTTTATAATATTGATAAGGCTTTTGATGCAATGCTCTTCCTTTAAATACTTATTACGTACAAAAAATAAAAGAGATGATAACTGTAGGTGTGCTGTGAAACAATTGAAAGACAATTAACCCTTTATACATTCTTTCCTTCTAAGTCTGCATACTGAATATAATCTTGATTCATAGTAAAAGTTCATGAGTATATTTCAGAAATCTTAATGGCCTTGTGGAATTTACTTGAACTATTATCTCAGCTGTGAAATGAAGTCTTTACCAATAATTTGATATATAAAATACCACAGTCGCAACGACATTTTAACTGAAACACATGGCAGTATTTGATTGATTCTGTGTAAATTAGATTTAATTTTCTCATGTGAATGATATACTTATTATACTATTCCTAATCAGTTTGTGTATTAGTGATTCCCATACTGATTAAGAAACTTACAGTGCCACATGGACGGTAGTATTACAAGCACTCTACATTCCGTGTCTAGGATGCCACCATTCTGGATCACTATTCATAAACATGGATCATGTTCTGTGATAGATATGTGCAGAGGTACCCAGTTTTTTATGAATTGTGCACAGGAACACAAAGTATTCTATGGTGTACAATGTATTGTGGTGCCCAATTTATGTTTGTCCTGCTCTACAACCCAGTGGCTGCTATACTGCACTGTATTACATATTTGTGTGCACACATCTCTTCTGTGGTCCACCATTATGCATGATTACGTTTCTTAATGGTATCACAGTTATTATGCATTTCATTGGAACCAGGCACATTAGGATATTATAATATGAAGGGCATCAGGTGCTGTGTGAGTTTCTGATTTTGGTATATCACTGGGTGAGGGATGGGCCAAGACTGGCTGACATAGCAGTTAGCACTGTATGCTGAACAAAAATGAGGATTTCTGCATTGTAAAGCATACCACCATTGTATTGTGAATAACAGCAGACCCATAGGTTACAAATAATAGGACTAGCCAATACTCTAATGGTGTTATCCTGCTGAATCTCACATAGTTAGAAGGTAATTTGCATTTGTAATATATACAAGGATTATAGTGCCCACATGATGCAGTAAGACTGCATATATGATCCAGTTGTGTGCATACCTGCATGCATTGCTAAGGGTTTGATGCACAGCTATTATTTATTTATTTGCAGTTTCTTTACTAGGATGGTCCATTGGGCCACAAGGAGCCCATTTTCAATGGAGTCCTTGGGAGAAAAGCTCCAGAATAATACAAAAAAAAAAAATAAAAGTTCAAATTACAAAATACAAAATACAAATATAGTGACAGAAGTTACAAGATTTAGAAAAATTGCAAAATATGAGAGAATATGCAAAGTATATAGTTGCAGTATTGTACATCAGAAGGAGCAGTTAGTATGATGCAAGATAATTTCGATTTTCAGCAAAAACAATACTTGTACAATCTGACGATTCCTAAAAAAGAAATTTCAAAGTATGAGAGGATTTGCAAACTACATAGTATTAAGCTGCAGTGTATTGTACATACAAAGGAGAAGTTAGTAAGATGCAGGATAAATTCATTATAAGCAAAAACAGTTCTAGTACAATCTCATGTTGTGCACCTGCACTGCTCCATCATTCACCAATGTTCATGAAACAGGCCCAGTGTGTTTTGGACTAGTCTGTTGTAGCTGGCATGGTTGATAACATAATGATATGAATATCTCAAATGTAGTTTTATAATTTTGTATGGTTTGCCATAAAATTTATATAAACTGGAGAGGCAATGGAGCTATTCTTAGTGAACATATATGTTGAATATGTAATGGCTCACAAGGGCAGTTAGCCTAGTACTAATCTATGAACCTATGAATCTATGTGTGAAATGGGAATAGTGATTAGTATATTTTTAATTGCTTTTAAGTTTGCTTAAAGAATGTACGTTTATTTTGATGAACTGAGAGAACAGTGGAGATAAAAAAAGTTTTGCCTACATTGTAGGGGTGTGAAGGTGTAGGGGTGTAAAGTGTTGTGTCCCATCTAAAGAGGACACCTCTGCAAAAGTGATTTTTTTAGAAATCATTTCAAAGTTGTCAACATGCATTGGTGACTTAGTTTCAATAATTCTTTGAGTATTGTTTAGCTCGGCAGTGTTCATCTAGAGAATCATTCAGTACACTTGTGTTTATTTGCTCATAGACAGACAGAATGTGGGTTTATCCATTATTTGTGTTCAGGAGCTGAAAACATATATTAGTGAATAGGAGATATGATTTATAAAATTCTTGTAAAAGAAAGGGACAGTATTGATTACATAACTGATACACAGTGATATAGAGAGATCAAGGTGGATCCTATCCTGAACTGGAGGAATATTTATTTATTTAGGATTTGATGAGTGGGAAAATACTATCTAGCACAGCAGTCCTACTTTGGATTCTATTAGACAATCAATGAAATGATAGGGTCAAACAGCCACAGGAGATCTTTCAGCTCACCCACTATATGTTAGAGAAGAGGGTCAGCAGTCCTGTTTAAGAAGAGGTGAGGAGCAGTGTAAAGATGATTAATCTGGCAAGGAAGCATCAAAATGATAAACTGGAACACATACAGTATTTACTCTCCAGATAGATAAGATGGCTAATTGTTTCAGTGACTTTTTCAAGCAATGGAATCTGATGAAAGAAACAGTGGTGCAGATGATAATAAGAAAGAGTATAAGTAATAAGAAAGAGTATAACAGAAAAAATGAAGAAAGATTTGCAGAAGAAGATATTGAGAGGAAAGTGGAAAGACTTATGATGAGAGATAAACAGAGAAACTTGAATTGTCTAGCATTGGCAATGTTTTGGGGTAAGGAAAAAAATATGGAAGGATAGACTGAATTTGAATCTAATATTGGTTTATGTCAGATCATGCAGCTGTGAGAACGACCATGGAAGTAACAGAATCAGAGGCAGGAGGGATAGGATAGAGATGGTCTAGCTATAAGTGGAAGGGCAATACAAAAATGGGGAGATTAATACACAATAAAATAATAGGCAATGCAAAGGGAGGAACAGTTGGAGGCACAGTGAGAGGCGGGATGGAAACAAGTGTATAGTCAGAGGGAACAGAAACAAATGAAAAGAGAGAGACAGAAAACAGGAATATATTAAGACGGTATTACTTCATAATCTCGAATTACTGAAAGCTCAAAATTCAGTAACCCAAGACCATGAAGTCGAACCATTCACAACACCGAAACCACAATCCCGAACCACACAATCACGAACATACATACACCAAACACCATTTAACATACACACCATTCCACCCACATCACAAAAAACACACAGCCCTACACTACATATAAGCCCCCCTGCACCCCCCTACTTATATATACCAACTCCAAGGTCACACATAGCATAAACAAAAAGAAACACTCACACCATGCCATCTTCCACTCGCTCGCACATAAATACACATCACACATACACAAACACCAACAAATCCAACACTCACACTCACACTTACACCTCCCTACCCTTACCCACACACACAATGTACAAAAACATACACAAACACTCACTTACCTGCCATTTCAGGCACCATAACACTACACGCAATGTACTGGAAATGCATAAGCACGGATTTGAGATATTCAAATTCGCTCTTATGCACTTTCGGCATTCTGGTTTCCAGCTTCATGGTCTTGGGTTAGTGAATTTCGAGCTTTCAGTAATATGAGATTATGAAGTGAAACCATTAAGACAGATTAACAAAAATACAAAGGAAACGAGGAGATGGTGAAGTAATGGAACTGGCCAGGACAGAAGAGGTGATAAGTGAACAGAGCTAGACACCAAAATAATGCTAGAAGTACAAGCTCTGTATAAGAATTTCTTCTGGTAGACAGTATGGAATTGGCAGATGAGTATCTAGTTGCAAAATTTAAACCCCTGAAGGATATTTTTATTTATTTATTCAATTATTTGCATTTGTTTACCAGGTAGGTCCAATTAGGAATTAAAACTCCTTTTCAGCAGAGGCCTAGGGAGAAAAAGTCCATGTTTACATATACAAAGTTCCTATGAGAATGTACAAAACATCTACTAAAGCAAAAGCATTTATACGTTTGTAACAGAGACATATCTAGAGTTTAACAATGAATTTACTGCACTGTGCAATGCACATACATTAAAGTGAATGTTTTATAGACATTATACAATGAGGTAGCATTTCAGTAGACATACATTCATTAGCAGTATTTTACTCAAAATGAATACAAAGGCAGTTTTGTTGGTTACACTGTAAAATACACATAATTTAAAATAAATTATTATATTAAGGCAGTATTTGATATAGTTAGATACATAAGTAGTGAGGAAGTAATGATAATTGCATGTCCAGGTTAGGCTGATAAGTGTTAACAAATGTAAACAGAGAGAGAGAGAGAGAGAGAGAATGATGCTTTGTTGTATAGTGGAAAGGAGAGCCTGGGATAAGGATACAGAAGCAGATTAGTGTGAGACTTGATGGGGATGAAGTTTTGTGAGTGACGAATTAGTCTGGAATATATAGCAGAAGATAAGCAGGGGAAATGTCCGGTGAGATATGTGTTTGGGTTAAGAAATAGATGAGACCCTTAAAAAGGTCAGTGATATATCAGGGGAGAGTTCTGATGATGATTAGTTTAGAAGAAATGAGTCTGCACAAGAAACGCACAGTAGGTGATTGCAGTATGACACCTAGTGTGGGAAGATGGAAGGCGCAGGAGAAGCTGGTCAGGTGGTTCAGAGACGTGACATTGCCATTTGTCAGGAAGGAATGATTCTCCATCTCGTGTTTTATTTTTTTGGTACACTTATTTGGTGGTGGGAGGTTAACAGGAAGTTCTACTGTTTTGTCATAAGGTAAGCATATTGTGAACTCCCATGATAGTTGTGTGAAGGAGTCACATTTGCCAGACATTTTTCAGATGATCAGAGAGTATAAGAAGGGATATACGAGTACAGCAGACTGCTGAGAGGGGCACATGTTTGTGGAGAATTTTTTGTGCGTTTCTTAGTTGGTTCATTTGCAGGAGGTTGGGGACGTTGAGTCATTCTGCCATTTCAGAACTATATGGTGCTGTATTATAGTTGGAAGGCATGTTGCAAACTTTCTAATCATGTTACATGATCAGTCAAATTTTGTAAGTTGTGTTGATTAGAGATTGGTAAAAATTGCTGAGGTGTATGTCAGACGAGGGATAAGGTGGGCAGCAGTAACAGTAGCCTTCCATACTTGATCAGACAATTTTTTTCTGGATTGATAGAGCATTCCTAATTTTTGTTTGGTCTTTTGGATTACTTGGTGAGTGTGTAGATCAAATTTTAGGTATTCATCGATAATAACTCAAAGCAATTTAGTGTAGAAGATGTGTTCTATTATTGTGCCATTAGGGATAAGTGGATTCAGCAGTTTTGGCACTCATTCAAGTATGGATAGCATAATTTTTTTTGGGGGGGGTTAAGGTTGGTTAGATTCCAGAAGTCATATTTCCAGAGATGTAAGGGAATACTGAATGGCTTTTTAAAGTACAGAGATAGAAGAAGATGAACAAATGATTACTTTGTCATCTGCATTCTTAACCAGAGTAGAGTTGGTTAAAGCAGTGAGTGGACTGCACATGAATATACTGAAGAGAAATGGTTCAAGGATGGATCCATAGATCCACAGGCAAATGCAAAATCACAGTGAAATGGAGGAAGGTTAGGAAAACATTCCAAAACATCTGTCAAGGCCTTTGCAAAAAAAAAAAAAAACAGGACCTTAAGCCACAGAGCAACAGGGAATGGGGTAGCAGAGAAAAATGATATATGATAATGGACTAACAGAGACTCAAAATGTGATGGAACTCACAAAAGTGGAGATTATAAAAGCAGCGAACAGAATGAAGAAGAGAAATGCTGGGAATAATGTGTGTTCCCTGTCAACCTTTGCATATGGAGGGAAGAGGAAACATGGAAAACATGTAAGAAGATGAATACAGTAGAATAAGGAGAACAACAGCGGTATCAGTGTTTGAAAAGCATGAATAGAAGCTGTACCAAAAACACAGATGACCCCAGAGACTGAAAAACATGTGTTCTGCTTTCATTAATAAATGTCAACATTACAGTTATGACCAAATTCATAAAGGACAAGTTAGGTAACACCCTACCACAAATCATACTAAAGAGAGAGAAAGAGAGAGAGAGAGAGAGAGATAGAGAGAGAGATGGTGGCCTGCAGAGTGTTCCAAGCAGCAGAGAGCTAAAGGAGCGACTTTCTACCTGATTATAAGTATTTTTGTGGCTTTACCTCTGTGAATAAGCGAGCGACTGCATTTCGCCTGTTTTTGGGAAGTTCTGCATTGCTACATTGTTTACTGCACTTAGAGATAGTAATTGTTGCTAATTGTTTCTGTAGGCTACACACTAAAGTGCGCTAGCCGAGTTTTAGCATTTAAAGCATTTACTGACTGTATTTTTCCCTGTCTGTGTTAAAGAAAAAAACAAAAACAAAAATATATATATATATCTCTCTTGTTTTCCGCCTTGCTTATAGAGTAGTCCAGTTTCAGATTTGCTGATCCCTGGACTGTGTATTTTAGTTCCTGTTACTGATTCATTGCCTTGCTTGGGAGGAGGGAAGTTTCTTTGCTTACCAGTGGGAGTGGGAAGCACTGAGCGACCTTTCTGTCTGTTTTGGTAAGGTTTCAGCCAGAAACTAGTAGCCCATTGGTCGTTTTGGGCCAATTCCTAGCTCTTTTCAGCCCCTGCTATAAAACGCTATACGCCAGCGATAGCTGAATTGCCGTCGTCGCACACTAGGGCAGCGCCAGTTAAGCAGGTTTAAACTATTCGGGCTACCTAAAGTCCACTCTTCTAATTTTCCCTTAAAACTACCTTCCTCAAACTATACTACTGATCTAATCAGCGTATCCTTTAACTAATAAGATAATCTCTACTTGACTCCAAGTAGACTATTCTATATCTGTTTAACCTAGCATTTGGTCCTACAGCACTTATTTCCTTGATACGGCACTCTTATAGATAGCACCCCAAAAAGCCAAACCCCCATTTCTCGGTCACCCACGTCCCCCCGGAATCTCTTTCAAAGTATTTTTGTCTGGTCCTTCTAGCATGTCGAGGGATCAGTTGCTAGTGTCCTCTCCTGCTCAACTGGTGAACCTGGGAATATTGAGGCAATGTTACAATTGCCTCATGTACACAGACAACCCTCTCCTCCTCCCACAAAACACAAATACATGTGAGAGATGCAACTATACGGCCAAACTGGAGGCTGAGCTCTCTCAACATAGGACTGGCAAGACCAGTCAGGAGGAGAAGGTTACCACACACACTATAGACCCAGTCTCACATAGTACCATCACAACCTCAAATCATACACATAAACACACAAAGACATACTGGAGGCTCTGATCAAAAATCTACCAAAACAGCAGAGGCCACCAAAGCAGACACCCAAACAACCACCACCTCAGAACACAACACCTGCAACACATAGACCTCACAGTCAGAGTGTCAAACAGTCACAGCCCTTAAGGCCAAACACAATGCCAGACACACTAGTCATTGGTGACTCCATAGTCAGACACACTGACGTCCCGCTCACCAGACTGAGTAAGGAGAAGGTCACAGTAAGCTGCCTGTCGGCGCTAGAATCCGCCACATAACGAAGCACTCAGGTCTCTCAACAGCAGGTACAAATATGACTCAGTCATTGTCCACGCTGGTGTAAACGACCTGAGATGCACCTCCTTGGACTACATGAAAAGAGACATTGAGGAGCTCTCTGATTATGTAGCCCAGGCAGGTATGACCCTGACCTTGAGCAGTATCCTACCTTCACCAAGAATGATGCCACAATACAGAGATAAGATGATCAGCTTTAACAATTGGCTTAACTTCTGGTGTCATTCAAAGGGGATCCAGTGTCTGTCTGCCTGGGATGACATGCTGGACAAGCCACGCTGCTTCGCAAGGGACGGCTTGCACCTGTCACCCTGGGTTTCCGGATATTGGCAAAGGCTCTTGCCACCCCTATAGTGCCTTTTTAGGCAAGGCTCAAATTCTAAACCTACCACCCTAGAACACAAAAAAGGAAAAAAACTAAGGGTAATGCTGCTCAATGCCAGAAGTCTAAATCTCAAAATGCACGCACTCGAGGCCCTTCTCAGTATGGAGAACATCGATGTCTGTGCTGTGACAGAAACCTGGTTCAAGGCTCCTGAGAGCACCCCAGCACTATCAGGTTTTACCTCATACCATGCTCCGCCGCAAAATCCAGACAATACCAAGAAAGGAGGGGGGGTATCCATATTCATCAAGGACACCCACACCTCAAGACTGGTGGCAATGCACGATGCATCGGAGACCATCCAGGTGCAATTAACCATAGGCAAGACTGCTCTGCAAATTGTAGCATGTTACAGGCCACCTCACAAACTCAGGAACCCCACATGGCCTTCCTGAAAACACTAGAGGGATAAATGTATCACCAAACACCATCATACTAGGTGACTTCAATTACCCTAATATAGACTGGGAACACTACTCAAGCCCAAACACCCTAGCCCAAAAGTTCCTGGAATTCATAAACTCAAATGCCATGGAGCAACTAGTCACCATCCCCACAAGAGGAGATAACATACTTGATCTCATCATCACGAACATGGGAGCACAATGTTCAACACCGGAAGTATACCCCTCACTGGTGAGATCAGATCACAACTAATCTCGCTGGAGGTCCTCATCCCACCCCACCTGAAATAAAAAGACCACAGTAAAGAACTTCTGAAAGCCGACTTCACACTTCTAAAGACTAGTGTGATCTCCTTTAAGGCCCCCGAGCTGGCGGAAAACAGTACTCAAGCCGCTGAATCACTTACAAATGCCTTCTACCAGCACCTGCAGGATTGCATGGATAAGGCAATCCCAAGCAAAACAAAGACTCTTTGTACCAAAGGCAAGCGTCCAGTCTGGTGGACCCCAGCCATAAACAAACTCTACAACAAAAGGAGGAAGCTACTACAAGATAGAGCAAAATCCTTAAAAGGTAAGACACCCTTGATCACTATAAGTAAAAAACTAAGAGCTCTCATAAAATCATCCAAAGCAAATTTTGAGAGAAAAATAGCTAAAGACTCAAAAGACAATCATAAGGCCTTCTTTAGCTATGTTAGAAACCTGGGAGGAAACTCACAGATATGCTCAGAACTAGTTCAAAATGATGTGAAGATTACTGATCCTACAGACATTGCCAACATACTGGCTGACAGGTTCAGTGCAAACTTCTCCCTCCCCAAAAGGAGAGATATCTATACCAAATGATTGCAGCCCCCAAATATTTCCAACGCCCAACTGAGAACTCCTCTCTCCGAAGCATAGGACACAGGGGCCATGGGACCACATGGTGTCCCCGGCGGTGTGCTCCACGAAGTCAATGAGCAATTAAACCCACAGCTAGGACAGCTGTTTAATCAAACCCTTACCTCTGCATACGCACTCCAGGAGTGGCGACTGCAACTGTGGTCCCACTTCACAAAGGCGGTGCCTCCACTGACCCTGGAAATTACCGCCCATTAGCTTGACAAGCCTTATCTGCAAAGCCATGGAGAGGATCATAATGGACCTCATAAATAAAGACATAGGGAATTTGTAGACTTTGGATCCAACCCAGTTTGGCTTTGTCAAAGGCAGATCATGCCTTTTAAACTTGGTTGACTTTTTCGAAACAGTCACCAAAGCCATTGACGAGGGAAAGGCAGTCCATACAGCCTACCTCGATCTGGCGAAGGCCTTCGATACAATACCCCACTCGGGTATCATTGAAAAACTCATCAGCTTAAATGTTAACCCATACATCACAAGATGGGATGCAAACTGGCTGAGTGACAGAACCCACAGGGTCAGAGTTGCTGGCACCATGTCAGACTCAAAGCCTGTCACAAGTGGTGTCCCACAGGGCTCAGTCCTGGGCCCACTCTTGTTTGGCATCTACTTTTCGGAAGTACAAGCAAACGCAGGAGGGTTATGGCTGACAAAGTTTGCAGATGACTGCAAACTGGGTGCCATAGTAGAAAACACATCTGACACAGATATCCTTCAGAAGGGTCTTACAGAAACGGATAACTGGTGCCAGAGCCATGGCCTAAAGTTAAATGCCAAAAAATGCATAGTCATACCCTTAGGGAAAAACAAGGTTACCCCTAGCTACCAAATAGGTGGCAATCCACTGAGCACAGAAGAAGTCATCAGAGACCTGGGGACCCAGGTTGATAGTAGTCTGTCATTCGACACCCATGTAGCTAAAGTAGTTAGGAAGACCTTCTACATTGCCCACCTTATCATGAAGGGATTCTCATCTAGATCAAGGGAGGTCATGGTCTCCTTTACTCATCACTCATCAGACCAATGATTGAGTACAATGCCCCATTCGGAATGTATCTGACCCGACACTTGCAGCAGCTGGAGAGGCCACAAAAGTTCCTCACCAAAAGGATAAAGGGTCTCAAAAATCTGTCCTATGCCGCCCGACTGAAAGAACTCCAGCTCTATTCAGTCGCCACCGCTTGCTCAGAGGTGACCTTTGCCTAACATACAAGGCCATGTCAAACCCAGATTTGATGAATATGCTTCACCTCAAAAAATCTAGATCCATCAGAGTCACAAGGGCGGGAGACTTAAACCTCGACACGGCAATTAATAGGACGTGCTGGAGGGATAGATTCATCACCCAAAGACTCCCTATGCTGTGGAACAAAATTCCGGTATATGTGAGGCAGAGCACCTCGCTGGCCTTGTTCAAGAGAAATCTTGACCAATGGATGGGAGATCGCAGATATACCCCAGGGATTACCTCAGTGTCACTGCTCGACAGAGGCACAGCAAAATAATGGGTATAGTTCCCCATACTAAAGGGGTGGCGTAAGCCACAAAACGATGGGCTAGGCTTGTAAATGCCCTCGGGCAGATAGCCTAGTATGAACCTATGAACCTATGAGAGAGAGAGAGATTATTGGTTCATAAATGGCAGACAGGTTGAAGCTATCTGGTGGGAACTATTGATATGACATAGCATTAGCTGAATGTTAAAATACAGGAAATGGGAATGTAAATTCAGTAACAGGCAACAGGCAATATTTTTACAGTGAGTAACATTATCCTCTCACAACAAAAGGTTCTCTGGTTCATTTAGCAGCTGGGGTGTCTTCTCTGTGGGGTCTGCATGTTCTTCCTCTCCTTAACTGTTTTTTTTGTTTGGATACATTGAGTTTTCTCCCACTTTTTAAACACACAAGATAGGTGGACTGGTAACTCTAAATTGCTGACAGTTGTTTGTGCAGTCTGAATAATAGGTAAGAAAGGCTAGACAGTCTAATTCCATGCTATATCTGCATAGTATAGTCTGTAGATGGCATTGGCTGTTTATTGGGCTGCTGTAGGAGTCAGATGTGGCGTGATGGCATTGAACAGATAAACAGAAGAGCAAGAGGAAACAGAGTGAGATTAAGGAAGTTAGAAACTGATTGAGAAGAGAGGAAGGATCGTGCTCCACAAAGTCAAAGTGGATAGAATTAAGGATGGTAACAAACCCTGGATCTGGGACAAAAAAGAGCTAAATCACTGTTTGTGAACCAGACAATCTGGATTTGATTTACAGTTTGATTTTTGAAAAAGCCAGGGAGGAGAGAATTGGAAATGAGTTGCTGTTTGGATTATGACAAATGAGCATGTGGTGAATAATTGCCCTGAAGGACCTATTTTAAGCCCAGTTAATAAACTATAGTCAGAATCAAACTCTGTATCTTCTCTTTATGAGAGGAAGACTTTAACCATTATGCCAAACCCAACCTCAAAATTTGAAACTGCCCTGTGTGCAGATCAAACTGACAACCTTTAGCTCATGTGACCTCACCATGCTTAAAGATTGCTCACATTTGCAATTAGATGGCACAACAATAACATTTTCTCTAAAAATGCTTGCTAGCTTTGTTTTTGCTTTATATGTTTCTGTATATCTTTAAAAAGAACCCCCCCCCCCCCGGATTTACTAATTTTTCGTGCAGGATAGCTTAGTCCTGCATGGAAGCGGTCGTTTAGGAGCAGGACGGCAGCGCACCATGCATATTAATGAAGGCTCGCTGCCTGAGCTCCTAATCTTACATGGAGTGTGTAAGAGTACAGGGGGCAACATCCCCCCACGTGTACAAGAGCAATAGTAAACACAAACAATATAAAGATACTTTTATTTTTTTATGAAACAGATTAAATTTAACCGTATGTACTCAGTTTTGCCCATTGCTTAGCTATGGTTAATGCAGCTTAAATGGCAGAAGAGGATAAAAAGGAAGCTATATGCAAATGAAACAGTACAGTAATAGTGTAGTTGGCAAGGCATTCGCCTTACAAGCAGTCATTCCCGGTTCGAGTCCCACTGTAGCACTTTCCATGTCAAATCACGTTATGACCAATATTTTTAGTTGCACAGCCTACTAAATAACATATACTTGTGAACTGGAGTACTGCATTAAATGCAGAGGTGAGTTGTCAGTGTCATAATGTTGCAAAGTCCACAGATAATCACATGTGCCCTATACAGTTTATGTACAGGGATACAAATGGAAGTTAAAATGTGAAATGAATAACTCCATACAGCTTCCAAACCCCCCACCTTCCCAAGAACCATCAAACATTACTGTCTAAAGTAGTGCAGTGTTAAGCGGGAGTAAGCACTAGTAAGCAAGTGTAAGCACTATTAAGCAATAGTAAGCGGGAGTAAGCATATGTAAGCACCAGTAAGCAGGTTTAAGCCCATTTGCATGGGGGTAAGCAATGCGCACACAGGTTAAGCAATATGGAAGCTAACTCTCTGTAAGCATATTTAATCGAAGGTTGGCATAGCTTACCCCCATGCAAACCTGGGCAAACCCGCTTAAAAGTGCTTAAAAGTGCCTTAATCACTTTGTATCCAACAGCCGCTGTCCTGCCCAGCAACAAAATGAACAGCCTTCCAGGTCTTGAACCTAGGACAATTTAAAAACTAGGGTCACAGTCATTAACCACCAAGCCATCACAGCAGTACATAAGACTGAGGTATCACCAAACAAATCCTCATTATAGTAAAATCAAACTGAACATGTGAAAGGAATCAGCATACAGTCATATATTCTATAACCTACTACATAACAAAAATACGTGAACTGGAGTACTGAAGTAAGCCCAGATGTGAGGTGTAAGTGTAATAGAGTGTTGAAGTCCCCTGTTAAGCACAAGGATCCCATACAGTGTACATACACATGAATCATGGATGCCAGACATATATATAACATGTAATGAATAATAAATCAATGCCAAAAAGCAAATATAATGCAAAGTAAATATTAAGCAATGCTAAGCATTGCACAGGCCAGCTTAGTAGGTGTAAGCAATGTGTAGACCAGCTAACTCAGTTTGCCCAGTGGTATACCCCTTTAAACAATGCCAACCTTAGGTAAGCAGGTTTGCCCATAGCTTAACCTTTTCAAAACTGTCCAATTACGGCAAAATGCGGGAAATCGGCCCTACTTAAACCCAACAGGTGGGAATACATCTCATAACTGGTTGTAGCATCCCCTTGCAGGCACCATGTCAGGAATTGGAAAGGGACTGTGCTTTCAGGCACAGCACTGGGGCATTCAGGAGTCCAGAGTCATGGCAGGACACCTTGTCACAGACCATGAGCAGAGACTGCTGCAGGGCCAGTACCAGGGTTCCTAATATAAGGCGGAAGCGTGGGACCATTTCGCACTCATGACCTTACCAGTGCCACTGGCATACCCCGAACTGGTGAGCAGGTCAGGCATCACTATGCTGACCTGAAGTGGCAAAAGGGGGATCTCTTGGATCAGTGGATCCAAGAGGCTAGGACGGCAGGGGTTGTTCCAGCTGTGTTTAAGTATCACTCCACTACCTGTTTAATAATTGCCAGCTCATGTATATTATGGATAGGTATGGCTAAATATTCCTCTTATGTCCATCACAGCGACAAGTGAGCGGGCCGCGAACCAGGAGGCCCATGGATGTTGCTTGGAGTGGTTGCGAGGCAAGTCAGTAATACTCTTGCATGTACTGTCATAGGAAATAAATCTAAAAGTATTAGTAAGTTAATTGCCAGTATAAACCCTGTATTGTTTAAGGCAAGTACTGCATACACCAGAGAATATGGCAGGAAGAGTCTCATATAGGTTGTATGTAAATAAAAGCATAATAGCCTGACAATAAAGGTCTAACTGCTGGACTGCATGTGTTTACTCTGGTATCATATGGTAATGTAGATTTGCAATCACTTAATAGTACTGTGCAACATAAATAGAATGCATAGGAATATCTGTATATGACTGGTGTAATCCCCAGAGGTCATTTAGTACAACTAAGAGACACATAGACTGAAAACAGTGAAAAGACAGACAACAAAATCAGAATAACACATGCAACGGAGATGTGAACTGTTGTATTTTTAGCACACACAGCCATGGTTCAAATCCTGGGAGTGATAGTAGTCTGCATACAGAATCATACCCCACAACTGTACAGATATGTCCAGAATGTCCAGTAAAGTGGCCTATATCTGCTGCCTGTCACTCTGTCCCCCTGGGAAATCAGTGGGATGATCCAAGATGTTTAGGCAGCAAACAAGAAATACAACTGATTGACACACATCTATAAGAATAACCCTGTTACTCTAGCAACTCCCCAAACTGTTATGAGAGTAATAAGTAAAGTATGTCCCATCTACTTCCCCATGTTGTCAAGCTGTGACCAGAGTGTGTACAGTAACAGAGTGAGATGTATGTGCATAATAGTAATGTGGAATATTGTACTTTGTGTGGCAACATTCAGGTAGTGCTAACAAACATTGCTCCCACAGGTCCATCAGATGCGAACACTGTGCCCAAAAATAAAAGAATGATACCCTGTACTGGTACTGTTTACTTTGGTATTGTATGGCATTGTGAGGGTTGCAGTAGCTCTATTACTCATCACTGTCACCCACACTGTGCTACATAATATAACTGTCTAGGTAATCCTGTATAAGAGTGTTGTAATACAAGGTCAGTATGTAAAACCACAGGAGAAGTATAAGACAGAAATCAGATAAGAGATATACAGCAATATCTATATAGCACACACAACTGTGATGGACAGTGTTTTAGTTTTAGCAGACACAGCCATGGTTTGAATCCTGGGAGTGGAAGTAGGCTGCATACAGAATCATACCCCACAACTGTAAAGATAAGTCCAGAATGTCCAGTATAACAGTCCATATCTGCTGCCTGTGATCCTGTCCCCTGGGAAATCAGTGGGATGATCCCAGATGTTTAGGCAGCAAACAGGAAATACAACTGATTGACACACATTTATAAAAACAAACCTGTCACACTAGCAACTCCCCAAAATGTTATGAGTGTAATAAGCCACATATGTCCCATCTAAATCCCCATGTTGTCAAGCTGTGACCAGAGTGTGAACAGTAACAGAGTGAGATGTATGCCCATAATACTAATGTGAAATCCAGTACTTTTTCTGGCAACATTCAGGTAGTGCTAACAAACATTGCTCCCACAGGTACATCAGATACATACATTGTGCCGAGAAATAAAAGCTTGATACCCTGTACTGGTACTGTTTACTCCAGTATTGTATGGCATTATGAGTGTTGCAGTTGCTCTGAATAATAAAGTATCACTGATTACTGTCACCCACACTGTGCTACATAATATAACTGTCTAGGAAATCCTGTATAAAAGTGTTGTGTGTCATTAAAGGTTGAAGAAGGCAATAGTCTACATATGTCCCGGTTCACCTGCATGTGGTTAAGACATGGCCAGAGTCTGTGCAAAAAGAGATGGACAGGTATGTGCATAACATCAACCTGGAATCTGGGAGTACGTGTAGAAACATTTAGTCAGTGTTAACAAACAATTCTTCCACAGGTATACCAGGTAAGAGGTGTATACTGCAGGTAAAACCAGTCCATGTATATAGATGTTGACAGCCATATCACTGTCCAAACTAAAGCAATAGCGTAGTGTAGTAATACTTATGAAGTGCAGATAACAGCACTGACTAGGAAAGTAATGCGAACTACAGGAATATACTAGTTGTTAATTGACATCTTTCTCTCCCCCCACCATATCTCCAACATTACACTAAATACCCACCTCAACTGGTACGTGATGACTCCATTGTAATGTTGGGACATATGTCCTATTGTTTGATAATTATTTAAATCTGTTTCTATGCATGTGCTATGATGAAATACTCCAACATTGGTGGCATGGCGCCATCAATGTACCTGCATGCTGTTGTTATTACCACTGTGGTCCCATATATGCATGTGTTCCATTTGCTTTGCAACTGTTCCATATCCGGTGTCTGGGTTAATGGGAATATCTATGCATGCTGTTATACCTAATCCTGGAATGTATAGTTTGAGATATGTATATATGTTTTTAAGCTGCATAAGGTTGAAGCATTTATTATAAATTAAATATTTGTTTTTAATATAAAGAATCACAGTGGTTTTGAACATGAATTTCAGCCAGCAATTTTTTAGTTAAATTTTTTAATCAATTAAGCACTAATGTCATCAAGTAAGGAACAATAATGATTGGTTGATGAAGTAACAGCAAAGGTATTTAAATGTAGAAATGGCTTAGCTTTTTTAACAATCTGATGAAGCATTCGAGAGAATGTGAAAGCACTTACTGGATGTTTTGTTGTTTTTGTTCTTTAGTTCAGTGTGTTTAATAAAAGGTTAAACTTCTTATTGTTGTGTTGTGCCTCAAGAAAAGGTTATTTGGATTTTGAAACTACATTTTGCTCGAGGCACTTTACCCTTTGTGGTTGATTCGTTTTGGTTAATCCTGAAATGTATTGACTATTACTAACCCCCATATGTTGATAAACCATAAACACCATAGCACGTTTGGGAAGGCCAGTCCCAGCAGACCCACCTGTCCCACTACAGCTGGCCGTGGCACCGGGCACCAGCACATCTGGGACCTCTTCATCCATTGGTCCTGCACCACCTTCGGGTGGAACTGCCTTAGGGGATGGGGCTCGCCCCCACGGGAGCAGGCATGGAAAGGAACCTGTCACCCATCACCAGGTCCGGGTCATGGTGTGTAGTGAGCTCAATCAGCAGTTTGGAGATCTGGTATGTCAGCTAGAGGGCCGCATGACTCTCCGACTCAGCCCCCAGCACAGCCATCTTCGGGGCTGTGAAGGTGCAGTGGTGACTGCCCATGGGTGGAGACCTTAGTCCCACTGTTTCCACTAGGGGGCTCATGGGCTTCCAAATTCCCAAGTCCCCTCCCCATCAAGGTGTTTACCCCCCACATGAGCCATATACCGCCACTGTATGTGTGTTGTTTGCCTTGTCTGTTAATCTACCCAACCTACCTCCCCAAATATACCTACTATCCCTCCCCAACATCCCACTCTCACCTGAAAAAAAAGGGCAATCTGTTGCCAAAAAAAATATCGCCCCATACATAGCTGTCCATTTTGCACACGTGTCCACTGGACACATGTAATCTGGACTAATTGTCATCACAACATATTATTGTTGTCTTCACCCCTCTCTTAGGGGTTTGAGTGTTCAAATCCACCTCCAAATTCAGTGTGTATGCACAGCTGTTGTTGTACAGGAAATGGGCAGCTATGGACCTTCCCTACACCCTCCTACACATCTCTAGCTATTTACTCTACTGTCTTACCCTCTTTGTGCCCCTATTTCACCACTTTCCTATCAACCCTTTTGTCTTTTCTTTTAAAGAAATTAGCACAGGGGTGAGTGGGAGTAAGCACTATTAAGCAGCAATAAGTGGATGTAAGCCTGTTTGCGTGGGGATAAGCACTGCCTACACAGGTTAAACAACTGAAAAGCTAAATCAACATAAGAAACTGTAACCTGAAGTTAGCAGTGCTTACTGCCGTGCAAACCCATTTCCAACTGCTTAAAAGTGCCTCAATCACTCTGTATCCAATAGCCGTTGTTCTGCCCAGCAACAAAATAAACAGCCTTTGCAAGGCATGAACCCAGGATCCTGCACACCATAACAAAAGTTATTTACCACTAAGGCATGTCAGATATAAATAACACAGATGTTTTAACAAATATATCATCCAGCCCAGTCATTCAACAGTACAGTAAATGTATTTAAACATGTAGATGTGTGTGTGTGTGTGTGTGTGTGTGTGTGTGTGTGTGTGTGTGTATGTGTGTGTGTGCATGTGTGTTTGTGTATATATTAATATCTAAATAGATATAACATATCTATATATGTGTATATATATATATATATATATATATATATATATATATATATATATATATATATATACATATGCATACATCTATAGATATATATGTCTACATCTATATATCTATATATATATATATATATATATATATATATATATATATATATATATATATATATATATATATATATATGTAAGCATAAATATATATCTATATAGGTATATACAGACATACATCTATAGATAGAAAAGAGAGCATAACAAAAAACATATATGTTCACATGCACCATTAATGGGGGTGAGGGGGCCCAAACAACATACGTCTTGTACATATAGATATCCCCCCCACAGCCAAAAATGTCTGCTCTGCAATACGACACCAACTGTTGCAGATCCCATAACTAGGACCTGACACAACATGGGCACAAGATGTTAACAGTACTCCATCCCACCTGTATGATGTCAGGCTGGTATCAGTAACATATCATGCAGTACAGTCTGGATACCATAGGGAATGTACAATGCGGAAGCAATCAACATTCCTAAGATACATATACACAGACACATATATGCAGATACATATATAGATATATATGTAACTACACATACACACACAGAGATATGTATAGGACGATACATATGTAGAAGGTGCACACAATATGGAACAGCCACTACGCCTACAGTTGCCACCTTACCAACTGGACACTGTATGAGCCACCCATACAAATGACAATTGTTGTCTGTAACATATACCTACAGAGAAGTTAAAGGATATAACATCACACACAGGTTTGCATACATGGGAAAGCTTTATTTGTGTACTATTACAGTTGTATATGCCATGTCATATGGCTGTCTAGACTCTGACATACATATAAACAGAGCAATGCAACTGTGAAACAGTTATATTAGTGCAGTAGTCTGGAAAGGTTTACATATGTTGCTGTCCAGGCCGAGGCCTTCATGTAGAACAATAGTAAAGACAGACTGGGCCACAGGATACCAATCAATCAACAGTAAGTAATGCAGATGTATAGTCCAGCAGCCTCTGTCTACACTCTGTACACTATCCCTAGGGGGTAAAGATCTCAGTTGACACAATGGGATGTATCTGTTACATAACAAGGCATAACTGATACCATCACAATCACACTGACAAACAGAACAGTCTGTATGGCAGGAAGCAATAGGCCTGCATTTACCCAAGGTGAATTGTATGGTAGTGTACATCCAGATACCTTAAGGCAGCTTACCCCTGATACCCCACATGTTGTAACAGCCTAGGGTAGTTATGGTGCATCCCCCCATAGACCGAATAATACAGGGCCATATACCACTGTTACATACACTGGCATCTGGAGTGCATAAGGGCACACATGTATTGTGTAGGTGAAGCCCACACATATATGGACCCAACCGCACAATATGTGTGGGGGCCACAACAGCAGTGGACTAATGGCAGGAATGGCTGCATGACATACTCACAGGCCACTACATAACAACCCCTGACAGCATGTCATGTGTGCAAAGCCTGGTATGTAGGTGGAGGACAGAGGGTGGAACACAGGCCCATATGTGAAATACTGTTGTCATACACTAAGCAAGTTGCTGGTGTTACAGGATAGTCTGCAACACACCCTTAGTCAGGAATATAAAGTTAGAAACAGAAATGAATGTAGCCATATACTGATAGCACTCAACACACACACTGCCAGTGATATATCTGACACAAGCCCTGTGTGGTGGACAGACAAAGTATAATAGGCACACCTCTGGCCATCAAGTGGATATGCCCACAGTTGAGATCTATGCAGGCAGACTGCATTACAAGTTAAACTAGTATGTATGCACAAACCCTGTAGCACTGGTGCTATACAATGCATACAACACTATTCACACTATGTCTGTAATTCTGGAACCTCCTACAAATATGTAGCTGCCCTGGGTGTGCAGATTCTCCTGTAAGAGGTATTGCTACCTGCTGTCTGTAACACTGCAGTCCACACCCAGGAAGGATGTCCACCATACAGGAAAGGTAAAGGGACCACACCCACATGATGTAGGGATTTATAGTAGTTATTTGACATGACAGTGGTAAGTGGAAGTACTACACAGCATGCTGCATGCAAGTAGCAAGTGGAGGACACTGATTGGTGCAGAGGCCATCACATGATCATGTGCATCACCTACAAAATCCATGCTGCAATCTTTTCAAAGCAGCTGAATTCATTTACTGGAGAGAGACCAATATATAGAGAAAGAGAGTGCATGAAAGGCATAAAAAAAAACACCATCAAGCAAACCATCCACAATAGACTTCATTCCCAGAACAGGTATGTGAAGTATATATGCATGTAATTGACCATAGTACTTGTTTCATAATAATGGGATAGATGATGTGGAATGATTTATATGTGCCTTCAGGTGTTGTTGTAATGATGTTCAACTGAACAACTGCTAAGGACAATAGAGTCAGTCCCTGTGGGTAGTGGGCCATACCTGTCAACCGTGCAGAGCAGCACTGACTGATAAGACGTCAGCCATCATAGCGTGTGTTGTGTAATGGGAAGTATGTATATTACTATGGCCAATAGCTGCTGGTGGAAGTAATGCCATAATGATGGACACGTGGTTCCACAGCCCACCTCTTGTAAGATACTCAGGTTAACCTGTATTGTAGCATGCAGGAATGCCATTGGTGTGTAATAGGGTTACCTGCAATCTGGCCCTACATATACCCCCCTAATGTCAGGCTGTGTCCATATGTGGCACCTGTAGCAAGGCAGAACAGTGCAGCTGTGCAGGCAGTTGTTGTGAGATTGTGGACCTGATGTCTGAATGTACCCCATATATAGGTATGCATATGTATATATATATATATATATATATATATATATATATATATATATATATATATATATATATGTATGTCCACAAATATGCAGATACCCATGTGTAGACATATATATAAACACATACATACAACATCATATATATCTACACATATATAGATAGATACCTATATGCACATGTTTACATATATATATATATATATATATATATATATATATATATATATATATATATATATACAAACACACACACAAACATATATGTATGTAAATACATGTCCCATATATTACCACCAGAGTGCAGCATGCTGTGAGCAAGGAAACAGCACACATAGCAATACACACAGATATCTACAGCTGTCAGTGTGTGCAACATGGATGGGTATGTCACATGTGAACCCCTTGTTGGGACCACATTGCCCTTGTCTGTGAGGTATTGAATGGGAATATGGGGAAGTATGGCAGGTATAGTTGTGGAGGTGGTCAGGGTTGGTAGATATAGAGGACAGCCTACAAGGGTGGTATGTGACACATGTGGTGTGTAAACACCCTGGATGGTGTGTGTGGTCTGTGATGTGGATGCCACATGGGCCTCAATATGGACACAATGAGAACAAGCCTCCCACCCACTGCTACTCACAACAGCAGTCCACATCCTGAAGGTGCCTCAAGGTGATGTAGCACATCACACGTGTGTCTGTGGAGCTCATTATGGAACAGACCCTGGACCTGACCTTATGGGACAAGAACATATCTGTGTGTGCCCCCAGGGGGGACAAAATCCCCTGATTTGGTTCCACCTGAAGGTATTGCTGGACCAGTACATGAGGAGGACCCAGGGTGGGTCACACATGTGATGTGGCCTGGTAACATGGGCAGATGAGTTTGGAAAGGTATTTCTGCTGGCCAATAGTACATATACATGCTATTGTATCACTGTTATAGAACATATGTCGGTAATAATAATAGTCTACACAATCCTGGAACATGTCCAACAGCATGCATAGATAACCCCAATAACACAGAATGTCAGATGTGCAGCAACCACACAGCAAACATACCGCAGGCATATATGAAACCATAGTGGCCCTGACAATGGCATGCAGGTGAATAGTCTGTAACAGGCCAGCAATGATAGTGTCCACGCAGGGAACATGGCTACAAACACATTGCACAAAGTGTGTTACAATACAATATCTGCCCCACTGATAAGTATGCTGTAGACATATCTATTGAGTTGTGTGTACAGTTTATTGTCACTGATATGGTGGGGGGTGACAATGATGTGTATTAACAACTGTGGTAACCTTGCTGCATGACTTGCTCACACCTGTGTCCATCTTTATGCCTTTCAGGCAAGATGTCCCATGGAAGTCTTCTGGCATACTCAGCAGCTGAAAACGACATTCTGGTGAACCACCTCATACAGCACTACCCTGTCTTGTTTGGCCGGGCCGCCCATGATCAGCAGGAGCGGACTGCCCTGTGGAACGACCTAGTCCACAGGGTCAATGATGTCGGACTGAACAACTGCAATTATGAGCAGGTCCGGCATCATTGTTCTGACCTGCTTCGCAATGCCCATTGGTGTGCTGCTGCAGTCTGGGGGGAATCACCTCACAACAGCCATGCCATCCATCCCCCCTGGCACGTATGGAGGAGCTCCTAGCCAGCCTTGTGGCACCTGCCCATCTGCATAGCCACCAACCGCCAGACACCTTTATGGAGGTGGGTGCTGCCCACACACTGGCCGAGGAGCATGCAGGTAAGGCCACAGGGCACATCAGTAGACCATTGTTACATATACATCTGCATCTGTACAGGTAGATCATGCATATCTGACATGTCATAGATATAGTTTGCTGCTGCATAGTAGTGATAAACAGATGTGCATATGTGGTAGTATTGTGGACATGTACTGTTGATGTATTGTAATGCTGCACCCACCCTAGCAATGCCACAGGTGTGACCACTGACTTTGCATCTCTCATCCTCTTATGTAGGTCACTCCGGTATACCACCAGGGCAGTAGCCTGTAGATGGTGAGTATGATTTATGTAGATGCTTGGACCAACCAAATACATACAAGGAGACAGGGTGCATGGATTAAACCAATGTAAAACTAAAAAAAAATATATCAAGCACCAGGAGAAGTTTCAAACAATTTGTCGATATATTTATTAGGGCAAATCCCAAAAAATCCATAAGCAGCAAACCGGTTTCGGCTGAGTATTTGCCTTCTTCAGAGCATTAATGTGAACAGACACTAACACATGTTTATATAGGAAAATAATCAGAAGAATTGATTGCAATCATCCATTAATAGTTTAAACAATTAAGCAAATCAACTTAACTCATTCAGGCCAGAACTGAATAGTGCACCTAGCCTAACAATCCAACCTGATTCTTTCTGATTTAAAATAGTATGCCATCCTAATTTATATGTTTTGTTATGTTCAATTCTGTCAATTATAGTGAATGTGAACTTAGCTGTTTTGTGTTTCAAAGTGTGTTTATATAGTGCATTGGATAATCTATTATTCTTAATATTACTTAAATGTTCACTGATTCTGAATCTTAGAGGTCTAGATGTTTTCCCTACATAGAACGCAGAGCAACAGCAGGTGGCTAAATAGATTACCCATTCGCTACTACAGTTCCCAAAACATCTAATTTCATAAACTCTAGATGTATTTTTGCTGGTGAACTCCTTTGTTTTGACTATATGTTTACAGGCGTGACAGTGACCACAGGCTATGCTGCCTGTCAATTTGTCTCCAAACAATGTTTGTTGTTTGATCGACTCAGTGTGATGTTTATAGTGTGTAAAATATGAATTAATGGTTCTACCTCTCCGATATGAAAATAGACAACGAGATGTAAGACAATGACCTAATTTTTCTTGGGCCAACAAAATGTCCCAATGGTTATTAATGATGTCTCTGAACCAATTTGTATTAGATCCAAAAGTGGTTACTATCCTAATGGGTTATGAAGTTTGTTTTTTAGAATTGATTTGGTCCCTATATTGCAATAGCTGAGTTCTGTCCTGTTGGTAAGAAACATTCGTGCATGATTCAGTGATTCTACCTGATATCCTCTATTGAGAAATCTCTGAGTGAGATCATATTGGCAGGGCCCGTGAGACTGTTCAGAAGAACAAATCCGTTTAATACATAGATATGGAGATTTGGGAATGTTTCAGATGATGTGGCACGGGTGATCACTAGAAGCATGTAATAATGTTTTGGACTGTGGGAACTTTCTATGTACCTGTGTCTCCAAAGTATGATCCATCTGTCTAATAATGGAGACATCTAGAAAAGTGATATTATGATATTCAATATTGAGGTAAATCGAATCCCCCATTTATTTTTATTTGGATATTCTACAAATTCCTTGGCATAGGGTATATCACTCCGTCACACTATCCAACAATCATCCAGATAGCATCTCCAAATATCTATCTCATCCAAAAATATGTTGTGATTGTCATCATATATCAATTGTTCCTCCAAATGTCCCATAAAAAGGTCGACATAGATGGGAGCAAAGGATGCTCCCATTGTCATGCCTTGGACCTGCAAATGGCACCTTCCATTAAAGTAAAAAACATTTTTGTTCAACACATGTTCCATCAAACAAACTAATAATGTGTTGAAACCAGGAGTGTATAAGTCAGATCTATCTAGCCAATAATGGATAGCCTCTAATCCCACCCAATGTGGAATGCTAGTGTATAGGGAGGTGACATCTAGTGTACATAGATACCAACTGGATTCTAACTATGTATATTGAATAATATTAAGAAATTGTGTGGTGTCCTTAATTCTAGACCTAACCAGAGGTAATAAGGACTGTAAGTATTCAGTTAAAAAAAGCTGATAAAGGTTCCGTTAATGAACCCCTGCCAGATACAATTGGTCGTCCTGGAGGATTAGTCGGATGTTTGTGTATCTTAGGCAATAAATAAAGATATTGTGGTTGGGGGTCAGAAACCTTGAGTTGTTTGCAAGTTTTTAAACTAATAATGCCTTCCACTATGGCTAGGTTTAGAAAAGAATCAATTTCCTTCTTAAAGTTAGGAGTTGGATCCATGACCATCTGTATATAGGAACGGATGTCTGATAGCTGTTTTACTGCCTCGGTCTGATACATATCCCAGTCCATGACAACTACTGCCCCTCCCTTATCTGCTGGCAGAATGACTAGATCATGCTTCTTGCTAAGATCTTGTAGCAGGTATCAACATTGCTGCAATATAACAGCTAAGCTGATTTGTGCACTGGTAAGCGAAGTCTACACTGTGTAAGCACCCGTATGTTTATCCAGAGCTTAGCACCACTTAACTTCATGCAAACCTGCACAAACACACTTAAAGCTGCTCAAAATTGCCTTAACCACTCTGTATCTGACAGCTCTTGTTCTGCACAGCAATAAAATGAACAGCCGTTTCAGGTCTTGAACCCAGGACCATGTACACTATAGTCACAACACTTAATCAGTACACCATGACCACTGTGAAGACAGCTGTTGTTTTCCAATATATCTGTCAATACACATATTGATTAGTATTAGTATAGCCTTTACTTCCACAATTGTGTAGTACTTGTTATTAATATGACTGCTGCATCACATATATAGTTTTACCATAATGCACACATAGCAGATACATACGGTAAGATACATCTGGGAGGGTATACACAACTGTGAGGTTTACACATGACAGGAATATGGATATATACACATAATAGGTTGATATATGTCTACATGTACATACACATATATATTCATACATTTGTCTGTATACACATCTGTATAGTGTAACATATATATTGCCATGTATACATCTCTTTGTATGTATATATATATATATATATATATATATATATATATATATATATATATATACACACACATAGCTATATATGTATACACATCCTATGTGTACAGATCTGCCTATTTATGTAGATATATATGTAGATATCTATAACTATATGTGCATACATATCTATTTTAATATACCTATTACTGCCACTATATATGTAGCTATCCATAAGAATATGTATCTATATCTGTATATGTGTAGACATATGTTGCTGCGTAGATGTATATATCTGAGTGTTTATATGTATATGTATATCTATATAGATATATGGATAATTATATATACATATATGTTTACCATATGTCCTGAACATGGAGTGGAGCCTTACCTCAACCCCAATAATCCCAACCTCTTAGTGCAAGGGGATGTCAGGTATGTATTGAAGGTATATATGTAGACTATTGCTACTGTGATAGGGGTTGTTTTCACAGACATGTGTGTGGGAGGTCACATCTTCTTTTAACATGTGCACCATTGGCTACTGACAGACATCCTAAGGACATCATAGTACAGTACCACTGCTAGCCCAGTAATGATCCTGTGGACTACAGAAGAGATATGCCCAATAAATGTGGACAGTCTGGCACAGTCTGGTCAGTCCAGAGGTATACACAGAACCCCTTAGTGCAAGACATGTGGACCAAGCCTGAAAATTGGATGCTAACAGCCATGTAGATGGGTATATCACGTAAATACTGGTATACATTTTCCTCCATAGGTTATGCATTCACACACCCCTGTCTGTCCTGACACATAACCGCTGGTACAGAGGTGCCATGACCACATACTGCCCACTAGTTAGTGACATACATCTGTACAGCATCCCACTGCTTAGTCTGACATACATGACTGTTATGGTGGCCTGGAAGCAGTACATCTGGCAAGTATTTGAACATAACATCACATGGGTAAGTACACTAAGCTGCTAGGCATGTAACAAAGCCCTGTGCATGCTACAGGCAGACTGCCACAACACTGGCCTACATTTCTTATGGGGGAATACACATGTACCTGCATATATAGCAGGCTCTACAGGCATGTCACAGCACATAGACACCTGTGTGAAAGTGCATAACCACAGCCAATGTGAACATAGCCACAGCCACATATGGTAACTTAGCGTAATATTACAGTATATGGACTATCTGATCAACACCATCCTCATATGTGCCACTCCCACACTAAGCCTACATATACTGGGCCAGTACACAGTGTGGTCAGATGCCTGTCTGTGGTATGGGACATGTGTGTTTGGCCCTACAAACATGTAAGCCAATAGGGTAACATACAGTGGAGTAGCATGTTACATCAGATAGAACAGGACCAAGAACAATGACATCTACCACAGTCTGTACACAGGCCAGGGTACATATTCACAATGCACACACACTGTCGACAATCAATATAAGTACACAGACCTCAGTACTGTACACACAACCAGAGAATTCCCAGGTTATGTCCTCAAATATAACCCCTACTATACATAACATGTGTAGCAGTCTGATATCTCACTGGCTTGTTATCAGATATAATGTCAATAAATTATGGTGTACAAAACATATGCACCTCTTACTGCACGACATATGTACAACGGTTGACAGAGTTGTGGCTGGAGGCACAAACACAGGGCCAATATTGACATGTTGCTGTGATAACCTCATACATTTACTGTTGTAACAAGGTTTGTTGTGACATATGTCCTATGAGGGATATAAAGCCAGTAACTCTCATGGTTGTCAACATGTACTGACTGCAATCCTCACACTATGCTTCTGCAGTTCACAGATAGGTGCTCTGTGAGTAACACAAGAAACAAAAGGCACCACACACTGCCCAGTCTGCAGATGACCCTACAGATGGGGGTTTCCTCAGAAATATAGCACTGTCATGACAGGTATTAAAACATGTAGACCAGCCGTATCCACACACACCCTGTTAAACCAACATTACTCCAAATGCAGAATAGCAACACACTTCACACTGAGCTAATCGGAGGAAGTCAGAGGAAGAGCTCTGAGCCAACTAATCTGTGATTTATAACATTAAATATCCTTTTTTTTTGCTTATTTTTGAGTTATTTATATCACTTTTATTGTCTGCATATACTTTTCTAGATAGTTTTACTGTGTGTGAGGTATTAACTAGAAATTTTCTACAATTGTTAAGCATCTGGTTGGGTTTGTTTGTTCTGATTTCCTGCTAAGGAGTGTATCATATAACTTGTTTGCAGTTAAAAGCATTCTCTTTAGTCTCCTTAATCATTTATCTGTTTAAACATTTCTGAAGTTTTTTTTTCAAGATAAGCAGTGTTGGTAGTGTAGCATTGTCCATATTCAGGCTTGTGTTTTGGGCCTAGTTGTTTTTTAGTAAAGGCTGTGTGTCTGAGCACATGTTCCAGGCCATCGTAGTTTAGCCAAAGCCAGTATAGCATTTCAGTGAGAGTGAATTGTTTATAGTCATTGGCTGATTCAGGTTACCTGGACTACGGCTTGGAGTAAGCACCTCATTGGTTCTTTCGAGCTTTTTTTAAGTTGTTTCAGGTTTCAACTTTGTTACTTAAGAAGTTAACTTGTTTGTTCTGATTTTTATCCCCCCCTCCTCCCTATTGATATCCATCTTTTATACTGGTGGCTTTGCAGTTGCCCGCACCTACTGTAAATTTGATCTGGGACACTCCTCCCAGTCTGGTGTCATTACCTCATTCTACCTAATCCAGGGAGAACATTTGAGAAGGCCAACCCAGTTAGTTTCTGCTCCTCCTTTCCCCTTTCCACTTTACAAAAAAAAAAAAAAGTTCTAAGATTGTTTCCTGATTTTCCTGTAAGTCCTTAGTCCAGATACAGATTTGCTGTATCTAGGACTGTTTGTAAGCTTCTGAGCCCCCAAGCCTTTCTGTGTTGGAGGGAAGCCAGGTTAAACAAGGAGAAAGTTACTTTCAGTTGCCTGTCAGGTGCCGGTATCCACCACATAATTCATGCACTCAGTTCACTCCACAACAAGTACAAATATGACTCTGTCATTGTCCATGTTGGTGTGAATGACCTGAGATGTACCTGCCTAGACTACATGAAAAGAGACATGGAAGAGCTGTCCAATCTTGTAGCCAAGGCAGGTATGACCCTAGCCCCAAGTAGCATCCTGCCATCACCCAGAATGATACCACAGTACAAGGACAAAATGATTGACTTCAGCAATTGGCTAAGCTTCTGATGTCATTCTAAGGGGATCCAGTATCTGTCTGCCTGGGATGACATGATCGACAAGCCACGATGCTTTGCCAGAGATGGCCTGCACCTGTCGCCCTTGGTATTCCGGATACTGGCTAAGGCTCTTGCCACCCCTATAGTGCCTTTTTTTGGCAAGATTCAAATGAAAAATTCACCACCGTAACAGGTAAAAGCAAGCAAAATCTGAGGGTAATGCTACTTAATGCTAGAAGTCTAAACCTCAAAATGCAGTCACTCGAGGCACTCCTTAAAATGGAGAACATCGACGTCTGTGCAGTGACAGAGACCTGGTTCAAGGCTCCAGAGAGCACCCCTGCATTACCAGGCTATAATTCATACCACACCTTCCGGCCACCTAACCTGAACCGAAGCACTAAAGGCAGAGGCATGTCCATATTCAATAAGGATATCCACACCTCCAGGCTAGTTGCTCAGCATAATGCATCCGAGATTATCCAAGTGCAACTAACTCTGGGCAAGACCGCAATCCAAATTGTAGCTTACTACAGATCCCCCACCATGCACCAGGATTCCCACTCCTCTTTTCTTGATACACTGGAAAATATTAGGGTACAACCTAAGACCCTAATAATGGGCGATTTCAACTACCCCACCATTAACTGGAAAACTACTCATGTACCAACTCTTGTGCTAAACGTTTTCTGGAATTCATAAATTCCAACGCCTTGGATCAACTTATCCACATCCCCACCAGGGGCAGCAATATCCTAGACCTGGACATTACCAATATGGGCAACAGGTGTTCCACACCAGAGGTCAATTCCTCATTCATCAGATCCGACCACAAGCAAATCACCCTAGACATCCACATCCCCCCTACCCCCCCCCCCCATTAGGGAAACCACCGTAAAAAAATTCTCCAAAGCCAACTTCACGCTTCTTAAGACAGAAGTGGCAAACTTCACGACACCCATGCTGATGGACAATAGAGGTATGACTGCTGAATCCTATACAAATGCACTTTACAAGCACTTACACGAGTGCATGGATTGTGCAATCCCTAACAGAACCAAGATGCTATCCTCCAAAAAAGGAAGCCAATCTGGTGGCCCCCTGTCATAAACAAACTCTTCAACAGAAGAAAGAAACTGTTGCAAAAAAGAGTAAAATCCCATGATTGGAGGAACTCCGTGGTCAGCCTCAGTAAGCTGAGATCCCTCATAAAATCCTCCAAAGCTAGTTATGAAAACAAAATCGCCACTGATTCTAAAGACAACCACAAAGCATTCTATAGCTATGTCAAGAATCTCAATGACAACACTCAGATCTGCTCTATATTAAGGACAATGGCACTAAATATACAGAAACAACTGATATTGCCAACATCCTGGCAGATAGGTTCAGTGCTAACTTTACCCCTCTCTCACCCCCTAAAGGGCCCATCTCTATACCGGAAGAATGCAAAGTTCCTGTAATCACAGCTGCACAGGTAAAAAACACACTCTCCAAAGCCAAGAACACAGCATTCATTGGACCTGACAACATCACAGGCTGCATTCTACATGAACTACAGAACAAACTGGTACTCCACCTACGTGCCATGTTCAATCATAGCCTCACCTCAGGCTTTGTGCCCACTGAATGGCGCACATCAACATTTATCCCACTCCACAAAGGGGGAGCCACCATGGACCCCAGAAACTACCGCCCCATTAGCCTGATGAGACTGGTCTACAAGGCTATGGAATGTATCATCATGGAACTTATAAACAATGACATTGGTAATCTCCAAACTCTGGACCCTACCCAGTTTGGGTTTGTAAAAAGCAGATCATGTCTCCTAAACCTGATAGACTTTTTTGAAGCGGTCATCAAAGCCATAGATTAGGGTAAGGTGGTTCACACAGCCTATCTAGATCTTGCCAAGGCTTTTGACACCATCCCCCACTCTGAAATTATAGATAAACTCACTAAACTAGGTATAAATTTCTATGTCACAAGATGGGTTGCCAACTGGCTTACTGACAGAACCCACACTGTGAAAGCAGCAGATTCTAAATCCAACTTCAGACCAATGACAAATGGAGTACCACAGGGTTCAGTCCTAGGTCCTCTCCTGTTTGGTATCTACTTCTCTGAAGTACAGGCTCACACAGAAGGTCTTTGGCTAGCAAAGTCCACAGATGACTGCAAACTAGGAGCCATAATCAAAACTCCTAATGATGTGGACATCCTACAAAAGGGCCTCACTGAGACAGATGCCTGGTGTCAAAGCCATGGCCTCAAGCTCAATGCCAAAAAGTGCATTCTCATCCCTTTTGGTAAAAACTCTGTACCCATGAACTACCACATAGGCAGTAGTCTACTTAACACCGAAAGTGTGATAAGAGACCTTGGGACACAGGTGGACAGTAGTCTCTCCTTTGATAATCGCATCACCACAGTAGTCAGGAAATCCTTCTATGTGGCGCACCTCATCAAAAAAGGTTTCTTATCCAGGAAAAAAGAGGTCCTTGTTCCCCTATACTCATCACTCATTAGACCCATTATAAAGTACAACGCCCCTTTTGGTATGTCCCCCACAAGACATCTACAACAACTGGAAAGGCCAAAGAAATACATCACAAAGAGGATTACCGGCCTCAAATAGATGCCCTATGCAGACCATCTCAAAAAACTCCAGCTTTACTCTGTTGTATATCGCCTACTCAGAGGCGATCTCTGCCTAACATACAAAGCTAGGTCAAGCCCAGAGCTGTTGGACATGCTCCACTTAAAGAAATCCCAATCCCTCAGAGCTACAAGCTCTAGGGACCTAAACCTTGTCACCACAATAAACAGAACATGCTGGTGGGATGGATTCCTATCCCAGAGACTTCCCACACTCGAACAAATTACCTATCTATATCAATCAAAGCTTCTCATTAGCACTCTTCAAGAAAAATCTTGATGATTGGATGGGAGATAGGAAATTCACCTCGGGGATCACTTCTTTGGCTCTGCCTGACAGGGGCACAGGAAAATAATTTTCTTGTTTGGCAAAAACCAGGGTACCATTTGGCTAGGTTTTTATATGCCCTAGGGCAATAGCCTAGTACCTGCCTATGAACCTACCTATGAACTTACATTCTGTAGTCATGTCAGGCACATCCCCCTCCTGTGTGTTGGCCTGTTTCCACAGTGTTTTTTGTTAAAAGTGAATCCCCAATCCATCTGTGATGCTGTTTGCCAAACACCAGATCTAGGTCCTGCTCACAGTGAATGTAAAGGCCCAACACCAACATGATGTTCCTAGATATTGGAGTGTGTTTGCATGCAGTTGGCTATGGGAATGTTACCACAGCTGTTCCACATGCAGTCAGCTAGAGGAGGGCTGCAATTTTTGCAGAGGCCGTCAGCTGATCATGAGCATCACTTACAAAACACATGCTGCTGCCTAAGCAAAGCAGGTGTAGTTCTCAACATCCACCAGAGAGGGAGAGAGAGAGAGACATACGGAGGCAAAGATAAGCCTGGTAGGGACTGGGAGAGTAAAACCTAAGCATGTTTGTGTCACACACCTACCAGTACAGGGTATCAAACTCCTGACTGACTATGTATTGCTTTCACATGTCTATGCAGTTATTGGATGCACCACATAGCTTACATGTTGAGGAGCTCTCCAAACATATATGTGATGGTAAGTGACATCTGCAACAGTGATATGGTAGTGATACAGTAGGTTTAGTACACGTGCCTGTCTGCATGGACAGGTGTCAGCGTTAAAACAGCCACACTCTCTCACAGACTCACACACATTGACACACTTGGCATGGTCAGGATACACTTCCTCACTAGTTTGCCACAATACAGTACTGTGCAGGTATCACATGCACCACAGGGGTTATCCGGAGGTTATACAGGCAAAGGGTATGTGGAGGTGTCTGACATCAGACAACATGCTTCAGTATGCCAATGGGGGTTGTAGTGAGTATGAATGTGGTCAAAAGCAACGTACACCATACACACAGACACAGGGTTCCAGTACTGACATGCATGCGTGCATTGCTTCACAGGTGCATAGTCGTTGACTGTGTCAGAAGGCTATACAAGGCTAGTTGAAGGGTATACCTTGGCATCAGGCAACATGACAATGGTCTGCAGTGTGGATCAGGGGTGTAGTGTATGGATTGGCCCACACAGGTGGGTACTGTATTCACCATCCAGTCACCTGGATAACAGTTGTGTGGGGCCATTGCTGTTCGATGCTTGCCATGTATGTTTTCTTTAGTCCATGACATGGACACTGTCTGGGATGTGCACACATCCCACATGCATGTACAGTGACGTGTGGAACTGTACCTGGGGTGTTTGGCCCATGTCGTGTACGCAGATTGTTATAATCAGATGTGCCTGTCCTGGCCTCATGTGCTGGGAACAGGTAATGGACAGCAGGTTGACCCTGCACCTACATTGGTAGAATGAGACAGGTATTCCCTGGTGTCAGTGGCATCTGTCCATACAGGGCATGTGTATAAGGCATGGTATGTCCTTTGTAGGTCACATTTGATGGCACCACAGGTGTTGCAGGCATCCAGTGGGGAGTATAGTGAAGGCACACTCTCTGCATGTACGTGCATATGTTACTGATGGACAGGATGCTATACCTTCTGTCGACCACTGCAATCACACCATGGTTACTATCTGTGGGCAATATGCAGGGTACTACCAACATAGCAGTTGTTGCCTAGGCAAGTGTGTTTGTGTATTAGACATGGGTCGAGAGTGTCCTCTGTGTAATACAAGGGTTGCTAACATTGTTCACCAGGCCTTGATGTCACATGTAGGTGTATGGATTGCCACCGCAGCTTCTTGGCTATTTCACATCTGTTATCCTTGTAAGGTGGACATTGTGACATATAATTGGGCCACCATATATCAAATTTGCAAAACCCACTCCAAAATTAGTCCAGTTGTTACACATTCACAGCCACCTCCACACAGGATACAAATGACGAAAGCGCACGCACACCCCTGCCATGGATTGGAACTCCTTCCTAACTAGTTTATTACACTACAGCATTATTCAGTTATAGGACGCGCCACAGAGCTTATTGGAGTATTCCTTCCCCAAAGATGTATTTCACAGTGAATGACATCAGCAGGCTTGCCAAAGTAGGGCATTTGAATTATAGTAAGTGTGACTAGCCTAAAAGGCATTGTGCCCTACACAGACATCCACACTTGCCATGTGTGGGAATAGAACCCCTACCAAAGTACTATATCACACTACAGCATTACGCTGTTATAGGATATGCCACAGAGATCACTGGAGTACATCTTCCCCAAAGGTATATTTCACAGTGAATGACATCAGCAGCCTTGCCAAAGTAGGGCATTGGAATTGTAGTAGTGTGACTAGCCTATAAAGCATTGCTTCCTACACAGACATAGAAACACATGCAGCCACACTTGCCATGTGTGGGAATAGAACCCCTACCAAAGAACTATATTGGACTACAGCATTAAACTGTTATAAGACACGCCACAGAGATTACTTGGCTGCACCTTTCCCAAAGTGAATGACATCAGCAGCCTTGCTAAAGTAGGGCATTTGATCTGTAGTGAGTGTGACTAGCCTAAAAAGCATTGCTCCCTACACAGACATAGAAACACACACACAAACATCCACACTTGCCATGTGTGTGAATAGAACCCCCTACCAAAGCACTATATCACATTATAGCATTATGCTGTTATAGGACATGCCATGGAGATTATTGTGCTGCACCTTTCACAAAGGTGTATTTCACAGTGAATAACATCAGCAGCCTTGCCAAAATAGGGCATTTGATCTGTAGTGAGTGTGACTAGCCTAAAATGCATTGCTCCCTACACAAACACTTGCCATGTGTGACTAAAACCCCTACCAAAGTACTGTAGCACAATATGGCATTACGCTATTATAGGATACACCACAGAGATTATTGGGCTAAACTTTTCCCAAAGGTGTATTTCACAGTGAATGACATCAGCAGCCTTGCCAAAGTGGAGCATTTGAATTGTAGTGTGTGTGACTAGCCTCAAAAGCATTGCGCTCTACACAGAAACACACACACACACACACACACACACACACACACACACACACACACACACACACACACACACACACAGTTGCCATGTCTGGGATTAGAACTCCTACCTAACTAGTTTATCACACTACAGCATTATGCAGTTATAGGACTCACCATGGAGATTATTGGGCTGCACTTTTCCCAAAGGTGTATTCCACATTGAATGACATCAGCAGCCTTGCCATAGTAGGGCATTTGAATTGTAGTGAGTGTGACTAGCCTAAAAACAATTGTTTCCTACACAGACAGAGACACACACACAGTTGCCATGTCTGGGATAAAAACTCCAACCTAACTAGTTTCTCACACTATAGCATTACGCAGTTTTAGAACACGCCACAGAGATTAGTGGGCTACAGCTTTCCCAAAGGTGTAGTTCACAGTGAATGACATCAGCAGCCTTGCCAAAGTAGGGCATTTGAATTGTAGTGGGTATGACTAGCCTAAAAAGGATTGCTCCCTACACAGACAGAGACACACACATTTGCCATGTCTGGGATTAGAACTCCTATTTCACTAGTTTATCACAGTACAGCATTACGCAGTTATAGGATGCACCATGGAGATTACAGGGCTACATTGTTCCCAAAGGTGTATTTCACAGTGAATGACATCAGCAGCCTTGCCAAAGTGGGGCATTTGAATTGTATTGAGTGTGACTAGCCTAAAAAGGCATTGCGCCATCCACAGACAGAGACACACACACACACACACACACACACACACACACACACACACACACACACACAAATGTGCCATGTCTGGGATTAGAACTCCTAGCTAACTAGTTTATCACACTACAGCATGAGGTAGTTTTAGGATGCACCACAGAGATTACTGGGCTACTCCATTCCCAAAGGTGTATTTCAAAGTGAATGACATCAGCAGGCTTGTCATAGTAGGGCTATGGAGAGGGCAGTGTGTGTGCATGGGCCATAACCCATTCATCTAGAGGTTGACACTCCACTTGCAGGCAAATGCAGGGTTATATTCCGCAGGTATGTGTATACAGCTGCTAGATGACTACTGCCTTGTACAGTCATGTTGCACAGCTAGCACTTGCATCACATAGTCTGTAATGCTGACAGATACCAGTGGCTAATTTCTACAGTGAGTGACATTTACACATCATGTGGTTGTAGCCATTTGGCTGTATGCTGGGTGGGACAGGCCTCATGATAGATGGATCTTTGTCACAGTCACTCTCTTCCACACATCTATGTATGTCTACTTTTGGCATATTATAGTGTGTTGTCCTTGGATAAATGTTTGTATTCCTATCCAATGTGTGTGCAAAGCATGATTGGTGCATACTGAGAAGTGTATGCACTAACATCTGCAATTGTCAGATATGTATGGTCCACTGTTATTTGCAGACATGGGCTTCATTTGTTTGTGTGTGAGCATGACTAGTATGACCTTTCAGTATGTTGTTGTCTAACACTGCCTTCATTTCTCTAAGTGTGTGAGCATTCCCAGTATGCCCTTCTGTATTGAATGTGTGGATCCATTCCATGAAGTTTGCACTGCAGTGCAGACCTTTGTGTTATACACCTACAGGTAGCAAACTGTTTCTGCAGGGTATCCGTAGATCATTTGGCAATATGGGGTCAAACTGTGCAAGGGATAGTTTGTACTGTAGGTGATTGTGTCTGTTGTTTCTGCTACATAATACTGGTGTTAGCAGAGATATTCAGACATGTGCACTGTTATACACTGTGATGTTTTATATCCTGAAGTACTGGCAGGTGGTCATTCTTGCTCACAGTGATGTCCTGGGGAACAAGGGTCAATGCAGCTGTGTCCGGTATTGTGGGCAAATGCCTACATATTCATGGAAAGTTATGCCATTCTAGAGGGGGAGCTACAGACACTTGGTGCTGGGTCTGTGTAGCTGGTTCAGCACCTTGGTACAGTGCTGGCAGAGGATCCCATACTTGTACATCCATCGATGTACAGATTCACACAGGTTACCCAGAGGCAGGGGCCATAAGTCAGGACATTACCCCTATTGTGGTGTACGAGCAGGTTTGTAGCCACCCATTTATGTGTTTGCAGCCAGGGATAGTATGTGCACAAGGCTATGTGTTGGACCTTGCACATTCCATGCTGCTCATGCTCCCACCCCCCTCTATTATTCTATCCTCTTCCATACATTATGCATACATTCTGTGATACTTTCCCTAAGGTTATCACCTCATCAAAGCTGTGTTTTGGTGTTGGTCCACAGTTTATGCAGTGGGACAAGATGGACATGTTACTGTGGTTTGTCCACATGGCCTTGCATATGTCTTATGTGGAGTGTGTTATGTTGTTATTTGGGTATCCATGACATAACATGCATTGGCAGTACGTGTGAGACACAGGCCTTTGGCAGAGGCCTGTAGGCCATTTGGTGGTGATGCATCCCAGCTGTGGCAGGCCATTGCATTCTATCAGTCCTACAGTCCCGGACCGCCATACAGTATATTCCCCTGCAGTGACAGTGTAGGTGTGCTACATGTTCATGCCAATACTTTCTATCAGTATTGATCAGGTGGTGTGGATGCTGGCAGGGTGCTACCTACAGCTAGGCACACCTGCATGGGACACCTGCACTGCATGCTGCATTCTTTCACTATTGCCATATATAGGTGGGGCTCATATTGTACCCATTCCCAGCAGCAAGGATACGACCAGAGAGGAACCTGTGGGTGGTGTTTGGGTGAGCTGGGTGCATGTGTGCTATGGACACTACTCACATCTGACACACAGATATGCATGGGGCATTCCAGTTATGCTGGCATGTGCAGGTACATCAGCTATTTCCCAATACATCAGTCCTATCACCTTTGTGATCTGCAAGTGTTTGGGCAGACAACACCGGTATTCCCTACTAGAGGCCCAGATAATGTAATGCATACCTGCATGTACAATTCCAAGGGTGTGTCCATTTCACAGTTACACATTATATGCTGTATGTCTGGGGTACTTTCCACTGTGTATTGCTTGTATGTCTAGCCCAACAGTCATGCCATGTCAATCTTTCAGATGGTGACACATATTAACACCATACATTTACAGTGGTTCACTGCTAGCATGTGATATACTGGTGGGAATTGTCTTTGGCACTGCAGTTCTGGGGACTTGGTCCTGTCATCAGCAGTAGTGCGCAATGGCCACCAGGTCATACCTCAACATGCATACATACTGACCACTCTCACACAATATGAAACACACACCAACCTAACACACATACCTGCATATTGTACAAATGCTACAATCTGTCCTGCTACCTTGGCCACTTCTGGGCATCTGTGCTCCACTGGTATTATACCTACACATACACATTACCACATTTCTACATAGGATTGGGGGGCACACCTGACTGTTACTACATGTTTACATAGGACATGGGGGGGGGACTAACTGTTTCTACATTGCTACACAGGATTGGGGGGCACACTTGACTGTTATTACATTTCTACATAGGATTGGGGGGGCACACCTGACTGTTATGACTGTCTACATAGGATATGTGGGGGGGGGCACACCTGACTGTATCTACATTGCTACACAGGATGGGGGGCACACCGGACTGTTACTACATGTCTACATAGGATTGGGGGGCACACCTGACTGTTACTACATTTCTACATAGGATTGGGGGGGCACACCTGACTGTTACTACAGGTCTGCATAGGATATGGGGGGCACACCTGACTGTTTCTACATTGCTACACAGGACTGGGGGGGCACACCTGACTATTACTACATTTCTACACAGGATTGGGGGGGCACACCTGACTGTTACTACATTTCTACACAGGATTGGGGGGCACACCTGACTGTTACTACATGTCTAAGTAGGGTTGGGGGGCAGACCTGACTGTTACTATATGTCTAGGTAGGGTTGGGGGGCACACCTGACTATTACTACTGTCTACATAGGATATGCGAGGGGGGCTCACCTGACTCTGTCTACATTGCTATACAGGATGGGGGGGCACATTGGATTGTTACTACATGTCTACATAGGATTGGGGGGGGCACACCTGACTGTTATTACAGGTCTACATAGGATATGGGGGGCACACCTGACTGTTTCTACATTGCTACACAGGACTGGGGGGAGCACACCTGACTGTTAGTACATGTCTAAGTAGGGTTGGGGGGCACACCTGTCTGTTACTATACGTCTACATAGGATTGGGGGGCACAATTGACTGTTACTACATTTCTAAATAGGATTGGGGAGGCACACCTGACTGTTACTACTGTCTACATAGGATATGGAGAAGGGCACACCTGATTGTTTCTACATTGCTACACCGGATATGGGAGGGTCACACTTGACTGTTACTACATACATAGGATTGGGGGGGCACACCTGACTGTTAATACATGTCTACATGGGATTGGGGGGGCAAACCTGACTGTTACTACATTTCTACATAGGACTGGGTGGCACACCAGACTATTTCTACATTGCTACACAGGATATGGAGTGGGGGGCACACCTGACTGTTTCTACATTGCTACACAGATTAGGGGGGCACGCCTGACTGTTACTACATGTCTACATAGGATATGGGGGGGCACACCTGACTGTTTCTACATTGCTACACAAGATTGGTGGGGCACACATGACACTTGTACACATTTGCTATGACTGTACTGGTATGGCAGGCACTCCATTTCATTCTGTTTTCTAACCTATCATGCTGACTAGAGGCATGTCAGTGTATTACAGGTCTTACGTTTGAGTGACCTAAATATTAGTTTCTGACTTCCTACCCTTCAGAACTAACATCCCACTGCCTGACCTGATGTAGTCTGTCTGTGTAAGCCTGGGGGGGGGGATTACAAATAGGCATCATTCAGTGGCATTAGCACATCCTTTGTTTGTGTTTATCTACACCTGTCCTGCTGGCTGTGACTGTTGTTGGGTATGTGAACCTCCCTGACTGGCATGTGTGTGTCATATGGACACACATGTGGCCCAGCACATTTTCTGCAGTGGGTTTTGTCACAATGTGTAGTACTGGCTACTATGGTGACACCCATATTTGTTACAGATCTCATGCTGCCACTATAGGTGTCTACTATCTGCTGGCATCCCATTCAGAAACCTGATTCCCTTGCATGCTCACATCCATACCATAGATACAGGTAACAACACAGACTACTACATTCGGCAATTGGTAAGTTGAGTGACTTACCTTGTGGGTGTGCCAGTACTGAGGGTGGTACTGAAGAGCTGCCTATATCGGATGCACATAGTACACTCCCTACACATGGTTGAGCACAGGTAGTGTCATGTTTGGCATCCCTTTTACTGTATGTGTGAGTCAGAGAGAGGTGTCATTCCCTGGGTCCCTCCTGTGTCAGTGTATGTGCTATGCATTGCCTCTTTGCCTAGGCCAGGGCATACTGGGCACACCTCCTTCTGCCTACTGGGGCAGGTTCAGGTTGTTCCTCCTTTGAGTCACTCTGTGCCTATGCAGGCCTTGGCAATGGTGGGGGGCTGTGTGGCCCTGCCCCATGCTGTTCCTGCTGCAGCTGTTTCCACAGGATCATATTGTGTAGCATGGCACATACAATGACAATTTGAGTACATGTAGCTGATGAGTACTGCAAGTCTCCACCGGATGTGTCCAGGCATCGGAACCATGACTTGAGCATCCCAAACGCACACTCTATTATAATTCTGGTCTGTGCATGTGCCTTATTATGGAGTTCTTGTTCAGGTGCATGTGCATTTCTAATGGGTGTCATCAGCCACGGCTCCAGTGCGTAACCAGCATCCCCCACTAGGTGACTGTAAGGGATGTCCCCATTGGCAAATCTCTGGTACAGCTATGTCAGATGCCAGATGCGGGAATCATGATGACTTCCAGGGCAGCCAGCGCACACATTCATTATTATGCCCTGGGCATTGCACGCAACCTGGCAGTTGATGGAAGGGAAACCCTTGCGGTTGATGTAGACCCTACCCCGCTCACCGAGTGGTGCTTTGATGCATATGTGGGTGCAGTCTATAGCACCCACTACATCAGGGTATTCTGCTATTTGGTAGAAGAGATGCATATTGTTGGCCAACACCTCACGGGTGTTGGGGAAATATACGTGCTCACCAGCATGTGCTGACATGGCATCCAGGAACTGGTGGAGTACCCTGGATGCTGATGCCTGTGAGATCCCCCATGATATCCCCTGTTGGCCTTTGGAAGGTACACGTAGCTAGTATTCTTAGACCTACACATACCTTGGTATCCACTGGGATGGGTCCCCTTCTGTTAGTTCTGTGCATGAGGCGCGGCCGGCAGAGCTCACCAATTTGCTATAGGAGGTCCCTGTCCGCCCTATAACACTCCACTATCTATAGCTCATGTAGCCCTTGGTAGGTTACCCTGGGTCTGTAACTCTTCTCCATCTCCTCACTGTGGGTTGATTGACAGCATTCACATCCTCACCACCCTCAGCCTCTTCCACATGTTGTTGTATGATAGCTATTGCAGCCCCTATCATTTTGTTGATTTTGTTTGTTAAATGTTCCCCACTTGTATACACCGGTGGTGTAGAGTATGTGGGAAAAACCAGAGGGAAAGGTGTTTGCATAGTTTATAGTAGTGTTCTGGGCTGGGCTGGTCTGCTGCCTGGGTAATTGTCTGATTCTGATACATTTCACCTGGTAACTATGCTAGTTCTCCGAGAATACCTTCCTACTGCTGTTTTCCCTTCCCATTGCCTTCCTGTTTAAGGCCGGGGGTGCGCCGCACAAACACAATGCTCAAATGTGCACAGAGCTGCTATTTTCTGGTTTACTTTTTTTTTTCTTTAAAACCCAGTGCGCCACACCCACTTAGGCAATGTAAAGAGTGCTAGGCAGCCTCAGACACACCGCCTTGCTTAGCTCTGCTAAGCTAAGGGCAAACCCGAGCCACAGGGCTACAGTCTTCTTACAGTATACCTGACACACACCCCTATGATGTCAGTGAACTCCTAGGCTTGCACCAAGCTATTCCTGCTCTTACACTGTTGGGTACTGACTAGCATGCAGGAGAAATCTGGGATTCAGTATCATTCCCCTCATTTCCATAGGATTGCCTGCTGATGCATAGTTACATGTCCCACACTGAGCCTCCCCCCTTAGCATCCACTATTCACTGGCCATGTTGTCTTCTGCCTGCCATTGAGTATAACAGCAAAATAGTGATTTTGGTTAGAATGCTTATTTTCGTTTTTTTTTTCTTATTTTCCACCGATCCCGTTTGCGCACCACTGCCCTACGCTTAAACAGCCGAGATCGGCTAAAAAAAATAAAAGTAGATTTTTTTATTTTTGCAACTGTTTTCCATGCCAATGGCCTTATATTTGGCCATTGGCATGCTTTCTACATCATATCCACCCTTTATTTGGAGCTGTGATGGCTCCGTTTTGTAGTTTGCAGAAATGTACTCCGTTATTGGCGGAGTACATTTCTGCAGATTACACTAGTCCTGCACGGCCAGTTTCCAGCTTCCTGGATCACAAATTCACCTCATTTGTATGGATTTCTCCTGCAAATAGGGTAATTTGCATATAGGGGCTGAGTCCATGCAGGACTAATGCAGGAGCGCTCTTGCACATCCCTACAGCTTATTCCTGGATCGCACGGCAGACCTATTGCCTGCTGGAGCTCCTGCACTAGTCCTGCACACTGTGTAGGGCTTGCTGAATCCAGGGGAAAGTTTATATATTTAGTGTACAACCTGCTATTTTGTTTTTTCTAAGTCAGTTGTTCCTTTTTTGTAAACTGATGTTATTTAAAACCAAAGCAGCCTGATAGCAATTTCCACTTCCACCACTTTTTGGGATAAGAAATATAATCTGCCCTTTTACCTAAGAAATGACTACCATTATTTGTTAATTGCCATGGATTTGGTTAATGGGCTTTGTTCATTATCAACATTCACATGAGTGATCTGAGCTCTTTCTGAGCTCACCTGAGAAAGGATGATGAAGATTATGGCACATTTTGTTGAGTATGGATGTCAATCGTAATTGCGTGGCTTAGTTATGAATATCTCTTGCAATGGCTTTTTAGTAGCATTTTTGCATAGTGGAAGTCACATACACACACACACATATATATATATATATATATATATATATATATATATAGTTGGGTAGTCTATTTCAATATAAACATAACTGACTTGGATAAAATTATGTGACAGAACTAAGTGTACGATATGACTAAATGAAGGAAGCATGATTTTTTAGAAGAGGAATTTGTCTCCATAGAAAGTAACACATGTAAATTCAAAATCGGATTATAGCTGCACATTTGCCCTAAAGGAAGAATAGTGATTTATTTTATATTCTGACAAAGCGCTGAAATTGTGGGCACTGGCATTGCAGTCCTACAGGAATACTGTATTCATTTTTCATTCTTGCAGCTTGACTTAATGCCACACATACAAGAAGTTTCGCAGTTATTGTGAAGCTATGTCACCTTTTGTATTCATCAGTGACAAACACAACTCCTCATATTAAACTGAGAAAATAATTCTAACAGAAGCGATCTGTGACAACTTCAACTCATTTTTTAAACTGTGGAGGTCATTCTAATATCAATTTTTTAATATGCAGCAACCTGTATAACTTTATTTAGCTTAAGCATGCCAGGCTATCAAACTGACAAAGGAATGAGCTATAGAGTCTTATAGGACTTGAAACACAGTTTCTATTAAGCACAATTGGGATATGATGAAGTGTTACTTAAATGCAAGCTTTTTTAAATAGTACTATTGCTGATATAAATAGAAAATTCTAACTGCATTAGCCAACTATCCAAAATTTTAATTAATATGCATTTACAGTTTTATGATTGCAGTGCAGCTCTGCTGTCATATTCATCAGTTTAGTCCAAAAAATGTTTCATCTGCATTTCTAAATATGGAAGTCAGGAAATAGCTCAAAGCAAATAATATCAAAAATAAGAACTAACCTAAAATCCTGTAATTGTAGGATGCAGCAAAGTAACTGTTGATCCATTTGACATGTCCTTAATATTGTTCCTTGCTTGCCACAGACATAATGTACAAAGGCTGCAAAAATCATGATTAGAGCAGATTTCAAACTGATATAAACTGACACAGAGCTGTTAAGATTTTGTACTGAGATGTGAGAACATGAACTGGAGAGTCTTTTCTGCTATCACTTTGAGTTCAACACCTCATGACACAAATACGTGGATAAAACGATATCATAGAGTTGTAGTCATCTAAAACATCAAGAAAGTTTTGAAAGTGTTAGGGAAAGGGTTAACAATGTTTTGGCATTCCTGCTCCATCCTGACCTCAGGAAATTGTGAACCCTTTAACTATGCAACCTACATATTTACAATTTGTGGTTCCACTTTTATTTCTGTTTCTATAACAGCAAAGTTCTGCCTTCCCAGTGTAGAAGACAGAAACAGTAAAGTGACTGATAATTCAGATAAAGTGCCGATAACAGCTGAATCGGCAGGAGAACATTATATAAAATGGATGAAGAATATTACACCAGTTGGAGTCAGCATAGGTCATAGAGATATTGGGGACTCAAACTTAGGAGCTTGTCTAGAAATGTAAGATGATCATGCCATAATAAAACTTAAAAAAGTTTTAAATACACCTACCTGACCATGGTGACAGAAAACAACGAAGCTGCTTAAAAATGATCTGTAAAAAAACAAAAAAAAACACAACACTTAGTTATGGTGCCATATTATCTGGTGGTGATACAGTTGGGGGTCGGGGGTGGTGTCCTTCTGGATGACAAACTCCAGACACTCATTCCAGAACTTGATTTCATTTGTTAGCAGACCACATGTCTTTTGAAGAATTTGTGCAATTAAAGCATTGATTAATTGAGTAGTATTGATGAATGATTGACAGATTCATTCATAGTAGGCAAATGGAAACCTGATTCAAGCATATCTGAAGAGAATGATACATGACAAAACATAACTGTAAGTGTGCAGCAGGAAATAAGGCAGGATGACATATTTTTCATGTGACTTGGCTTAGAAAAGAAGAATGTAAAAAAAACAGTATAAAATGCTCACATTTCTTATCTGCATAAGAATGATTTAGTTAAACAAATTAAAGAAATTCAGAAGTCATATGGTGCATTTTTGTAGCTCTAACATTTCATCTGGCAGGTAAGCACTTGTAGTTCAGCTTAGATGCTACTGCAAAATGCATTTTTCAATCATTATCCAGCACTTCCTTGTAACGGGTAGAATTAGCTTATTATCAAATATTGGCGCAAGCTTGTTTTTGATATTGAGGAAGGACAGCTAGGTTTAGAAATCATAGCCCAAACTGCATACCGATAATATCAACTAATGGTGGTATAATTCTGGAATAAAACTAAACAAACCTTGATTTCAAAAACTCAAGTCTATGCATGAAAATAACTACATATCTTACAGAGTGAAACACATTGCCCAACTACAACGGACACACATGGAGAGGTTTTGTGTTCTACAAAATACCCAACACATAAAAGCAACATCAGTGGTTCAGCAGGTTATCTCACATACCTTTGATGCTGGGAAGAGCAGAAGACTGGGGGCTGTATCATCACACCCTGTGCCTACATTCAAGTTACAATATTTAAACGGTAGTGTGATTTTGAATCCCTGTCAATGTTAAAAGTGGCAAGAATATCAGTAGGAAAACTAAAATTAGGAGGAAGAAGGTGTGAGTTATGTCTGTGTTGTCTGTTCACTCAGAACAGTGTACACGTAGTATCCACTTAGTGTAGGCTTTATTGAATCTGGCCCTTAGTCTGCTTGTGTGTTTACCCTGTATTCTTGCATTAGAGGGTCAGCTGTTGCATGCAAAAGTACCCTTCATCATTTTTTGCCACCCTGAACCCTCTATCCTGAACTCCTTGTTGATCTGGAAATGCTGTCCTCCTCGATAACTTCAGCTATTTTCAATATAGACATCTGTAGATTTTATTGGGAATAGTCATCTCTACTTCCAGACCAGTCAGCTGAAAACTACAATTTTGTCTCTCCAGTTAGTGACACTAACTGAATTTCTATCACACTTGTTCTTCATTTCTACCAGGAATTCATCAGATAAACCTTCTGACACAAATTCAGTTATCACAACAGTATTATCACTAACCTCTGCAAACTGGATCACTCATATATCCTATACACCATCCACATTCCTTGTATCTTCACCCATACTATCGGTCGCTATTACCCTACCTACAAATGAAAAGATATTTATTAACATTTTTCTATTGAAAAATGTACTTAAGTTCAAAAACAAAGGACATAAAACATGAATGATTTTTGTTTTCCCTGTAGAATCTTCTCCACACAGAATCATGCATTTACCAAACAGTTGTTGTATATGGAATATTGTACCGTCTTTACAAATTTACCTGTACCCATCTTTGAACTCAGTCCTTATTATGCAATGCAACACATTTGCACAACCTCCTGTCCATGTGAGCTACAGAGGAGTGCAAAGTACTGCTCTATTTCATTCCACTTGTTCTTGTAGAAATGTGTTTTGATAATGTCCATTTATCACATTAAATATTCATAAATTCTCCAAAATAGGAATTTTCAAAAAAAGGTTGTTCATTATTTTCCAAAACCTTATTTTTCTTTAACATTCAAAAAATATTCTAAAGTTTCTTCCTCCACATTCTTTAAATGGTCATAAACTTTCATTTAGAACCTTATGTTTTATTTATAGGTTCATAGGTATTTACTACTTTAATGACCACAAGTGCCTTTTTAAGCCTAACCATGCATCCCAAATCACTGCCATGTTCTGACACCCTTGACAAGTGTAAACATGGTCCTGGGAGGTGAAGCATTTACAGGTTACTTGTTTGCATTACAGACATAGGTGTCATACCAGGGATGAAGATCTGGTTTCCCATCCAGCTGTCCAAGTTGCACTTGAATTGGATTAGGGAGGAACTCTGCTTCCCACGGATGGGAGTCTGTTCCATAGATGGGGTAGTCCCTGGGATACATACCTACCTCTCCATCAGGTCCTATTTATATCACAGGCAAGGTTTAAGTCTTTAGAACTGGTAATTCTGGTACTGTTTGTTTTGTGGATATGCAGAAGGTCCATCAGAGTGGGGTCTGACAATGCCCTGTATGCCAGGCATAGATCTCCTCTCAAAAGCCTGTAGGAGACAGAATGTAGGGATAGGGCCTTGAGGCAGTCAGCATAGGACATATTGCCTATGCCCTGTATTCTTTTAGCGAGGAACCTCTGTGGGCATTCCAGTTGTTGGATATGCCTGGTTAGGTACATATCAAAGGTGGCATTGTACTCAATGATAGGTCTGATGAATGCCAAATACAGTGGAACAATGACTTCCTTGGACTTGGATGCCATACCTTTGTTTATAAGTTGCACAACATAGAACAATTTCCTCACCACTGTAGACATGTGATAATCCACTGGATCAACTCTAAGGGGTGTGTTGACAATATGATAGTTACCAGGGTTGGATGACTTCCCAAAGAATACTATTATGAATTTCTTGGCATTTAGTTTTAGTCCATGGTTTGGCACCAGTTGTTTGTCTGTGTCGGCCCCTCCTGGAGAACATTTGTGTTAGTATGAGATTCAATGACAGCTCCTAATTTGCAATCATTTGCAAATTTAGTCTGCCAGAGACCACTGACATTGGTCTTGACTTCTGAGAAGTAAATACCAAAAAGGAGTGGTCCAAGGACTGATCTCTGAGGGACTCCACTTGTGACTGGCCTCTTTGTAGAGGTGGACTCCCCAGTTCTATCTTGCTGGGTCCTGTCTGTGAGCCAGTTGGCTATCCACCAGGTGACATATGGGTTTGTACCCAACCTCTTGAGTTTGTCAACAATGCCTGAGTGGGGTATTGTGTCAAATGCCTTGGCCATGTTAAGGTAGGCAGTGTGAATGATTTTGCCTTCGTCCATTGTTTTGGTGACCTTCTTAAAGAAGTACACCAGGCTGAGTAAGCATGATCTGCCCTTGACAAAACCAAACTGGGATGTTTCCAGTGTCTGGAGGTATACTATATCTCTGTTGATCATCTCCATGATAATTCTTTCCATGGCTTTTCATATAAGACTAGTGAGACTTATGGGTCTGTAGTTTTCAGAGTCTGTAGATGGCCCACCTTTGTGCAGAGGGATGACTGTTGCCTTTCTCCATTCATGAGTTATGAAGCCTGTTTCGGTGCTACAGTTAAATAGTAATTCCAGATGCCCTGATAGGTCATGTTTCATGCTATTTAGAAGACATCCTGGGATATTGCCCAGGCCTGCTGATGCATTGTTCTTGGTCTTAGAGAGAGCATTAAAGACCTGTTCCCTAGTGATAGAAGGAGTTATATTTGATGATATTTCCTGAGGGAAGGTTGAGGGGGAGAGATGAGTAAAGTCGGAGGTGAATTTATCAGCCAGGAGGTTTGCTATATCTTCTGGCTTAGTATAGGTGGCTCCAATTACAATGAGATCTGCACACAATTGAGAATTGCCTTTGAGGTTGCGGACATAGCTAAAGAATTCTTTGTGGTTGTCCTTGGCCTGGGATGCCAAATTTACCTCAAATTTGGCTTTGGGAGACTTCACTTGTCCTCTGGGTTGTTTGTTTAGTTTGATGAAAGTGCTTTTATCCTGCAGGGTGCTGCACCTCCTAATTTTTGCCATGATTTTCTTCCTCCTGTTATACATCCAATTGATTTTGTGATTCCACCAGGGTGGCTTGTTTTTTGCGTTACTTCTGTACTTCTTCCTAGTGGGTACAGCTGCCTCTATGCAGCTATTAACATGTTTGCACAGGGTTTCTGTGAACAGTTCTGCATACGCAGAATTGTTCTCAGGGTTTATAGGGGCTTGAAATTTTACCAGGTTTTCACCTAATAGCAAGAGCTTAGCCTTAGATTAGTTCCTGAATATTCCTGGTTTAGCTTGGTGTCCAGATTTTATTTTTACTTCAAAGGAGACCATTTTCTGATCTGACCTTACCAGGGAAGGCATTACAGTAGGGGGTGTGCAGCACTCTCCCATATTAGTGAGGACCACATCCAGTATGGTTGCACCCTTGGATGGTGTATTGACTATCTGGTCCAGGGAGTTTGTGTTTACAAAATCCAGGAATCTCTGTACATGCACGTTTGATGTCATATTGGATTCCCAGTTAATAGTGGGGTAATTAAAGATGCCCGTGAATATGGTATTGGGTTGGATGGTTAGTGTTTCTAATAAGTTTAAATACATGGTCTGAGTTTCCTGGGTCATAGAGGGGGGACCTATAGCTTGCAAGGAAGTGATATTGGATTTTACCTATGGTGATCTGAATATGGAGCAGCTCAAGTGCATTGTCCTGTTTGAACAGCCTTGAAGTATATTTATTTTTGTTGTAAATAGAGACACTTCCACCTTTAGTCCCTGCATGTGAAGTAGCTTGATTAAATGTGTGGAAGGCATTATAACCTTGCACTACTGGTTTGCTGTCCGTGACTTTAAACCACATCTCAGAGAACGCAAAAGCAACAGTATTCTCTAAGATAAAGATAGTTTCCAGGGAGTGGAGTTTTTTTGTTTAGGGTCCTAGCATTGAGCAGTAATACCTGTAGATTTTCTTGGTTTTGATTTGCTATGTCAAAATGCTTCTAGTTTAGCATTGCCTAAAAAAAAGGCACTATGGGGGAAGACAATGTTTTAGCTATTATTTGAAAGCCTAGAGGGGAGAGGTGCAGACCATCTCTGGCAAAGCAGCATGGTCTGTTGAACATTTTATTTATTTATTTTATTTATTTATTTGCAGTTGGTTTACCAGGATAGTCCATTGGGCCAAGATGAACCCGTTTTCAATGGAGTCCTGGGGAGAAAAGCTCCATTAACAAGGTTATATAATTATACAAATATAATAAAAGATTAGCAATCAAGTTATCAATACAATACAATTACACTGTTAGAGCAATCAAGTTATCAATACAATACAATTACACTGTTAGAGCATAACACTGGTGTTGACTGTTACAGATGGTACTTTCTATAGAAGTGATTCAGTTTGCATTTTGTACAGAGTTAAAATGCAGTATTTACAGAATTGTACAAATTACAGTTTGTAGATTGTACATACTATAAAGTGAGTCATATTGCAGTAATTGTAGAATTTTACAGAATTACTGTTTGAGGATATAGAATCAATGTTTCTTTACGAGATGCAAAGGAACTTATTATCAGGAGGAGGAAGAAAATAAGGTAGTTTTGAAAATATGAGGGTGGAAGGAAGAGCATTGAAATTATGAAGGGTGGGTGCAGGAGCATTCCCACTGCGTTAGTAGATGAGAGTAAAGATATTTTTGAATGTAAAGTGGTTGAAGGTGGTACGAATAGCTGGAGGTAGGGAGTTCCAGAGACGTGCTAAACTATAAGATAGAAGTTTTTTGCCTGGGGGGCGTAGTGGTATGTGTAGTTCAAGTAGGTTCTGGTTATTGGTTCTGAGTTGTCTGTTAGGAAGGTGCATTTTAAAGGTATTGGAAAGAGATGGACATAGCAAGGGTTTAAGGATGAGCTTGTGGGCAAGAGTGAGTTGGGAATATATGAGTTGGTTGTGTAGTTCTAACCATGTTAGTTTGTGGAGAGATAAGCAATGGTGAGTAGATGCTTTGTGGCCACTAAGCTTAATTTGGCTATTTTATTGTAGCATGAGGAGAGTTGTGTTTTGAGGGAAGATTGTAAGTTAGTCAGGAGTGGGGCACCATACAGAAGAGAGGGAACAAGGAATGAGGAAGAGAGAGTTCTTTTAGTAGTGGGTGTAAGGAAATGATTTTGTCGGTAGAGCATACCTAGTTTTTGATGAGTCTTTTTGATATTAAGTTGTATGTGGGAATGGAATTTCAGCTGATTATCAATTTGAACCCCAAGTAACTTAGTCTCTGGCACCAATTCCAAGGATGTGTTGTTGTTACTGGTGATTAAGAAGGAATTTGTGTTGGCAGAGATGTGTTTAGAGGGAGTAAAAACCATTAATTTGGTTTTAGAGGCATTTAATGCTAGATGGTTTGTTTTCATCCATTGTTCAGTGATACAGAATGCATCTTGTGTGAGTTTTTGGAGTACTGGAATGGATGTGGCAGAGCAGATAATGGTTGAATCATCTGCATATTGAATAATATTTGAGAATGGTACAGAATTATGGAAATCATTTATGAAGATGTTAAATAGTAGAGGACCCAATATGGAGCCTTGGGGGACCCCAGTTGGAGTACTTAGGAATGAGGAAGTGGCTTTTTTCCATTTCACAGCTTGAGATCTATTACATAAGTAGATAGAGAACCAGTTTAATGAGGAGGGACATAGGTTAAGTTGGGAGAGTTTATTAAGGAGTAGTTTATGGGAGATAGTGTCAAAGGCTTTTGAGAGGTCCAGTATTAGGGTAGAAACAATATGTCCAGAGTCCCTAGCCTTGTTTATGGTTTCTAAGAAGGAGAGGAGGGCTGTCATAGTACTATGGCCAGGTCTGAAGCCATGCTGGGTTGGAGTCAGCAGATGATTGCCTAAGAGATAGGGAAGGAGCTGCAAATGGATACACTTTTCAAGGAGTTTTGATATGGGAGACAGAATAGCTATGGGACAGAAGTTTGTAGTATCATTCATGGAACATCTCCTTCCATTCTGACAAATATTGCACCCCCTTATAATGACACCAGAAACTAAGCCAATTATTAAAGTCAGTCATTTTTTGTTCATATTGTGGCCTCATCATTGGAGAAGGTAAAATGCTGCTCAATGCTAGGCTCAAACCAGCCTGAGACACATATTCTGAGAATTCTATGATATCTCTCTTTATATAGTCTAGGGAGGTATGTCTCAGGTCATTCTCTCCCATATGGACTATGACTGAGTCATATTGGTAATTGTGGTCCAGTGACCTGAGTGCATGTATGATGTGGTGGATCCTAGCCCCTAATAAGCAACGGACTGTAACTTTCTCCTTACTCAGCCTGGTGAGAGGGACATCAGTGTGTCTCACGATGGAGTCTCCGGTGACTAGAATGTTGGATTGTGTGGTGACTTGCCTTATGGGTTTAGAGATAAAGGCTCCATGAGATGTAGCTCTATGTGTTGATGTGGGCATTGGTTTGAAAGAGTGTGTTTGGGACTGCTGAGGGTATTTCTTATGTGTACTTTGTCTAGGAGGTCTTTGTGGTTTAGGAAGGTTACATGTAAGTGCCTCAGTATATGTGGGCCTATGTGTCTGCTTGGAATTATGCATGATGGATGTAGCATGTGTACAACTGACAACCTTATCAACATTAGAAGTACTTCTATGTGAGAGCTTTGCAGTGATGTTGTGTAAATACATCTCTCACATACCATATCATTTTGTTGGAGAATTAACTGGTTGTCAGTAAACATGAGTCAATTTCTGCATTGCCTCAGGATGCCCATATCCAACAAGCTGGTAACAGAGACAGTAGGAAAGTTCATATCCAAGGCAATAGACCCTGTTTTATTGATTAGACTGTTGGAGTGAGAATATCAATCACTGTCAGGAGTATCCAGTTTGCAACTATGTGGACAGTGCTTGTCACTGAAAACTAGTTGTCCTGTGTGCAACTAGATATTGGAGAAATTTCAATTGTGCTTTTACAGGAAAAATGTCACTCAGGGTGTCTGAGTCTGTCTATAGCACTGCCAAACACTTGAGGAGAAACTAATACGTAGACCCTGAAAATTTAAGGATGAAGTATTTAGGCAGATATTCTAAAGTTAGAAACAAATCAAGCAGTACTTACTGAAAAAAAAAAGAATTAGCTTGTCAAGAATGATAAAAAGAGGTGAATCGCATGAATAGCTACTGCCTGGTAGCGCTACTACTAATGCTGGTCTCATCATAGCTTCAGTCTGTTGGGATACAATACTTCTTTGCTTCTTCTCTCACCAGAAGCAAAATGTTAGCACCAAACACAAGAAGGGAAGGATCCACAGGCTTGTCTAAGATGATGCAGGAGTCTGTAGGCTTATAGCCTTTTTCTGGTAGATGCCTCGAATAGCAACCAGATCAATCAGGTACGTTAAGCACAGACACTCACTCTCCATCCAGTAACAGTTAGGAATCAATGCACTCTGCTCCTACTCTCTTCAGGATTGGAATATAAACACAAATTCCAAGCTGTCACCTATAAAGCAGTTATTATGCTTTCTGGTGATCAGCAGTCTCTAGGAAATAATGTCAGTATACTCCATCTCTTAACAGGAGAAAACAGAAGCACTAACCCTATGATAACTACTGAGAGATAGAATGTGGGCTCTCCAATAACTGGTGGTCTTGCAATAGATGCTTAAAGGTAAGATGAAAAAATGGTTTATCCTATACACTGCAGTGTGCACTAAGCAGTTAGATAAGAAAGTGGGGACCTTAAGTTTTAGTTGTCTAAAAAGTTACGTTTTAGTGGAGAGACACTGTTTTTAAAAAAGCAAGATAGACTGAAAGGGGGGTGTGAACTTTTGTATTCTGGTACTGTGGAATGCAGTAGGATGGTCAATAAATTTGAATAGCTGAAGGGGAGTGATTTCACAAAATGATAACTTTGTGGTTACTCACACCAGCCAGTAAAAGCAGATAGGAAAAGGGTTATATGGTCAAATTAACATAAGGGGCAGGCAACTAGAAAGACAGAGACAGAGCTGTGGTCTCTTTTCAAGTTTTATTATGCAGTTAAAAGTAGAAAACAAGTAAAACACAGTGTAAAGAAAACAAGTCACCATATACAAAATAGCAAAATGCAATAGAGTAATACAAAATGCAAGAAATAAAAAGTAAACTTACCTTTCCCTCACACCAAACTGTTGCAGAGTCTGGGGGAGCCTTTCCAGTAAATTTAATTCATTATTCAGCATGCCGCAATCAATAAACATAATGTCCTAACTGTGTATTCCACCCATCACATTTTGTTTGCATTAATAAAGGCACCTCATATTCTTCAGGCATGTGACTTCAAACCTAGACCTCATAATGCATTCAGTTATTCTATCATACTGCTTCATCCTAATATCTACAGGTTCCATCCTCATGTCCAACTGTTAACATTTTATAATAATCAACATTTTAAACCTTGCAATCCACATCCAGCCATTTCACTAGCCAAAGCTAGAAATAAACCTTTAAACTTTATTTTATACCACAACTTAGTTAAAAACTCAAATGCATCCACTCCTGACTTGCACATCTTTATTGTAGAATTCGTCTGTGAAGAAACACACCATGTAGTGTCAACCCACATTTTTACAAAACTTTTTACAAAATCTCTCAACTGGTTTTAGCATAAACCATCATGCAGTAAAATAAATGCCAAATAACTTTGTTTCAAATGCTTCTGGTAATGAGTTTACTAATTCCAAATAACTTACTTTACCTAATAGCGGACTTCTTCTCAAGTGTGTATCTGTGTTTCTATATGTCATTCTATATGCCTTCTGAATATCCATTATCTCTTTAAAAGAGTCAATATTTCTTTCTACTTACCCTGTTCATACTTCACCCCTCCATATCCAGTACCTAAACTTTGTACATATTCAACAGAAAATTCTACACTCATAATCTCCTTCTTTGTCCCAAAATCTTTAAATTTATCTAAATGTTTTCAAGAAGGTAGTAGGACTAAAAGGAGTGGATTCTATTTGCTGTATTACTTTAATTATGGTTTCTCATATTTGCCAAATATGAAATTCACTTATCAAAGGTACAAAGCAGGATCTTATTAAGTGACTTGATTAGGTATACAACAGGAAACAAACAAATTTACAGCATGCCAGTGTCAATTAACTATACACACAATTGGAAACTCCATGATATTTTGGATAACAAATACTCATATTTGGAAAAAAAAAACACTTTGATAAAACAAAATCTGCTGCAACCGTGATCATTTAAACATCTGTTATTATGGCAACATTACTTATACAACTGTACTATGCTTATATGTTTAACTGTGTTTTCACTGTGTTTTTTGATGGAAAAATCAACTTATTAAATACTTATCTGTTTCGCCACCTATTGTTGCCAGTCTTCCTCAGGATTAAGGTATCTTTTAAAGCTTCACAATGGAACAAACAACCAGTTCCTCAGTTCTTCCAGCCACAAGAAGAACATTTTTCTAATCAGCCCTTGTCCCTTTAGCATGCTATTAAGTTGCCTCAGCCAAAGATGGGTGATTCTCCTCGAGCCATTTCTGGTTCCTCAGACCATTCATCATTTTCTTGGCTCCTCTGGCGTCATTGCTACAACTGCCATGGACCAGTGGTTAATCTCATCATCTGTGTCTGTTGGAGGGCAAAGGAGAAGAAGGGGCAGGGAATACCTATCTCCATAGCCAGACTGGGATGCCTGTCCCTAATAGAGTGTTGCCTGTTAAAAGTAAATCTGCTTCTTTAGAAAATCCTGTCAAAATTAAGAAAAAAGTCAGATGTTGATCTTCACCTGTCTGTTATTTTAGACAGGATTGATTTATTGGGCTTGCTCAGGGCTTATTTCAGGTTCTTGAGCCTACCAATTCTGGTGTTTGTGGTAAAAAAAAAGGATTATTCATTGTTTGAGGATGTTCAAGACATTGAACATGAAAACAGTTGTAAGGGGACAACTTATGTTTTCTCTTCTCAAGTTCCTGATTCTGATGAGTGTTTCTTCTGAGAGTCCCTTGGAAGATGTTTTTGGAACCATGTCTAGAATGAATCAGTTTCTTCAATTGGAATATAAAGTTTTCCTCTGCCTTTAAAGCCTGTTCCAATTTTCCTGTTCTTCCAGCTTTGTATTTCTTTTCAGCCTGTAACAGGCCTGACAACCAGACTGTTATCATTAAGAAAGCGGATAGTCTGTATAAATTTTCTCTGTATAAATTTCCACAGTCTTTATAAGTTTTTTTTTCTATACCAGACCAAATCCATCAGTGAATTCCCTGGAAAATCCATCTGCTGCTAAACATCTGGTTAATGGCAGTCCCTAAACTCCTGACAAGGGTGAGAAAGCTTTTGAAAGATTTGGGACAAAAGTATATTCTTCTGCATCACTTATTGTTAAAATTCTAATTTGTCAAGCTCATATGTTAAATTTATGATTTCCCCTTTTGAGAATATCAGGAACATTATGCATCATTTCCTTGTCTGAGGAAAAAATCATCTTTGTATAATATTATTGTTTCTGTGTCCTAAGTGACTAAACATTCTTTGAAATTTGCTTATGGTTCAGCTGATGCAAGTTCCAGAGCTGCTGCTACTGGTACTGTTACCAGCAGGTTTGCATGTCTGCATATTCAAAATCTTCCTGAGGATGTTAAAGCTGAAATGTTGAATTCTCTCATAGATACAGATATAGTCTTTGGACCTGCTGGAGAGGTCCTTAAAATATGTATATGTATGTATATATATATATATATATATATATATATATATATATATATATATATATATACATAAAATAGGAAATACACCATGGGGATCACTTCTGTGGCTCTGCTCGACAAGGGCACAGGAAAATAACTTTCTTGGGTGGCATAAGCCAGGGAACCTTGTTGGTTAGGCTTACTTAGGCCCTTGGGCTGATAGCCTAGTACCTACATATGAACCTATGAACCTATGTGATAAGAGAGGGAAGGTGAATCAGGGAGTTTCTTATATATTTCAGCCTTCCTTTCCCAAACCTGTCAAGGGTTTTACTGCTACTTCTGCAACACTTTACAAACAAAAAACAAAATAAACAGACACAGCAAACTACTGGTAAGCCAACTTTTAAAAAGCAATGGCACCTCCTAGAAAAAGGTACATCTTCAGAATTGCCCTTTGTATTCAGGAAACCCTTTAATTCTTCCCAAAAAATCTTAACCTCCATTTCTGTGTTTGGAAACAAATAGTCTCAGATAAATGGGTTCTGAGAGTGATTCATCAGGGATTCAGTTGGCAGTGGGAATCTCCCCTTCTTTTGATAGATTTCTCCTCATCTGCCAGATCAAACTTTTCTTTTCCGTACTGTCATTCAGCATTTGCTAACTCTGGGGTTGATAAAAAAATGTCATGCTTTCTTGGATATAGAGATGACTTTTATTCAAGAATGTTTCTGGAACCAAAGAAATAAGCCTTATGAAGACCAGTCCTAAATCATCCCATTTAAACCAGTTTGTGATAGTTCCAAAGTTCAAAATGTTATCCCTTCACAACCTGTTACCTCTCATTCCTCGTTTAAGTTTTTGGTGACCTTAGATTTAAAAGATGCTAAGCAGCTTGCTCCTATAGCACTCAATTTTGAATAGCTCTTAAGGTTTTACGTGTCTGTTTCACTTGTCAGTATTACCATTTGGGTTATCCACTTTTCCAAGGGAATTTACAATGTGTCTAGCTTCATTGATAGCCTACTGCATACTGGAATGTATTCACTTTTTTCTTTATTTAGATCACTTATCTTATTTATCTTTGCAGAGTCTTTTTCAATGTGTCATAAATCTATCTTGAGTGAGAGACCTCCTGCACAAACTGTGGTTTCTGTAAAAAAGACTGACTCCATCACACATGATTGTTTTCTGGGGTGTCTTCTAGCTACCTCATTTCCAGAAGAAAAAGTAGATCTATATCTTGATCTATTCCTGAGTTTTTCATGCCAGCAAAAGTCTCAGCAAGGGAATTTCTCAGAATACTAGCACTCACAGTATCCATGATTCTCATGATTCCTCTAGCAAGAATCTACATGAGAAAAATTCACTGTTAACTAAAATCATTATGATCTCAACATTAACATCCTTTGACATTCCAAATTAATTTTTTGGAGTTTGTGAGAAGTAAACTTCTTTGAGGAAGAGATTAGTTTTTTTTTTTTGAGTCTAGGCTTCCAATTGTCCCTTCCAGCTCCAGCACAGTCTGTAACAACAGATGCTTAAGACTTTGGAACAAGAAAAGACAGACCGAAACACATAAACTTAAAAGAGATGTCGGTAATCATAAATGCTCTCAACTCTCTCAATTATCTATTGTCTCCAGAAATATTAAAGACAACAGCAGTGGCCTGACCTGGTACTGTGAACCAGCACCCCCTCAGTTCTTCAAGTGAAGAGCAAAAAAAAAAAAAAAAAAAAAAAAAAGATGCTCCTTCTAGTGACACAACAACCAGGTGGCCACATGCATGATGTGCCCTCCCCCCAGCCAATCTGGTCCCATTTCTCTGCCTTGCCCCAACCCTCCTTTAACATATTTTATTAAAAAAAAAATTTTTTCTTCTTTTAAACCATAGCAATTTGTTTGTCGCAAATGTAGTAAACAGTTGCTACAGTTTGGACAACACACAAACCACTACAGCTCTCAGGTTTGTCCACAAATGTAATACTGACTTTTTACAGCTGGTATTGCATTAAAGAAAGATCGGGATTGGCTAATCATTTCTGCAATACTTTGTGCCTAGGGCAGTTGCCCCTCCCTCCCCACCCTAGCTACACTACTGGAAATCAGCTTGTATGCTTGTGCAGATTAACCATGGTATCCTGGATTTAGGGATATAGCTTTCTAGCTCAATCTCACTGTGCAAGCAAATTAAATTACATCACAGCAAAACTTTCTGGCAGATAAGATGAGCAGGATCAGTACAGACCCTCACAAATCTTTCAGCTGGGAAGTCTTCCAGGAACTGAGATGGCTGTGGATCCAGCTGGCAAAATTCTGCTACAGGTCTCCATGCAAGAAGATCCAGAAAAGAGATTTATTTTCTTTGAATGTGAATGTTTATATACTTAAGGATTAGAAGTAATAAGATTACATGACAATGATTCTCCTTAGAAAAGGGAAAAGAAGCTATAATGCTTCTCATATTCTCGAAAAATGCAAGCATAAACTTTATAATGTAGGCTTGACAATTACATATTACACTAGTGAAATGTCAGAATGATGCAAACTCTGTCCCTGTACTTAAAGGTTTTAATTTGATCATATGCATTAGGCACTAAAGGATACGACAAGAGAGTTGTTTAATAGTTTTAATAAGAGAAGATTTAAAGTACAAGATGTTACTGAGTTATGACGGCCAGTCTGACTTCCATAACCTTGTACAGCTCTTCTTAGTAATCAACAACAGTAACAGCAAAATCTTGCTATCTTCTTCAGAAAACATTCTAATTAAAAGTAAAGATTTTTGTGAAGGTTATACAAAGTATTACAAACCTTTTATAGCTTTTGAAGATCTCTAAAGATGTTCACACCAAAGAATATGCACCAAGTCTCTGAAGGGAGCCCCATAACTCCCCCAACATATGCTGTTAACTCCAGGGAATATTATAGTTAGTCTAGGAGGGGTATGGAAAATTTAAATAAGAATTGTCACCACTCCAGTGGTATAGAGGGATAAAGCCTTGACTATGGCCCAGGTGATCTGGGTTCAATTATTGGCTTTGAAAACTGACAGAGCATCAGGTAGGGATGGGCATTACCTTCCTGGAGAGAGACCGGTGATGTTGGTATCTCCACTGAAGATCTCTGGATGAGGCTGGGGATAGCGCATGGTGGGAGCTGTGGTCCAAAGAGGAGTCATGGGTGGACATGGCTGAGCTGCTGTAGAGATAGGGTTCTAAACTACAACATTCCCATTGCACACCCTTCCTCCTGGTGTAACCACATCATCTCATAGGTTCATAGATTCATAGGTTGGTACTAGGCTATCAGCCCTAGGGCCTATACAAGCCTAGCCATAACAATTCCCTGGCAATTTCTTCCCACACTATTTACTTCCTTGGATCCCTGTCTAGCATTGGAGGGAGGAGGGAGATGAGTGGTGCATAACCTAAAAATCCACCCAGTAAATGTGGACAGCTGAGACCCCTATGATACACTTAGCTTTCACAACCAGCACCAGTTGATTAATGGAGTAAGCCTTGGGGGGTAAAAGTAGCAAGTAGACCAGGTGTGGATGTGGGTCACTCAGCAGCAGTGCCAGAAGAATGATGTACAGGAGTAGAACAAGAAAACAAATAAATAAATAAACATTGTCTCACAGCAATTATGAATTTGTGAGATTTAATAGCATATCTAGGGACTCTTAACAATGTATTAAATACACGTGGGGTGATGGTTATACCCAAATCTTTTTCCCAAACCAACCAGAATTCATATTTTTTGAGGTTTCCTTAGTACTAATTTGGGTCTTGCAGGCTGTACTAAGCATCCCTGTACTCAAAGTCCAATTATCCTTGCTGTTCAATACCAATTACACTGTAAGAGGGTGATCTTGAGGCTGGATAGTAACCAACTTCATCTTTGGGCTCTCCAGGTAGAAGTTCATAGACCCCTGCACAAATAACATTCTAACGAAATAAGTCTGGGAAATCAGTAAGACACATTATCCTCTACCAGTGAACAGTTGCTCCCAGAAGATAAGTGACCTGGGGCACAGAAAGGCCCTTACCAACTGTCTCTTCCCAAAACTGAATTTAATCCCATCTGTGATGGGGATCAGCTCAGGGAGCCATTCTACTGAGTTACAGTGAGTTAACGTCCATCTTGCATGTTCGACCTCCAATCCCAAGATTCAGCTATCATAGTTGGAAACCCTGGGAATTGTCTGGTACATTCACTGCTGCCCTTCAAGCTGAAATAATATGAACAACTTCCAACTGCTTATAAGTAAGGGAGACAGGAGTCCATGAAAAAAGTTAGCCTCCAACAATCAAATACATCTCTAACTATGGGAGACACAGTACCTCCAATAGTCTAGATAAGGAAAGGGTATCCCAGGAACCTTACAAATTAGCTGCTTGAGATGTTTAAAATCTCTGAGAAGCAGAAAGAATGGTAATTCCTGAGTGCAACATAAAAACAAAGAAAGGAAGGATGGAAAAATATCTCAGTTTACTGCTTGAACCCTCTGAGGTATGTCTAAGCAAATAGGCTCCCAGAACCTCATTAAAGGTAAGTTCAGCAGCCTTGACTAAAGTAGAGCCCCATTTCATTCTCAAGTAAGTCAAAGCATTTGAATCTGCTAAAAACTGAAACCTGGAAACCAGAGAATCATTAGGGAAATAGCTAAGGCGCAAAGCACTTTTCTTGGTCTTATGAATTTTATACCCTGCAAGATGGCCAAAATCATTACGCTGATAAAATACACCAGACACATGTCTCTCTTAAGATTAAACCACTAGGTCTTCTACATATAATGCCAGTTTTTGTTCACAAGGCCCAGTTTCTGTTCACAAGGCCTAGTGGTATAATCACTATGCTGGGTCTTTCTCAATTTGATTGGTAATGGTTCAATATATAAAGTAAAACACTGGGGAAAGGGGGCATCCTATCTTGTGCCCATGCATATTTGGAATTAATAGGAATGATGAGGGTCCCATCCTTACTCTTGTAAATGCTTCCAAATGCAGAGAATACAGTAGCCTAATGAAAATGTCTGACAACCTAAAACAGTTGAAGATACCAACTAAAAAATTGCATGCCACTATGTCAAACACCTTTTCTGCATCACACCTAATTAAGACTAGAGGTTTATGTTTGACAATTGCATCTTCAGTTAATGGTTCTACCATTACTAAATCATCAAAGATAGACCTGAACTGTAAAAAACTTCATCTGATCAGAATGCTTCAGGTGAGGCAGTACTTTAGGAACCCTTCTGGCTAAAATGGATGTAAAGGCTCCATAGCTGTGATTTAAAGTTGATTTGGGCTGATATGAAGGGTTCTGAGAAGGCTCAATACTTGGCTTCAAGGTCACTACAAGTACCGCCCATCTCCTGGAATAGAATATCTCCTCTCCCCCATGAGACTGATGGAAGAAGGTCCTTACAGATTTTATACATTTCAGCTGGAATAAGATATGGCTATGGAGTCTTGTCACTGAGTGATGCAGAAAGAATAAGATCCACTTCATTCCCTGCAACTGGAGCAAACAAACTGGTTGCCTTACTCTCATCTAGTATTAGGAACTTCAGGGGAGCTATACATCTCTCAAATTCAGAAGGGAGTAAAATCACTTCCTCATCATAAAATAGTTTACCATATTATGAAGCAAAAACCTCACAGAATCTCTATCTCTCAGTACCCTACAGGTTTTCATAATAACAGGATCTTATAACTCAGTTATGAAACAGCCAAGATTTGGGCTGTAAGCCACAGTATCAGGTGTTTCAGGTTAAAGCATTTTCAAATACAGTTATTTAAGGCTTTTACTTGCTCGGTTATTTTCTTCATTACCTGTATCAACTATTCTCTTTTTGTTTCCTGTCAATCTTAGACTAACCCCTAATAAGCCTTCAATACCTACGACAATACAAAAATTACTCAGTTTATCTTTGAAGGCCTCCCACCCAAGAGCTGGAGTAGGCCTTAGTTCCAATTGTTCATATATATATATATATATATATATATATATATATATCTATACCTCAGAGCAGATTTAACAATTTTTCTAAGAAAGCACAACCTCTGCAAAAATAAAGATTAATGCTCAAGACCCTATCTGTAGCTCAATGTGAAGGTCTAGGTCCAGTAAAGGATGGTTCAATAACAGCACACGGGCAAATTTTAAGTCTCCACTCCATGTATCAATGTTCCGGGAATATTGATATCTTGTCTATTGTAGACCAAGGGGCTAGCTTTGGACAAAAATAGGTATAGTAGTTGTGAGAGATAGCTAGGAGCTTGTGGACATCCTCTAAAATCATACAGGTTATAAAAGTTTTAATACATTTTTCAAGAGGAAGAACCAAGTGTAAGGACCAGAACAAATCTTGCCTAAGGAGAAAAAGTGTTCTAATCCCCTCCCCTATCCCTTCCCAGTACACAGCACAAGCACACACACACACACACAAACACACACACACACACACACACACACACACACACACACACACACACACACACACACACACACACACACACACAGTACAATCCCCACTTGAAAGGATATCCATTCTCTAAGGGGCCTTTGGATATCAACTACTGTAGTACCGGGGGGCACAGACATTTAAAACTGAAATGAGATGGCCTTCCAGGTAGCCCTTATCTAAAACAAAACTACCTTCTGTAACAATTAAGCAGTTTATTGAAATGATGTTTCCTTTTTCAAAAGAATTTCCAGTCCTCTGTGCCTTCCCCCTAAGTATGAAACAGACACTATCATTGTGCAACCATTTAAATGGAGATCAACATACAGCACGTAACAGTATATTTACTGTTTTACTTACTGTAGTGTGATCTTGGAGTTGGTATATTTAATTAGTAGGGAGTGTGGGGAGTGCAGAGGGCTTTCCCCCCTTCAAAAACATATATATATGTTTTTAATTTACATTTTTTATTTACATTTCAAAGTTTCAAAACTTCAATCTTATGATCTTGACCATAAGAAATTCAAAGTTTTGAAGTTCAAAATTTAGAAGTCGACCCATAAATATCTGGCATCAAATCCCAGCTCTGCACTCAAACATGAGTTAGTTTACCCAGTTATGAAATGTTCTTGATCTTAGGAGAAACCTACTCTAGTCGCATCTGGTGTGCAACAGAAGTAAGGACACACCTATTCGAACATGTTGATGTTTGTGTGATGGGCAGAGACCAAGTTAACACAGGACCTGTTATACTACTGAAAATCTTCTCCAAATAGGTGTAAGTTCAGAGGTTTAACATATGCATGACTAATACCTCTGTAAGTAGCAGGTGAGTAATGTGGGCAAGGGCATGGGACTTCCATAACAAGGGCCAAAGTCACGTTCCCCTAATTCAAGATTCTAATACTCCTTCAGGAATACTGGGCGAGCACATGGGTTGAACTAAGGAAATTATTTTTTTTTAGCTGGGATATAGGATCTGAACTGCCTAGAAATAATAAAGCCTTATTAACTTTAATTCTGCTGGCTACTAAAAAAAAACAGTTACTAGAAAATTGAAATCAAAATCTAAACCAACTGTATTTGAAGTAGTGAATATTGTAACAGAGACAAAATAACTGGAAGTGGGATCTTTCAAAAAGGATAGGTGCAAATTACATAGAAAAAATTGGAAGTTGTGGGAATAATACATGCAGAAAATTTATTTGGAAAAGGAATAAGGTTTAAGAGAAGGCAGGAATTGACCAATTTATGTAATGTCACATTGATTATGTTGTACAAAAGAATATGTGTGATATATACTGTTCGCAATTGTGAACATGTTAATATGATTTGTTTTCTTTTATATAAATGTAAGTCTGCCTATGTCTTAAGTGTTAATTCAATAATGGTGTTAAAAAATATATTAATGCACCTTAACTGAGGACTGTAGTCTTCTTTCTGAAAAGTGGAAAGTGTCAGGATCTTGCCTTTTCAGTGCCAGCTGATGTAGTGTTTATTCAGGATTTACCATGTGACCAGCTGGCGGGAATGCTGCTCTCCTAACTTTGGTGCCACATAGAGTAACCATGACCACATAGCACCCAGGAGTCCATGATCTTAATACATTTTGCAAGAGACCATAACATGGATAAGGTTCTATCCTTTAAGGTGTACATCTGAAAACAAACCAGAATGGGTCAGGCATTCAAGCATGAAGATGATGAAGGATAAAAACCCAGTAAGCCTTCTCTTCCCTTATTTCCTCAGCCTGCAATCTAGTCTAAATGGCCCGGTAATTTGTCATGAATTGGATGCAGTCTGAGCCCTCCTCTCTCTCCCACTTTCTCTCTCATATACCTGGAAATGAAATAATTCTATGGCTCAATCAGTCCCCCAGAATTACAAACTTGGCTTCCATTAGTTCAAGGCAAACCTTGGCTTTGCCCTTATACTGTTTAATATTGCCTACATTGGAGCCAGTTGTAGCTGAACAGTCCGAATGTGAGAAGGAGCAATTTCAATTTCTTTAAGTTTGCCATTGACATTTTCTATGTATATCATTAGAGTGGAAGTCATCTTCTATAACTCTAGCATAATACAACTCAAGGTGATGAATGACTGGTCCTCTTCATGCCAGTCTTCAGATTGGGAGCATCCTATTCAGTGCAAACAAGCCATTTTGGCAAGCTTCAGCTGCTGGTGGCATTACAAGCTCACAGCTCTTTACTTCACTTTTCTTATTATTTTGGGCCTGTTTCCTCATCTAAAAATCTCAAAAGCTTAATTTCAGAAGGGAGTGAATCAGCTGAGACCATATCTCAATGGCCAGATTTAACAAATGAACCTTGTTAGGTGTGAGCAGTGGACAAAGCTAGAATTTAAAGTGTATTACTCTGCCTTCATCTTAACTCAAAGTACCCAATGCCATGTTTTAATGGCCATGTAAATATAATAGATTACACAGGCTAGCAGTCTGTAAATTTGTTGTACATATCTAAGTTCCATATCATGTTGTTAAAAATCTATAAGATATGATAGTCTTCTAAATGTTGTGGTTTGTGATGAATATTATGGTTTTATATAGCTATTAGCAGATGCGATTTTCTAATTTTTTGATGGTGTGCCTAAGTTTTTTATTACCCACATGTAATCACAGAAATATTTGAGGCTGTTTGCTATTGTAGGTGGGCAAAATTAATGCTCAGATAGGTTTTGCATTTCAACTATAAATTTAAAAGTTTCATGTTGAAGTCATCAAGTGATAATCATATTTTGAAAGTACTGAATGTTCAAATGAAATATCACAAAAAAACAGTTCTAGAGATAGATCTTTTTACTCCTTTCATTTGCAAAGTATTTGCAAATTGTGAAACTATACTTTTGGTATGACAATCTGAATGTTCTTCGTTCCTGGGACATTTTTATATCATACTGTCATTCAGGGGTTGGAATGATGTGAACGCTAATGGAAATTTTCAGGAATAAGCAGAGAATATACACAGCCACTTAGTAATCCAATCTGCTTTATAAAAATAGCCAAGAGCCTTTGTGTGCAGACATCATGCACGGTGTTCTACTGTTATTACAAGCATAATAACAAGAGACACCTTGTTTTACTTAGAACAAAAGTAGCAGTGTTCTCAATAGCCTGCTAAAGGTGTTTAGGGGTTGGAAACAATGCCAGTAATAGCAACTGCCAAATATCTGTCATTCAGAAATGAATGCAAGCTGTTTGAAAATGTTCCTGACAAGAACATAATCAATACTGGAAGATGTTAGTGCTCAGAAGGAAAACAGGATAAGACAGATACAGAGATTGGTGTTCCAGCTGATGGCCTTGAACCTTTGACAGCAATGGTAAATGATGTAAAAATGATTACAGTATGTAGTCAGCTTTGGGAGATGGATCTATGAAGTGTCCGATGCTGATGTTGTTGGATTGTAAGGAAAGAAACGTTGTGGTTTATCAAAAACAAATGGCAGCTATGGAAGCTTTAAGATACAATCATAAATAAGCCACAGAGAGTTTTAACATTAGCAGTGCAGTGATCCCAGTAGAGGATCAGACACTATCTGTTTACTGCCAAAATATAATGCATTAATGTAGCTTTAGAAAAATTCGGTCTGGTTCATTCAAAGTTTCAGCCATCGTAGGATTAATACTTGATTTCGAGGAAAATCACTCTGTGGGGCAAATTATTTCTGCTAGCTATTGTTCCCATCATGTGTAACACCAGAACTAATGTATAATAGATACAGTTCAATATATAATGTCATCATTCTTTTTAATGTCTTTTTTTCTGTTAATCTGCCAGCCACGAGCCTCTTCCAGTAGCCAATTGTCATTAAATACCCCTGTCTGTCACTAAACAGCATGCCCACTTTACCCTGAAGGAGAAATCCTCTCTGTTTTGTGTAGATTTGTCTTCATGAAGCTGTCGCATTATAATCCATTGGTAGAAGATAGACCCAGGCATCGGAATTAACCCTACACATACCTTGTCAGACATTATTGTGTGCTATGCCATCTGTTCTGTACTAGGTATTTGTCAAACAGAGGCTGTGTCCATCCCCTGGAATAGGCTAGCAAATGTGTGCCACTCATTTCCACTAGCCACAAGCTAGCTACTCTGATTCCTGAGCTGCCAATCAAACCTAGGTTGATCAGCCATTGTGAATTCTGTCACTCTGCTAGGCAGTTCCAGTGTCATAGGCAGCATAATATAGCAATAACCCATGCCTGGGTGTGGGTAATGCTGGATTTACCCACGGTTGGCGTGATTTGGTCCCGAGGGACCAAACAAAGCCAACCGTGGGTAAATCCAGCATTACCCACACCCAGAAGTGGGTTATTGCTATTATGCAATGACATTATTTAAGAAAAAAAATAATTACTTTTCTTAAATAATGGCATTGTATAATGCCTCCTTACTGCCCTTCCGCAGCTGTCTGGTATTCCGCGGAAGTTCTGATGTACTGCGCATGCCTACACAGTACATCAGAGCTGTGGGCAAAAGCAACGGAGAAAGCAAGATCTCCGTTGCTTTTTATTATCGCTATGTTAAAGGAGTTTAACATAGCGAGACAGCTTTAAAAAAAGCAACGGAGATCTCCATTGCTTTTTTTAAACCTGTGTCGCTATGTTAAACTCCTTTAACATAGCGAGACAGTGTTTTAAAAAAGACTTATACTAATGGAAAAAGTCCAGGCGACCGGACCTTTTTCCATTAGTATAAGTTGATTTACAATGTGCACGCTGACCAATCAGTGTGCACGTTTTGGAATATTAATGAGGGGGTCATGGTATAATTTTAATTAACTGTGTCACACAGTAAAAGTAGAATGATTTAAAACAAACTGAGAAAAAATATATAAACTGCAGTCGAAAATATCTTCAATAATAAGTTTCCACATGTTGCATCAATTTCACTGTAAAACAGAACAAGCAGCTTTAAAACAAGTTTTCAAATACAAGAACTCTGGCCAAAACAATTTTGTAGCAATATAATTATTGATCTTACACCAAGGCTCTTTCATAGACAAGATGGATCAAGAAAATAGGGCAAAGTTGGCTGAATATATATATATATATATATATATATATATATATATATATATATATATATATATATATCATTGCTTTTTTATATCTTAAAAGACAGTTACATGTATGGAATGGAATCATTGCATGTTATTTCATTTATTTGTTGGCTAGGTAGGTGAAATTGTCCATCAGGTACCCTCATACCTCTGAAATCTCCAGATTTTTGGAGAATGTCTAGATTTTTGCCTCATATTTTCAGACAGTTCGCTGAGATGATCTAAGGATTAAAGTCACTAAATAATGACGTGTTTGAGTTTCAGACTTCATATCCTTCAGAAAATGCATGCTAACACAAATTTTGTTATTCTAGCAACTCTCTATATTTATAAGAGCAGTATTCACAGTGCGTTCCCACTTTTGGGGCTTTGACACCCCATAATGTCAGACTTGGTCCAGATTTCTTGTACTAAGAGGTTGAGAGGTATGGGCACACTTTCTAATCCAGAGCCTGTGACACCAGGCAAGTGCAGATGTAGCATATAGGGCCAGCCTGGAAGTCATTCCTTTCAAGGAACAGTACATGCTCCAATCAGAGAAATCTTAAGAAATGCAGCCATCATGTTGTAATCTGACAGAAGACAAAAGAAAGAAAAAATACTTTTTTGTTCGTAAAAATGGTATTTGCCTTTACTCTGAGAGGTGACAACCTTGAAGGTGATTACAGTAAGTGCCAATGAGCATGGAAAGCCTACCTGCATAAAATACTATGCAATGATTGACAAATATGATAAAGTTATTCTACAGAAACTTTGCAGGTCATGCTGACCTTGAGAGTAAAGCTCATGAGGGCATAATGAATTGGAACTGCAGGGCAGAAGAATAGCTGTTTGCTATTTCTTATTTTTGTTGTCATTGTTTACAATGTATAGAAAATCAACTAAAATACTTAAAGACAGTAATGTTAAAAGCAAATAAATCATACTGGTTCCACATAGTATACATTCCACCTTTCAACTTTATAGTTACTGCAGCCCCTCTAAGAGCACTTTCTTAGAAGGTGATGGTGGGAATGTCCTGAAAAATGTAGAGCATTGTAAACAATGTAGAATGGACATAAACATTCTGGGACTACTGTACATCAATTGCTCTCTACCATATGCTACACTCAAACTGCTACACATTCCTATCTTATAAGGTACTATGGTCTGCTCTTAAAAATGTAGGAATGTACACTACCACATGATGGTATCCCAGGATGAATGGTTAGTTTCAAATTAAAACAAATGTAAAGTTTAACAACTCTGCTTCCATTATTAGGAGTAACACAGCAATTGATATTTGTATTTTTGTGGTATCTGCCTAATAGTAAACAGAAAATATGGCTTAGCTGAAAGGGAGCAAATATATGCAAGCAACATCTTGATTTACTAAAAATTCATAGCTTTTATTGTGATATCCAAATGACTTTTAGTATGACATGGGACTTGTTTATCACTCCTTGAAATAATTGACTTGATCTGAAACTAATTCTCTTGAAATAAATTTATGACATTCAAAGTTATTGACATGGTGCATCACCACAGGCTTTTGGGAGTTCATAAACTTAGCTTCACTGTTATCTCTCAAGGATGGTTTGACATTCACATTTTTGAACATATGCTGGTCGTTAGGTGGAACAGTGCTGTATCATCTAGTAAATGTAAGGACTCCACAAGGTTCTGAGTTTGGTCGACATTTTTCACAAACTATGATGTGCTCCATTACTGCACTGAAGCAAAACTGATCAAATATGTAGATTCCATAGCTGTTCTTGTTACCACATCTGTTAGCCCTATCAGTTCAAAACTGCAGCCCTCATTCAACATACTTCAGAAATGGCTGCCACATACAGATCTAAGCAATGCTTATTATGATGGAAGAGACTAAACAAAATTCCAACCATCCTCAACCCCTATTTTCCCATTTTTGCAAATGAGGTCAGGGTGTCATTTTGACAGTGACAATAATCTAGAGCCAAGGTTTGCAATGCCAAGTGGTTATCCCCTACCTCAGCAGTTGGAAGTTCTTGATTCTGGATGTGGATAGTAAAATAAAAGGAGTGAACATGTTTCTAGACTATACTTTAATGTATAGGTTTAGTATATTTTTATGAACCAAGGGAGAAGTGGTGGATTACAATTATAGAATTGACGGAATGTATATGGAAGTGAAGAGGACAAGTGTTAAGTAGTATAAGGTGTTTTTCCCCAGGGGAACAAGGCTGTTTAAGGTTATCTGATTTGAATGGATACTTCAGAGCTATGAAGTTAAGTTTCATATACATAACAAAAGCAGAAGGTAACAAATCAAAGTGGAAAGGAATCCTGATAAAATAGGATGGTGGGAGAGATCAAGAAATAAGAAGAGAGTAGGATTTTGGATGCAGACCCTTCAAGAACAAATACAACAATTCATAAAAAGATAAACGCAGAAGAAAAAATGAAGCTCCCAAGGAAAGTCAACAGGACAACAATTGTAGATATTATATTTATAAAATAGCAGAAGCATACTGAAAATGAAGCCAATACATGAATGGAGAAAGGAGAGTTTACCACTAGGGATGACTGCAAGTAGGAGTATAAGCAACAGAGGGATGGAATTTACTGGAGAAATTTGGCAAAGGAACCAATGTATAGGGAGTAATTAACTTGAGAGGGATAGATAATAGAGTGGATGAAGCCAAGGCAGCAGAAGTGTGGACTGCTGGTTAGAGACCTTCTTTCTAACCACTGATTAATACCAGAGTATAGACAAAGTGCAATGGATAGGCGGTGCTAAGTAAAAGATCAGCTTTGATTGGAATTTTAGTTCAGTCTAGAACAGAAGCTGCTGTTCAAAATGGATAATTAGTAAGGCATATAAATAATGTATGATAATTATGGGAATCAATTAGTAGAGGTTAGAAAATATTGGGAAAATGGAATAGAAAGGCAATAAATATAAATGAACAATGGGGGAACATCTGTATGGCACCCAGGTATGCAGCAAAGTCCAGAAAGTTTAGGATTTTTGCACAGAACTGATTGTATAGGTCTTTTATTCTCCAAGCAGACTTCAACAAATGTTTCCTTATATAGACAGACAATGCTGGAGGTGTGATTGGGGAGAGAGAGGTATGTCAGACAATGTGTTTTTTCAAGAATTAAATTAATTAGCAGATTTTAAAAAGTCCCAACAAAAGGCTTTGTCAGAAATGCTGTGAGGGAAAATGGTTACATCAAAGGAGATTATTCTTTTCAGCTGGAACACAGGATTTAACTTTTATGAACATAGTAAGGCCTTAACTGAAGTATTAAATACTATAAAGCAGGTAAAAATGGGAGGAGGGATCTTTAGAAGAAGAAAGGAGAAAATCATGTAGAAATAAATGGAATTTGTGGGAATAGTATAAGTAGAATAAAGTTCAGGAAGAGGAGTGAAATTTAAGGAAAGGAAGGAACTGAGCAATTTTGTTAATGATGGACTGAATGATAATTCTTAAGAAAACATAAGTATAATGAATGAAGAAAAAAGAAAAATGGTTGCAGTAGTTGCACTGGTTGCAGTGGTTTGTTTTCTACATTATTGCTGAAAATGCTTGAATTTAATAAAGGTATAAAGAAATAAAGCTACTTATGTTCCCACACAAAACAAACACCACTGAGATTAATCCCAGTACCTCTTCTCACGAAGTTTATTACTTCATGTCATTATTACTTCACAGGTCCATGGCCATTAAATGTGTGACTTCATCAAGCCTTTTGCCTAGTTCTTGAGAGCAGCCTAAAATATGATAGACACATTGCAAATGATGTAAAGAAAACTGATATTAAATTATGCTAACACAACCACCACTCATTTCCAGGTACCTTCGCTCCCAAAGAACAGAATAAAAATAGCAAAAAAACAGCGTAGGCAAGGCTCCGGGTTCAAAAGCAGTAGATTTAATCAAACATAAGTGCTTTCACCAATAGCTTCATCGGGTGTAATATCAAACACATAAAACCGCATCAGTTTAAATACAAAATTAAAATCACATGACATAATACTTTGCAAACTTAAAGAAACATGACATATATAAAAATATATTTGTATATATATATATATATATATATATATATATATATATATATATATATATATATATCTTCACACAAATGCAATATATATCTATATATATATATATATATATATATATATATATATATAAATATATATATATATATATATATATATATATATATATATATACACCTATATCTACTGAGCACAGCCACAAAATAAAAGTAAAAATGTATTAATATATATATATATATATATATATATATATATATATATATATATATATATATATATATATATAAGGCAAGGCTCGAAAGACAAACCCACCTCCATAGGTATCACAAGGGATAAGAAACTAAGAGTAATGCTACTCAATGCCAGAAGTCGAAACCTCAAGATGCATGCACTCAAAACTCTCCTTAGCATGGAGAAAATTGATATCTGTGCAGTAACAGAAACCTGGTTCAAGGCTCCAGAGAGCACCCCAGCACTACCAGATTATATCTCATACCATGCTTTTCGGTCCCAAACCTTGGACCGTACCACAAAAGGAGGGGGGGTATCAATATTCGTCAAAGATACCCACACCTCCAGGTTGGTGGCACAGCACGAAGCATCAGAGACTATCCATGTGCAACTAACAGTGGGTAAAACTGCCTTCCAGTTTATAGCCTGCTACAGACCACCCTCCCAAACCCAGGAACCCCACTCAGCCTTCCTGAGAACACTGGAAAATATGAAGGTCTCTGCAAACACCATTATATTGGGCGACTTCAACTACCCAAACATAGACTAGGAGCATTACTCTAGCTCCAACACCCTAGCCCAAAGGTTCCTAGAATTTATAAACTCAAATGCTATGGAACAACTTGTTACCACTCCCACAAGAGGGGAAAACATACTGGACCTGATCATCACCAACATGGGGACTCTATGCTCCAGACCAGAAGTGTATCCCTCACTGGTAAGATCAGACCATAAACTAATCTCACTGGATATTCACATCCCGACTCCACCCCCTGCCCTGAAAACCACAGTGAAAAACTTCTCTAAAGCAAATTTCACACTCCTCAAAACTGAGGTGGAATCCTTCAAAGCCCCCGGGCCTGTGGAAAATATGGCCCAGACCGCAGAATCCTTCATAAACGCATTCTATGAACACCTTCAGGAATGCATGGATCATGCAATCCCAAATAAAACCAAGACCCAATCCTCCAAAGGCAGACGTCCTGTCTGGTGGACCGCAGCCATAAACAAACTATACAATAGAAGGAGGAAGCTACTACATGATAGAGCAAAATCCCAAAAATGGAAGGCATCTCTGATCAGTATTAGCAAAAAACTACGGGCACTCATAAAATCGTCTAAGGCCGGCTTCGAGAGAAAAATTGCACAGGACACTAAGGATAATCACAAGGCTTTCTTTAGTTATGTTAGGAACCTGGGTAGGAATCCCAGATATGCTCAGAATTAGTCCAAAATGACAAAAAATACACCGAACCCACAGACATTGCCAACATCCTAGCTGACAGGTTCAGCGCAAACTCCCCCCCCTCCCCACCAAAAGGGCAAATATTTATCCCAACAGATTGCTGCCCCCCTGACATCTTAGATGCTCAGGTAAGAGCTGCCCTCTCCAAAGCAAAAAACACAGCATCAATGGGACCAGACGGTGTCTCGGGCTGCATCCTACATGAACTCCAAGAAGAGCTAAACCCAAACATAAAACTACTGTTCAATCTTAGCCTTACTACAGGATATGTACCCAAAGAGTGGCGTACAGCAACAGTGGTCCCTCTCCACAAAGGTGGTGCCTCAACAGATCCTGGAAACTATCACCCCATAAGCCTGACTAGCTTAGTCTGCAAAGCTATGGAAAGGATCATCATGGACCTCATAAATAAAGATATTGGGTACCTACAGACACTGGATCCTACCCAGTTCGGCTTTGTTAATGGCAGATCCTGCCTCTTAAACCTGGTTGATTTCTTTGAAACAGTCACCAAGGCCATTGACAGGGGGAAGGTGGTCCACACAGCCTACCTGGACCTTGCAAAAGCCTTCGATACAATACCCCACTCGGGCATTATAGGATAAGCTCACCAGCTTAAATATAAACCCCTATGTCACTAGATGGGTTGCAAACTGGCTCAAGGACAGAACCCACATGGTTAGAATTGCTGGAGCCATGTCAGACTCCAAACCAGTTACAAGTGGCATCCCACAAGGCTCAGTCCTGGGACCGCTCTTATTCAGTATATATTTCTCAGAGGTACAGGCCAACACGGAAGGACTGTGGCTGACTAAGTTCACAGATGACTGCAAACTGGGCGCCATAATTGACTCTCCAGCCGACACAAGCATCCTCAAAAAAAGGGCCTCTTAGAAACAGACAACTGGTGCCAGAGCCATGGCCTCAAGCTAAACGCCAAAAAGTGTATAGTCATCCCCTTTGGCAAAAACAAAGTGCCCACAAATTACCACATAGGTGGTAATCCATTAAGTACAGAAGAAGTAATTAGGGACCTGGGGACCCAAGTTCATAGCAATCTCTCATTTGACAACCACTTGGCCAAAGTGGTTAGAAAAACATTTTATATAGCCCACCTAATCATGAAGGGATTCACATCTAGATCAGGGGAGGTCATCGTGCCTCTTTACTCATCCCTCATCAGGCCCATAATTGAGTACAATGCCCCTTTCGGGATGTATCTTACCAGACACCTGCAGCAACTGGAAAGACCCCAAAAGTACCTCACCAAGAGGATCATAGGGCTCAAACAGATGCCATATGCTGCCCGGTTAAAAAAACTCCAGCTCTACTCAGTGGCGATCTGTGCCTGATGTATAAAGTCATGTCCAACCCGGAATTAATGGACATGCTGCTTCTCAGAAAATCCAAATCCCATTGAGCTACGCGCTCGAGAGACTTGAACCTCAGCACTGAAATAAATAGGACATGCTGGAGGGACTGATTCATAACCCAGAGGCTCCCTTCACTCTGGAATAAAATCCCAGTCCAGGTTAGGCAGAGTCCCTCATTGACTCTCCTCAAGAGGAATCTTGATGAGTGGATGGGAGATCTTAGGTTTACCCCGGGTATCACTTCTGTGTCACTGTTAGACAGAGGCACAGTATACTAACCTCGAAAAAGGGCATAGCAAAATTAATTTAAAATGGGTGGCGAAAGCCAAACACACTCTGGCTAGGCTTATAAATGCCCTAGGGCAGATAGCCTAGTATGAACCTATGAGCCTATATATATATATATATATATATATATATATATATATATATATATATATCCTATCTAGTTATTTCTTACATAATAGTCTATATTTTAAGGTAGGTCTCAAAGGTATACAATCATTTAATCCATGGCCAGCATTAGCCCTTAGTCTTATAATCCACTGGGCTTTAATTTCTTCTGTTTTCAAACTAGTATCTCCTCCCCTTTTATTTTCAAAATTCATTCCTATAACCATAAAACTAAAACAATGCATGACATCAGTATTGGCAACATGTTTTGCCAGAGCATTAAACATGGTCCTCTTGCCTACATGGTATAGGTGTTCCCTGATCCTGTCTTTCAACATTCTGTCGGTTTTTCCGACATAAAATTTAGTGCAAACTTTGCACACAGCCAAATATAGCACATGCATACTAGTGCAAGTGTCCCTGATATTAAATTTAAGCAATTCACCTGTGTCTGGCTGCAAAAAAACTGGTGTTACTAATGATATATGAAGAAAAAGAACATTTCCTAAAAGACATGGTATGCCCTTGTGTAGCAGGTTTATTATTGTCTCTCGCAGTACTCAAACGTCTCCTAAGTGACTTTCTATTTCTGAAAACAAATTGTGGAACAGAATCTATAAATCTACTTACATGTTCATTCGTTGTCAGTATGTTCCAGTTTTTCTTAATGATACCAGTATACTGGTGAATATTACTCGAGTATGAGAAAGACATCCTTAGCTTGTTACTCCATCTGTTGTAGGAATTATTTATGTCTTGTATTGGTTCAGAGTAGTAGGGTTTGGCTCTAGTAGTTCTCTTATCCAAAACATTTGATATGCCTCTATGTACCATATCTCTTTCATATCCCATATTTATTAACTCCATGCCAGTACAGCATTTCTGTTCTTGAAAATCTATATTGCTAACATTGAGCCTAGAAGCCCTATAGAACTGGTTTTGGACAACATTTCTAAAAATATACTGCAGATGCATACTTTGCCTGTTGAGTAAATGGTTAACTCAACATGTTTTCCTATAAAGTTTAGTGCTCAACATGTTACTATCATCTTTACACACAGTTGCATCTTGGAAATCAATACTTGTTTCAGACCATTGTGCTGTAAATGTCAGAAAATACGTGCTGTTGTTTAAATAACATATAAATTCATTCAGCATATCAGATGTGCCTCCCCATAACAAAAAGAGGTCATTCACAAACCTCCTAAAAAATAAAATTCGGGTATTGAATGGGTCTCCTATTAGATGTTCACTTTCCCATGTGGCCATCACTGCCTTCGTGTAGCTATTAGCACAAGGAGTGCCCATCGCTATGCCATTAACTTGCCAATAGATAGAATCTCTAAATATAAACACATTGTTTTTTAATACCAAGCGCAATAGTTCCCTAATCTGAGTTAATTTATTGCCATTGATACATGAATTCACTTCCATATATTTGATAGCATATTCTATACCTAGCTCATTTGGAATAGACGTAAATAATGAAACAACATCCAATGTAACCAGTAAGACCTGTTTCCCTAGTCCTTTCTTTGAGGTATATAGGTAGAGATCCTTAAGAAAATGTTCAGTATCCCTTAATATGTATTCTGAACTATTCAGAACAGGTCTCAATATCTTCTCAATATATATAGAAATGAGTTCAGTGCACCAACTGACGCCAGCCACAACTGGTCTCATAGGAGGATTTGAACTATTCTTATGTACTTTTAGCAAGCCTTGTATCATGGGTATAAGGGGGTGCAATACAATGAAATACTGACATAAATTCTCATCTGTAATTCCTAGATGATTCAATTCTTTGATTTTAAGGGTTACCTTCTGCGTAATTTCATTAACTCTCACTCGTGTGATTAGTGTATAAGAAGTATCATCACTCAACATCAAGTACATGGCATCATCATACTTCCCTTTATCTAATATAATTATTTGTCCACCCTTATCAGCATGTCCAATCATAATTGCCATATTATTTTCTAAGTCATGAAGGGCTAAATGCTCTGCTTTGCTCAAATTAAAATGTTTAAAACTCTTTCTATTGGAGCGTTGTTTGTAATATAAGTCATACACATCATTAATACATCATTCTTCAAAAGCTTGTACTAAAGGATTTAGTTTGGGAACAAATGCGCTTGGTTTCTTAAACAAATTCACAGAGGTATCTGCTACTTCACCACCATACATTAATTTGCACATTAAGTTATGGGTAAATTGTTTAATGTACAAAATTATTTCAGAAATATTTGAGTCTGTACTAGGAATAAATGAAAGTCCTTTGTTTAGGACTAAAAGTTCTTCATGAGACAGAACATAGGTTCATAGGTTCATAGGTTCATACTAGGCTATCTGCCCGAGGGCATTTACAAACCAGCCATAGTTTGTGTTTTACCACCCCCTTTAGTATGGGGGAACTATACCCATTATTTTGCTGTGCCTCTGTTGACAGTTGAGTGACACTGAATCCCTGGGTATAGTATGGATTTCTCCATCCATTTCCATTGGTCAAGATTTCTCTTGAACAAGGCCAGCGAGGTGCTTAATTGGATAACTTCAAAACTAAGTCTTGGCATTCATGAATGCCTTCTTTATGTTGCGCAAAATGTTGAAAGACAGGATCAGGGAACAGGGAACACCTATACCATGTAGGCAAGAGGAACATGTTTAATGCTCTGGCAAAACATGTTGCCAATACTGATGTCATGCATTGTTTTAGTTTTATGGTTATAGGAATGAATTTTGAAAATAAAAGGGGAGGAGATACTAGGTTGAAAACAGAAGAAATTGAAGCCCAGTGGATTATAAGACTGAGGGCTAATGCTGGCCATGGATTAAATGATTGTATACCTTTGATATATATATATATATATATATATATATATATATATATATATATATATATATTTTTTTTTTAATACATTTTTTATTTTATTTTTGTGGCTGTGCTCAGTAGATATAGGTGTATATATATTGCATTTTTGTGAAGATAATATATATATATATATATATATATATATATATATATATATATATCTACAAATATATTTTTAAATATGTCATGTTTCTTTAAGTTTGCAAAGTATTGTGTCATGTGATTTTAATTTTGTATTTAAACTGATGTGGTTTTATGTGTTTGATATTACACCTGATGAAGCTATTGGTGAAAGCACTTGTGTTTGATTAAATCTACTTCTTTTGAACCTGGAGCCTTGCCTACTCTGATTTTGTGCTATTTTTATTCTGTGATATTAAATTATGTTACACTATGTAAATAATTTCTTATAGACACTAATTTTAGCAGCTATAGTCAACTCTTATCTTCTCCCAGTCATTAATCAATTCTGTGCACATTCTGGATGAAATTTCTTCTTTTTCTTGAAAAAGTATGCAATATAATTACAAGGTTTTCCTCGGGACACTACAGCCAAACTCACCCCCCACATGAGACTGAGAAATCTTTGTTGGCTGGAATTTCACCACTATCTTATGGCAATTTAATAATCGTTATCCTTCTCAGGATAGCATCATTCCAGTTGTACTTCTTTAAGCATCTCATACAAATGTCAGTATATAAAAATAAGTTTGGCAATCCAAAATCTGATGTCACAATAGGAAAACTCTGGAATAAATGCTCCTAGAACTTAAGATGTATGTCTACAAAGAAATTATTTAAAAGGGTCAATGGACACTGATCAGGAAGAATGGACACGGCTTGATCTTTAGTGTCATATCCTTTTTTTCTTACTCCTCAACTTAAGAGTTGATGAGCATGTTATTAGGGAATGCCAGCTGATTACCTGATTGCATTTTCATACATACTTTTTTAGCCAGAGTAAATTCTCATGAATGTAGAAATTATTCCTTCATGATTCACGTCATCTCTATAACTCCACTAGTCCTCACTTTTGTAATTCTTTTTAATTTTCATTATTCGTGATCCATGCAATATATCAGTAGGAACAATGTGGTATTTATTGCATTTACCAACAATTCCAAAATAAATTTACAGTTTCCTGTGAGATGGTAGCATTAAATTCCCTATCCATACTATTTGCAGCTATTATATACAGCAATTTACCTCAACCAGTCCTCCCTAATCTTACCTATTTGGTTATGCTCAGTAATGACTGATGTTGTCTCAGTTTATTAGTAAGTGAGCATAACATCCCTTACCCATTTCCACTTCACCCAGCCAGGCACTTATGTACTGGCTAGTGAGCACAGCTTTTACAACTGGAGGCAAAAACTTACATGTCCTGTGTTCTCCATCCTTTAATCATCATTGATTGCAACCTGCAACCATACTTTATTAAAGGTCATACATGGGCCTTTCTCTCATCCCATCAAGAAAATTCAACTATCTTGTTAAAGCCTACTCAATCATACCATAGGTGGAATCAGCTATCCCCTTACTACAAGGATTGTCATCACAAGGGCCTTTTTTCTTGTTAACCCATCAGAGGAGGGATCAGTCACAGCAGACTGCAATCCTGAGCAAGGAAGATGAATTCTGACCCTATTCCAGGTACCAAGAAGGTATAAATTTGTCCTCCAATAAGAATGTACTTAACTAAAGCCTTCTTCTCACCCTCCCATTCATCCATCTAGTCTTGTGGATTTGCCATTGGTAGGGCAGATGGCAACTATCAACTTCAAAGAATCCAAGACATGGAAAACTTACACACCTGATTATATTGCCACAGGTTATTTCCTTCTCCTGTTTGTCCCATCCCCACAAGTGTGTTATTGACACCCGTGTCTTCACCCTTAATTCTGGTGGCTCTCTGTTGAAATACTGATATCTGCAATACCAAGTCCCAAAATGATGGGAAGAAAGACTGAAAATACAGAAGAAAGGTGTATACTGAATGTCACCTTTCCTCTTTAAAACTTGTTTTTGATTGGATACCAACCCACTCTGAGATTGCCATACCTCAGAAAAAGTGAATATTTCTAGAAATGCCAATCTCAGATTTAGTATGTGTAAGCCCATGTTTTCAGTCAGTCTCCAAATTCCAGGATTCGAAATTCCAGGCCTTGACATTCTAAATGATTACCAAATATGGCACCTTGTCCCAGGTTTGTCCTTGCAATCATTCTTCTCAGTGAACCCATCTACATAAAACCTTCCAACCCCCAGGCCACATTTCAAATGTGCAGTGTAGTCTGTCCTCCCTCAAATAGAAGGTCATTGCTCTCCTATCAATCCCTTCTTCTTACATTGCCCTCTCTCAACTATCTCATTTTATGTTTTTGTCTAATTTTGACCTCGCGCTTTCTGCCAAATCCTTGTACGGTAACCTAAATTTTAGACTGAATAACTCCAGCCCATTCTCTGAAATAAAGATTCAAATTGCTGTCTTTGACAACTTACCCATTCAGGAGCAAAAACACTAGGTCCAAGGACAATATCTTCTCTTTTTAGTCCTCACAGCATATACATTTACCTAACCTGGAAGATTGGTATATTCTTCTCTGTATCTAGCATAATTTGCTAACTAGCATAATGTGCTACTCCTTCCTAAACTGATACTGAGACACTCACGTATATTAGGACACTGTCTTCCAAAAGTATGATATCCCGCAACAAAAATGGTTTGGGCCTGCTGCTTCCTTTCCCAACAATTCACTAATGTAAAATACTCTATAATGTAATACCAAGGACAGGACCACAGTCATAGCATAAGCTGCATTGCTCTGGAGAATGCCATCCAAGCCTTGTAACAGACAAAGCAACAGATCATTTCCCAGTTGCTGCCTTTGGGTCACCTGTTGTGCCTGTAAATGTATCAAATTCCTCAATGTCCTCTGTGCTACCTAATATTACAATGTGTTTACTAGCTCTTTGCCTTGAAGAACAAAGATCAAGGTAGCTAGATGCGCCACATTGCTCTAACATTTTTTCCCAATTTCAACTGTGTACCAAACACCTAGCCGCATGCCCACAGTCTGCTTTTTTTCTTCTTTGGGCATGCGGCCACAAAAATGCCCAATCATAGAAACATTTCTTGTGCTAATATCCCATGATTTTTTAACAACAAATTTAAGTGTCTTTTCCATTTTTTTACTTGAAGTAACCCACTAACCCACTGACGTAGAGTTAAAGTTTCAGTGTGTGATTCCATAGCATTCAAAGACTCTTTGACCTGATGAGTATTATAAAAGGTGGACCATGGTCAACTAAACATGAGGTATTGATATTGTCTTTGGGCGTAAAACTCCTAACACCTGTGGAAAGTACATACCCTCTGGGTAAATCATTATTAAGAGCTTGCTGATTTCAAAGAGAGCTCGTAGTGTTTAGAATGGACTTTCTATGAATTTTATAACTGCTAATAATTTGAACAAATTCATACTTTTACTAAATCTGATTAGAAGTCAGTTTTATTTTGATATTCAAATGTTTCAGATTTCAGTGGGTTAGAAACTATTAGCATCCATATTTCCATTTTATGTATGAATGTAGCAGTCATTTACATCTGTAGAGCAGAACATTTTTGACTATCTACTGTCATCCCAAGACCTTTAATGGCAGGTCTCAGAATTATGAAAATAAAAAAGAGAAACTATATGGAACAATGAATGTCAGCAATTGCTGTTGTCCTTAGAATTTATATTTTGTAGGTGGCCAAGGCCCTTGCACCAGCATGTCAGTGATACTTTTATATACTAACTCCGAAATCATCATACCTTGTAGAAAAGGGAATCCTCCAAAACACACTGATCTCAGATTTTGATATGTAAGTTCCCATTTTCACATATTCAGTCTCAATATTCTGGGATTCACACACAAGGGTCTCAGAATTTTGAACCATAGCTGTATTGTTCCAATACTGGCCACTTACATGCTGTGTAACTCTAGGAAACTAACTTGATCCCACCATTAAAGGAATCACTTGAATGATGGTGGTCTTAAATGGCCAATGTAGGCTAAATACACAAAATGTATCAAGGATATGTAGTTCCATGACTGAAGTACAACTGTTTCATGATCAACATGTTGACGTTATATCACAAAACAGTGCAGTAATCGAATATAAGACTTTTGACATTCCTAATTTTCTATATAAAAAAATTTTGTAAGAGGCAAGACCTTCAGCATGGCTTGATATGGGGGCTACACATCCATACCTTGCTACTTATATATACACACTAAATCTGTTGTCACTGTACTTTAAGGAAAATAGCAATCCTGAAGATGATGCTACCTCTGCCTTTGACAATGAAACCATAGAATCACACATTAGTCATCACACATTAGAGTGGCAAAGAGCAGTGTGCCATATTTAAAGATCAAATGCAAAGGTTTTATTCACTTCCTTTTGTTGTAATGATGCTACCATCTTGTAAAGTGGGCTTTCAGATTGTAAAACATAATTTTTAGTTCAATTACATCAGTAGAGCTATATTTATTCATTTTAAAAAACATAAGCTTTTACGCGCTGTGCACTGAGCAATTCCACAATTACTTTCTGATTGTGTCATCTGATGACATTTTATGATGATGTCATAAGGGGAAAACAGATGTGCTTCAATACAGTGAGGCATTTAATTGAAGGGAGGAGGCATTGAAATGAAGAGAGTGTTACGATATCACAAATAGGTACTGATATTCTGTAACATTTTTACTGAGTGTTATTACTTCTCAGCATAGCCCAAACTTACCTGAAGAATTTGTGGGGTATCTGTATCTGGCCAATATTCTCTTGTACAGAAGCTCCACCTGTATGCCAGTCCTGGTATTGCTATCAAGAAACCGGTAAATTCAAAATAAAGGAGAAATTGCCAAGGAAAAGTATCCACAGTAAACCAAAAAACACTGAGCCATACCAGAAGTAGTCCCTTTGTAGTTTAATTGTAGATGTATTGTAGTGTCTTTTGTTTATTGCTATCAAGGAGCTAGACCTGATGCATAGGTAAAGTAGCATAAACCTGTGAGGCATATGAACACCATTCTAGGGTGGCATGGTCATCATACCTGCATTCTCCCAATCCAAGACAAGGGAAGAGCTTGAGGACCTTGATCTCACGGGTCTACATCAGAAGATTGAAGTTTCAAAACTTTGAATCTGATATGGTTGACACCATATGATCAAAGTCTTGAAACTTCAAATCTTTTAATGGAGATCTCCATACAGTGTGGAAAGGGACGATTTTCCTTTTCTGCACTGTAGTGCCATCTCAGAGTTGGTATATTTAAGTTTCGGGGGTGTGGGGTGCATGGGAGCTTGCCCGCCTGCTTAGAGCATTTAAATGGTTTGTTTTTGTAGATTGTTGTGTTTTATTACATTTTCGATGTTTCAAGACTTCGATCATATGCTGTTGACCATATCAAATTTGAAGTTTTGAAACTTTGATAATGTAATTTATACCGAATCTCACCAGGGAATTAAACTTATTTTTGAAAACAGAACATTGAGAAATGTCCAAAGGAGTTTGTAGAATGGTTCACAAACTTCAGTACCATGCATGTTTATGGTTCCAGTGTCTCTGACTACTGAAGCCTGCAATACAACTATACCTATATGGGGAACTCAGTACTGCATGGAGACTGGCTTCCTGTCAGGGAGTTCCTCTACTATGCAATCCCAAATCCTAATGAAGCTTCTGCCTTGCCAGGAAGCCTAGACAGCTCATTGAACATTTTCAATGGAGCACTAATCCAGTCACTGTATAATATAGACATATTTTATTTTAGGCTGTCATTGTGGTGATTTGCATACCCCTATTTTTCTTCCTAAGAGTTGTCATCTTGTGGTAGACAATTAATTATTACAATGTGATATCTATGTTATTACACTGCCTGCTAAACATTAAGCACTTTCATATGAATCGTATCTTGCTCCTTTCTTTTTTGTTAGTTATTTGAATATAAATGCATTTACCTTCTTAGTGAAATTTGCAGCTGTCTACAGAAAGCATGATTATTTACTGCAAGCTGTTTATCCTCCCTATTTCATCATCAAAATACAGGACTACATGACTCAGAATCAGGAAGTACAGAAAATGCAATCAAGGTGATTAAACTTAATAAAAAATCCTTTCTTTGATTAAACTAAACACTATCCCCAGGATTCATGAAGCTCGGCGCAAGGCCGGTGTAAGGCCTGCGCTGGCCATGCGGCGTATAAATGGTGTAGTAGCGCCATATGCATATTAATGAAGGTGCGCCAGTACCACATCCACGTGCATAGGACATGTGCGCGAGTGCATGGGGCATTACTAAGCTGCGCCCAGAGGTGTGTCAATGTCGGCTGGCGATGAGCAACCTAAACTGCTGAATATTATAGCCTGCCTGCAATAGTAATCTCACCTATCAGTGTCCGTGGATAATGAAACGTATGCAAAGCATGCAAGACAGTTCCCGGCCGCACAAAATGGAGAACCAAACAGAAATGCACGCAACATAATATAAGTTTCCGTCCATGGAACAAATGATATTTAAAATCGTGTGTCCGTAATGTACTGCACTGTCAGAAGTTATACCCAGTGGAAGTGAAGCGCATCATGTCAGCGCGCCGCCAATACACACGTCTAGCCCCATGGGTATGGTCACCAGCAGTCCCACAGTGGTAGTGATAGTACACAGCAGGGCAGTTGTGGCTATATAACAACCGTAAAGAAACCTGACAGTTCAAATTGTATACCAAACACACACAAACATATGTATCTTAAAATGTGCTATACACATGAACAGGAACGTAACCGTCATATACACATAGGATGCTATATGCGGAACCGGGATATCCAAAAGTAGAACCCATGCATGCAAATGCAATACGCAACAACCCCAGTATAGCACATAACCCGCACCCATGTCCGAATGTCCACCATATCCAGCTACCAGCCTCGCGCATCCGTACACCTGCACATAGCGAGTATTCCCCATATGTAGTAGGAAGTATCGTCCTAGGCAGTGTCCAGACTGCAAATATGTATCCCACGATTGTAAACATCCCATCACAGGTACGTAAATCCAAATGCCCATGCGTTAATGTTACGGCAAAATGTGTGTACATCCCGCGTGGATTAAGTAACCTGTTGAAACCTCAGAGTTGTTTACACGCCACGGTGTCCATTACTGTACACATCTGGACAAAACATGTATGTGTAGTCACGGTACTGTTCAGTTTCTACACAGACATGCAATTCATACTACGCAGGATGGAACAGCTGTCCACCATGCAGGTCACCCCACTAGGGTTGCCACCTGTTCAGATGGCCAAGGTGGGACATCCCTTGTAGAAATGTGAGAATTTGCAGGATAAAACATACCCCTGGCCAGTGCAAAGGACAGAATTACACGTGTATGCAAAGATAAAAGCTTATGCCATAGCATTTGAATAGCTTATGCTATCCCAAATAATAGTTATGTGTACCAGATACAAAATACCTGTATCATGCAACTAGTACAGAAAATAAGAAATATATTATTGTCTTAAAATCACAGGACATTTGCCATGTCTTAGGTGTCGTCGCAGGACACAACTGTCCAAAGTGGGACCTCCCGTCGCAAAGAGGAACAAGTGGTAACCCTACTCCCCACTGAATTATCGACAGTATATATTCAACTCAATCACATACCGACACCACCTCTCAACCTATTACAGCAACAAAACCTGGACAAAGCCTAAAAGGATGGGTGGACAAATAGGGACAGATGTAATTACTGCCCTCACAAGCTTCAAAAGTTCACTGAATAATAGTATGTACATAAGCAGGAAATGTTGTGAAGGATGTGGGGTAGTCCCCAGTATTACAGAGGTCCGTACATATATACTGTAACAAACCATCACATATGTTGACTGTACTACTGCATACCCGTAGTTAATTCATAGTGACGTCATGTGCAAAATAATAACCTTCGTAAGAATGAATACAGGAAATAGTCAAATGTGAATGGGAACACCACTCCCCGTGGATTATGTATCGTAACCACCCCCACCCATATTATGTATTGCCAACATCATAAGCTGCTGACAGGTGCCCAAACACCTGTGTCTGTAAACAGATTAAATGTTTAAAATGGACAATCCCTGTCCATGTGCTTTGTCTGACATCTGAACAAGGTCAGGGCAGTTCCGTTCATCAGTCGGACAAGCCTAAACCCAGATCACCACATGAACACCCTGACAATTAAAGACCTGTATGTGTCAGGAATATAAGCCTTTGGGTTCTGAATATCCCTGCAGTGATGAAATATGCAGCTTGGGTCCAGAGCAGTAGGGAATAGGGAATGTGTAACATGTAGTACCGCATTTTTCCCAGCAGGAGAATGGATGCCTGTGACGTAAGTGAAGTGGTGAGGCATATGTTAATGTAGCTATGTACTATGGGTATGCATATAAATGTGTCAGAACACCAAACGTATACTGGTTACAGCATCCGGCCAACGTGAATGCAGTCCCGGTTGAATGACTACAGCACATATAATGTGAAAGTGTAATGAATGCATCTGTGCTGTACAGACAGTTAAATATGTAAAGGTGAACGTGTGTTTCGCAAACGTCCATTAACCGGATTACAGATAATTACTGGTACTGTCACAAGTAGTAAAGCCCACGTAAGCATAAAGACTTAGTAAACATATGTAACCCACAATAAGGATATGTATGCACGCCCGCGCGTAACCCACAATAAGGAAATGCAAGTGCGCCTGTGCGTGTGTGATCCGCTCACAGCATAGTAAATGAATGCTGTTTCCCCCACGTTAGTTATACATGGCTCAAACCCGTTAACCTCGTAAAGTATGAAACCGGACGAAGCCATGCAAACTACCGGTACAAATAGGGACAAACCCCAGATATGTGCCAGAACAAACATAGAAAGTGGATAGAATAACGGGTGTGTCAGTAGCATGGATTCTCTGAAGGGTATGCAGTCGTAACCTGAACTGCTTGCCAGAAATCCCCACCGTAAATCTCAAATGAAATGCTACTACATTGCCAGATAGACACAGGTGTATGTAAAACACAGCGAAGATAAAGGGGCAAGCAGCTGTACACTCTGCGACAATCTGTATAGTGGAAAGGTATGGTATGGATATAGATATATGTGTATACACATAATCCACAGACGTAAACCAAAGCAAGTTATGAAATGAGGATTGTACATGTATATATGTATACACAACAGACTTATGTCCCGTAGATATGACATATGTACATAAATAGGCGATGTTATATCTAATATGGGTAGACAAACAGGCATGCAGGAAAGGTGAATAAACCGCAGCATTCAAAAACATTGGCCAGAAAGTGACAGTCCAGAAAGTTCTACATTTTAAACATGCAGATAGGTGTCCATTGCAGGACTCCATAAATTGAAATACGTAGTGTCAACCGACATTGACACAAAAGAAGTGACCGCAGCAAATACGAAATAGCTGTACGTGCAACAGTATCAGGTGCAAGGGTGATGACACATGTGTCGATAGAATGTATGACGTACGAACTGATATCCGGAGAGTGGGGAGTGCATATAAGTGTCTCCACACTTCAGTTTCGCACACATTAAACATGTGTAATGGGTACTGTAGAGGGTTGTCAGGTATGGGAATCATGGGTATGCAGAAATGGGCCTAGGTGTTGTTTGGCAGGGATTTCGTAGGCCCGCCCCGTGGGAGTGATGTGGGTGTAGCACACGCCTATATTCTCAATAATGGGGCAAACTATCCACTGGATATTGCGGAAACCATTTGGCAATATCTAGGGCCCTATATCAGTGTCATGTAGGCGATTATCATGGATGTACATGTGTACGACCAAGATGGTACCCATACCTGGCAAACTGTCAGAATAACACAGCTGCACTAAGGCATAGTACATGAAATACAAATAGGGACTATATTAGATATACCCCAGACAAAGTCAGAATGTTGTGTGAATACTGGCGTACCCATGAATACGGATGTTATGAGTGTTATTAATCATGTAATGGAAATGTCAGTGACTATTTTCTACCGCACAGTCCGTAATGCCTTGCCAGCAATTTACCAGAAAGGCACATCACTATGACAAATGTAACAAGGTCAAACGTCAGGGCGTTTACCCATAATGTGTACAGGTTAGGGGTATGAAGGTAACCTATCCAAAATACATGTACAGAACTAGTGATACTAGGTGGACAGGTGAGAAGAAAGACATCAGGACAAATGAGAAAACATATACAAGTCACACGCATGTACACCGACAAATGTGAATGACAACGTATGCCCTGTGAATGTCAATGTGGAAAGTTAATAGACACAAATGTAATGTATCCCTCAGGGTGTCATGCAGTGTCACCGTAACAGTGTCCAGTGCCCCAGACACGTACGTGAGCTCTGCAATGACGGAAAGCGTAAATACCGGCGCACACATACGGTACATGATAGACCAATTAGTGTGGATAAGCAGCTGTTGGCCTGTGTGAGGAATACAACTGTCTGGGTGGGTGTGTCCTGCAATATAAATGTAATGGCATGTGGCCTGTGATGCCACCATACAGTGTGTGTATTGGTGTCAGAAAGTTGATATTTTGTTACAGACACATACTCCGCAACTGTACAGATTTACGATGAATGTGCAGAGTTCTGCCTCATATGTTTGGTGTGTTCCATGTAACAGTAACATTCTGGCACTTCCATGATAATTGAAGACATGAAATAATGACAAACATGTGCGTAAGACACCAAATCTGACAGAAAAGCCATACTAATGCAAAACCTATTATTGTGTCAACTATTTACGTTTGTAAGAGCAACATGTCAATACTGCCCCTATGTGTCCCACTATCAGATAAGGCCTTGTCCAGCAACTTGCTCTAGGAGGTGGAGTGGTATGAACAGAAACAGATACATGTGTAAGGAAACAGCAATATCGACTGCAAGATAACGCAGAAGGTATGAAATGCGCTGCAGTAGGACGTGCAGTACTGTCCGCAGGTATGTGCTGACATGTCAAATGACACAGCAGTCTACATGAAGAACCTTTAGGGCTGTCACCTTTACAAATGATGATACTGGGACATACCCACAGCCATGCACACAGCACAAATAGACATACACACATCCAAACTAGGCCATGATACATGAAGCCTCCGGCGTGTACGTGTACAGTGAGAGTACAGCAAGGATAGATGTCTGCCAAGATATACAGCAAACGCCTGTAAGGGCATGTAACACTGCCCGTAACACGGACGTTGCATGGACAATGTTGGGAGTTGCAACATTCCCCATTGGTATATGAAAGCTATGCAAATATGTGATACATGAAACAGTCAGCTGTCCATGCAAGAGCAGGGTTATGGGCAGAAAATAGATTTTATATATATATATATATATATATATATATATATATAGAGAGAGAGAGATACAGACATACACACACACACGTGGCAGGGCTGGTAATTGAACCTACACATGACTACCCTATCATACTACAGCATGACGCATTTACAGAACACGCTACCAAGACTAGTAAACACAGCAGACAAACAGGCATTCTACTAGGTGCATGTCAACATCCGCAAAGACAAAGACGGCAGCAGGATACATCTGTGTTGCGAAGCGTCTAAAAGCATAACCTGAGTCCCCAGGCGGACGGGAGCATGCACACACACACACACACATCTGGCAGGCCTGGGAATTGAACCTATACCTAACTACCCTATCACACTACAGCATGACGCATTTACAGAACGTGCTACCGAGACTACTGAACACAGCACTCCCAGAGGCATACTTCTAGGTGGGTGACATCATCCACAAAGGCAAAGACGCCCATAGGGAATGTATGTGTTGTGAGGCATCTAAAAGCATTACTGTATCCCCAGGCAGCTGGAAACACACGCACACTTGGAAGGGCCGGGAGTTGAACACACACCTACCTACTCTAACACACTACAGCATTACGCATTTACAGAATGCGCTACCGAGATTACTGAACACAGCACTCTCAGAGGCATACTTCTAGGTGGGTGACATCATCCTCAAAGGCAAAGACGCCGATAGGGAATGTATGTGTTGTGAGGCATCTAAAAGCATTACTGTGTCCCCAGGCAGCTGGAAACACACACACACACTTGGAAGGGACGGCACACACCTACCTACTCTAACACACTACAGCATTACGCATTTACAGAACGCGCTACCGAGATTACTGAACACAGCACTCTCAGAGGCATACTTCTAGGTGGGTGAAATCATCAGCAAAGGCAAAGACGCCGATAGGGAATGTATGTGTTGTGAGGCATCTAAAAGCATGACTGTGTCTCCAGGCAGCTGGAAACACATGCACACACACACTTGGAAGCGCCGGGAGTTGAACACACACCTACCTACTCTAACACACTACAGCATTACGCACTTACAGAACGCGCTACCAAAATTACTGAACACAGCACCCTCAGAGGCATACTTCTAGGTGGGTGACATCATCCGCAAAGGCAAAGACGCTGATAGGGAATGTATGTGTTGTGAGGCATCTGAAAGCATTACTGTGTCCCCAGGCAGCTGGAAACACACACACACACACCTGGAAGGGCCGGGAGTTGAACATACACTTAACTACTCTAACACACTACAGCATTACGCATTTACAGAATGCGCTACCGGGATTACTGAACACAGCACTCCCAGAGGCATACTTCTAGGTGGGTGACATCATCCGCAAAGGCAAAGATGCCGATAGGGAATGTTTAGAGAGTGAGCAGTCTGAAAGCATATTACTGTCCGAAGGTAGACATACACAAACACACCAGTGCTGTCAATGGGCCAACTAAATATCTATGGAGCACAACAACACTGAATAGATACAGGATGCGCCACAGACAGTACACCCTTCGAGAGAGCAACAAGTGTGTTCAATGTAGGCATCCATCGTGACATTGAAATTGGACATCTGGTGCCTGGATGACCACCATGGCTATACAGGATGTCAATGGCCATGCCCACATGCTTAGTATCACATGTCTGTTTGGAATGTACTGTGTGTCCATCTACACAACGGCGTACTGAGCATGCTCACACACTTAGCTGTTGCAAAGGGCCATCTTGCATGCACACGGAGTCTAATCACGGAGGGGCGCAGTGTGGAATGTACTGTGTGTCCATCTACACAACGGCGTACTGGGAATGCTCAAACAGCTGTTGCAAAGGGCCATCTTGCATGCACACGGAGTCTAATCACGGAGGGGCACAGTGTGGAATGTACTGTGTGTCCATCTACACCATGGTGTACTGGGCATGCTCACACACTTAGCTGTTGCAGAGGGCCATCTTGCATGCACACGGAGTCTAATCACAGAGGGGTGCAGTGTGGAATGTACTGTGTGTCCATCTACACAACGGCGTACTGGGCATGCTCACACACTTAGCAGTTGCAAAGGGCAATCTTGCATGCAGATGGAGTGTACACACAGAAGGGCACAGTAAAGTATAACTGCCCTCATGCACAGGGCGGTCACACATGCAGTGACCTGTACACACACAGCTGCCATCACAGCTGTCACAGGTGCAGGTCACACACGTACACACTGCTGTCAAGTCAGCACCATGTCGTTGGTGCAGCACTACACAGCCTTATGGTCCCACAACACCATGTGACACATGACCACTGGGCTGTACAGTGGTGTACACCAGCTGTGCAGAGTACACACGTACCAACAGGGATCCAACAGGTGTTATGCATTGCAATGATACCAGTATACATGAACAGGTCGGCTCAAGACATACCATGGCCCTTACACAGCTGTGACACCTGACTGTTGCTGTACACCAATGAACACACATCTGGGTACATCATACATGTGATTGTGTGGATGTGTGCATGGACTGCACACACTACACATACATACATGGCCTTTGATGTACCTCGTGCATAACACTGGCCTAATCAATGCTACACATGCGAATTGAAGGTGGGCCCATGTCTGTTGAATGCTCACACTACAGGGGGTAGCAGTGTTGACCGGGACACATACCCTTGTACTGGTCACCTGTGACACCCGTGATATCATATCGCTGTCCATGTGTTATGTATGTCAACATACATGTCCAACAATAGCAATGCATACAAACATGGCAACAGGAGACACATGTGACATCTGTACTGTGCATGCAGCAAACATGCATGTGCATTGGCCGATGTCCGTAACATAGTTGCACCTACCTACGACATGCAGACGCAATGCAGACCCATCATTGACATCTGTATACGGTGACATACAAACAGCACGTATGGAGGGATGTGTGTACATAATGTGGTGAACCACCTGTCTAGATGTATGTGTGCAGGGGGTGGCTCACAGTTGTGTCACACACCATCCTATCATGCCATGTGCTAACTGTACGCTATGTCGCTGTTACGTGACGGTGCTGACATAATGCATACACAGTGGTCAGGTGTTAACAACTATATGTCATATGGCACCTGTAACGCCTACAACCTCCTGTGTGTATATAGCAGCACATTTGCCAGATATAGCGTTGGTACACATAATGCAATCAATATCGCTGCATGTCCAGCAAACGTGTCATCATATGGCTGGTGTATCATTCCCAGCACTGCCATGTGTGTCCAAATGTGTGACCAGGGATGCCACATATCACGGGGAATATGTCCCAGTTGCTACACATCCCTGTACACCATTGTAGAGAACTGTACATACGTCAGTGTGGGAAGCATGACGTTCGCCGATGATGTGCATCACACACATCGGCTGTCCGTATACACATGTGTGGTCACCACAGTGTGTGTGTGTGTCTGTATGTATGTCTGGTGCTTGGTGTGAGTGTGTATGCTAATATATGGTGGGAAATTATCACTGGCCCCACGTGTTGACTAACCCGTAATGGTGATGCATTGCACAACCCTGTTGATGCCATAGGTCCCAGCCATACTGGCTACCTGTGCATGTCCCTTCTCTCTGACACTTCGTGTGGGTGCATAATACTGTGAGGGTGATGACCACATAGGCAAGGGTCCCCAGCTGCACACTATGGGGTGTGCGTTATAGTGGTGTACACCCTGTGACTGCGGCCATGTTCACGTACTGTTACGGGTCCTACTGCTGCACAGTGTGGCCTCCAGCTATCAAGTGACACCTCACATCATCATTGGCCAGGCCGCTGTGTACAACCCCTGCACCATGTTACCATACCTGTAATGTGTCCTGCTATGTATGTCATGTCCTGTCCAGTGTAGCCTGTGGCACCGACCACATGCGTCAGGTGCAGTATATGTGCGGACATCTGTGTCATGTTTGTGTGTCCAACAGTCAGGATGAGGGTACATGTAGCATGCTGATATTGCCAGATGTGCCTGTGTGTACTCCACAGTTACACATGGGGGACTGCAAACACTGCTACCTGTAGGCACATGCAAGTACACCATAGGAGGGAACCAGGGTATCACAACCAACATGGTGCTACAGATGTAACCGAGACACATACCGTGAACACATCACAATGCATGCTGCACCTGCACTACATGGTGTGACTGGTGCATGTCGACAGTACACAACCTATGTCACATACACAACTCAGTATTCACATACATCCACTGCAACATACACATCCCTCACTATGCATACACAGGTAGTACATACACCTCTTACTATGCTGTTCACCCTGTGCATCAGAATATTTGTGCATAATCCTGCACCGATGGTGTGGATGACAGGGATGCGGCACAGGCTTCATCATATGCACAGGGTGATATGTTTGCCAGGGGCATAGGCTGCACACAACCACTGCAACATACACATCCCTCACTATGCATACACAGGTATTACATACACCTCTCACTATGCTGTTTACCCTGTGCATCAGAATATTTGTGCATAACCCTGCACCGATGGTGTGGATGACAGGGATGCGGCACAGGCTTCATCATATGCACAGGGTGATATGTTTGCCATGGGCATAGGCTGCACCAATGGATAACATCATGTGTGTGTGTAAGGGCCGGTGAGTTGACAGGACATATCTGTGCAGAATGCATGTGGATGTTGTGGAGCCCTACAGTTGTGTTTGCTGTGTGCGTGTATGTGTGTACACAGTTCTGCCATTTGTGATGCCTACACGGGGTATAATTGACAGCCCCAGATTGTACAGTGCAGGTAGTACAGCTCACTGTGTCCGTCCACGGCCAAGTGACCTGTGCCTGCCTGGGGTTGCACGGGCACTACCAGGTGGAGGTACAGAGTGGCTACTGTCTGACGACACATGTCCGCTGGAAACGTGTCCCCACTGAGACCATCCAGGGCCACGTCCACATGGCCTGCTGTGTCCTGGTGTTGACAGCGCACTATGGGAGCGGGCATGTGAGGTGGCACGGTCACGTTGACCTACACTAGGTGATGTTGCTGGCCTATGTCCACTTGGCCTACGCCTCACTCCTACCAAGTGTTCCAGCACAGACAGCTCCCGCTCGTGGATTGCCATGCCTCGGTCAAGGATTCCGACCATTTCACCTAGTCGCCTATCCAGAACATTAGCAAGCTGCTGTTGAGCATTTGCCAATGCCTGGATGTTGTCATTTAGTGTATGGATAGCAGCCCTCTGCAGCCTCTGCCCTTCTCTGTTCTGCCATTCAGCACGTGCGTGTGCCGCCATTACAGTCTGGAACATGCGTCTGGTGATACCAGCTACTGCGCTCTGTCCTGCAGGTGCATGTCTGCCAGAGGTCCTCCTACGAGCAGCACCAGCCACATGCCTGTGTGGCACATCTGCAGTCATTACACTGACACCATGGTGTGTAGACAAACCTTCTGTAGCCATCACACGTTCCTGTTCCATGCCAACAGACGCTGACTGTACTTCCTCTATGGCCACCGGTGATCCGGTATGTGTTGGCAGCAGAACTGTGTGCGGGGAAGAGGGGGACATAGCTGGGATGGTAACCATTGGCACAGATCCAGCCCCTGACAACCCTGCCTGTACCTCATGCATATGTTCATCACCGCTAGTATCTGTGGGGACACTAGCATCAGATGGACCGCAGGAGGGTAACGCACCTACATCACCAGTGAATGCAAAGAAATACTCTAAAGTACAATAGACACACACACACACAGACACACACACACAGACAGACACACACAGACACACACAGACACACAGACACACACACACACACACACACACACACACACACACACACACACACACACACACACACACACACACACAGACACACCATGCATGTGATTTGTCAGATGGCATGCAGCATGCCTGCGATTGAGCAGAGGGCATGCAGCTCAGACATTAATAGTGTTAGTAAGCATACCTCCCTGGGGTGCACACTACAGCAAGCAGGTGTCATATCAGTAGCCATGCAGTTCACACAATCATGGTAGTATGCATGCATCTCTGTGATACACCATGTGGGCCAGAACAGGATAAAGTACACATGTCTGCCGTGACCTTGACATGTAATTAGCTGACATGTGCATTAACATGCATACATGTTTGACACAATGGTGTCCTGACACATGTACAGCATCATAATGGGCTTCACATTGCAGTGTTGTGTGTATGCCCTACAGATAGAATGCATGTTTAGCAAATGTGCATGAGCACAGGAGTGTAGTGTGAGCCGTCTACATTGCTATACAGTGTGAAGTACAGACACTGTGCCATTGCATGGCAACATGAGGCATGTATGTTGCTGTAGAATGCATAATATGTACACATTGCATAGCCATAACTGCAACACAGTCATGATGTTCGACAGATCATATATGGTAGACTTCAGTGACACCTCCAGTAGCTGTGCACAGGCTTTTAGGTTGTCCACTGTACCACATCAACTGTATAATCGGTCAACTAAGGCTATAATTGGACCATGTGTGGACAATATGCAACAGGGTGTATGCACATCCCATGTACTGTGTGGCTACATGTCTCTGGCCATCCCCCATGGCCATGTGTGCACATGTGGTGGCCAATTGTGTGTGATGGGCATCTTCTCCACATGTCTCTGTGGTCCCATATGACATACACCCATACATGTCAGATATGTCACATTCCACAGGTCTATGCAGACAACGGGTTGTATGTTTGGTATGTGGAGTATAGGTCATGTGATAGTGTGACAATATTGCAGACAGAACACTACATGTCTGGGACATGTCAGGTGGCACATCACAATGTGTGCACCCGATGCAGGGGCATATGACACAATGGTGACACTTGTGGGCTGCCCATATCACAGCTCAATGTGTGGTACTGTGTGCTTACCACACATGTTGTTCCAATGCATACTACATATGCCTCCATTGTAGAACACCTCCACCATTGTATGCACAGCTGACCACACATGTCGCAATGACAACTACTGTGGTTTCAAGTCTGTGTATCATTATGTTTGCATATATTGCACATGGGTGGCGTGTGTGAATGCATGGTGGTGTGATCTGCATATCGTGACTGGAACAAACATCAGGTGTGCAAGTGTTAACTGGCTACATGGCAAATAGATCTACACTGTAACATGCCTGATACTGATGACAGTCTCACCTGCAACGGGCCCATGTCTGTGCGGCACGCCAGAGGTACCTGTATAGGGGTGACACACCAGTATGAACATTATCCATGACTGTATGACAGCCACAGGTTGCACTGTGCATGTGCACACATTCACCTGTGTAATAGCATATAGTATGCACATGTGTGCATACACAACGTAGCATACTGCACTATGCAGCATGTGTGTCCACATACCTGGCATATGTTGTTACTTTACATTATGTACAGTGACACATGCAACTACATGGGATATAATAGCCATATGTGCATTACTGACTTACCAGGCAACTCCAGGCTCATTGGTTGGGAGACACCCAGCTCCACAATGGCAGCTAGTGTTTCTGGATGCTGTTCCCTGGGTGTCCCCAGACTGGCCAGTAGCTCCTCAGTGTGTGTGAGTGAGGGCTGGGTTGGTGGCCCACCACCTGTTCCACCTTGTTCCCTGGTGATTGCAGTGGCACGCTGTTTTGCATGTCATATCAGGTCCGTGCAGTGTCTGCGCACCTGCTGGTAGGTGCGGTTATGGCCACCCACATCGTTCACCCTCCTGCGTAGATCCTGCCACGGCTCATCCCACTGCTGGGCATGCTGTGGCACATGGCTGAACAACAAGTCATAGTTGTCATGGAGCTGTGGGATGAGGACATCACCCTCCTGGTGGGTATATGCTGGGAGGCGTTTACGGGGCATTATCTGTAAAACATAATGATGATGACAGGTCACAGTTTCAGAGATGTACAGAGATACTGCTGCACATACAGTTCTATGACATCTACTGCATCTGCACAGTTATCTTTGCAAAGCACCATGACACTGACACAACTGACGTGTTTGTGTCACACGTCACACCCATTATGCATTGGATATCATCACCATATATGTGTGTCACCTCATTACAGTGTTCATACTCCATGTAAATGCTGTCTTGCTGTGGGCATGTCTATTTGCCTGCACTTGTGTTCTTACCTATCTGCACATGCCTCAATGTGTCCACGGTACTACTGTTGACCTGGATGCTGCGTATATGTCACTTATCAACACAGACACAGCCGGAATGGACTTGAGCAGTGACAATGCACACATACGCATGGACACCTGTACATGCATGTGTTTTGCCATATACATCTACACAGCACTGTACAACTGTTCAACATCCTGACATGGATCGCCTGTATTACACATGTGATAGACATGGGACAATGGATAGTCAGAATACATTCGTATGGATGGTCATCAACCATAGCATGTGCGGGCACGGTTTCCACGCTGTTACAGATGGCCATTGTGCCACCCGCAAGCTGCATCAGTGCCATATTACTGATCCAGTCAGTTGATAGTACATCTACCATGCGGCCATCACACCATGTATGACTGGGATGACATCTGCAGCTTTGCTGGACAGGGTTGCATGGTATGGCGGGAGTATGTCACATATATAGCACAGGGATCTGTCCAGCCTGTGGCGATCCTAGTATTAGGATGGTGGCTGTCCATGACATATGTCATATAGATCAGGATATGGACATGTAGCATGTCCAACATCATGGTGTAGCAAATGTCCTTCTGCAAGGTAGATGGCATGCTGCATAGTGGAGGTGTGGATTGTGAAGGCTGTTATCGCACATCCATGCATAGCCATTACCCCTTACAGGTGGTATGTGATCCAATATTGGTCACCACAGTGCTGTATATGCCTGGCCAGTGATCTCCGTGCTCATGGATGGCACCCTGACATGACATGGGTACCTCAGATGACTACCTAAGGGGCCTGGAGATGTCACCATGTCGGGGGTGCACTGCACAGCACCATCCCTTACACAGTGTCCATAATGTTGACCACAGCCTAGGTAGCGGTTAATGGGTACAGGAATGTTCATCTAGCGGTGACACTGCTGGTATCATCCATCAGACTGTGAACATATGTGACACACCTCACACACACAGCCCATTCTGTATGTTGTTCACAACACTGACACAGCTAAACTGATAGGTCATGGCCATTCACAGCCTTACATACACAGATGCCTAACATTTGTCTGTGTGGTATGGGCTACAATGAGGGTGGGGTACAACACATTAACCCTGTTCTACTGTATCTGGCACAGATGTGCTGTCCACATGTCACTCTTGCACCTTTTGTAGTTGTGGGTCTGTCAACAGGCCACTGGTGGAACACACCTGTGACATACAAAGGTATTTGTAATCAAATATCCGTGCTATCTTGTACATCTGTACTGCTAACATCTACAGTGCTAATGGTTCATGGACATGCACACCATACTCAGCAGGGTTATAGTGCGGTGCCACCCTAAATGACTGTCATCACCTCTTGTGGGTTGATATTATCCAACACCCTATCTGTATTGTATGGTCATGCTAGGTACTTGTTCAGAACATGTGAGCATGTCATGAGCTACTGATTACTATAGCGCCCAATCCACACCATTTCCCACAGGTACACTGGCTGTCCTACACCTCCCAGCTTGCTTAAGGTACGACAGCTGTTGTACACATGTAACGCACATATCCTGTGGGACATGGTTGCATATGCAGGCATGTCCAACTGTCACATACCAGTGCTACTGCCTGTTTATATGAGGGATATGTCGTACATGTGGCAATAGAGCAATTGTCTCATGTACACATTCAATGCTCACTTCCCAACATATGGCACTACAGCCTGTGGGGGATGCACGTCTGCAGCTGTGCTGGGCCCATAGCTCTCAGGTGTACCTCATTATGGGGAACGTACCTCATTTGGGTTTCTAAAAGGTGCATGTTCCTCAAGGTTCCACATTGGAAGGGTCTGTCACACATTCATTGTTGTACATAGTTTACCTGCTAGCCATTGCTAGATAGATGAGAATCATATTAATTCATTGGAATATCTGTTTTATACGTAAGGCCAGCCTATTTTAGCCATCATATGCCCTTCCTAGTTGACGCTGTTAGTAAGCCAGTTGTAAGTGTTCCATGTTTCGCCCATTTGTCACACTTTATGAGAGCTAATGTTCCTCATTTTGGGGACAGGAGGCTGACAGCTATGGCTGGGGGTAATGCTGTCGCCAACCCTGACTGCACCTGACAATCATTTGGGGATGTGTAATATTCGCAACACACCCCACCCATCACATAGTCTCACATAATCTACACCACTGGCCACACCTACGAGGACTACCTGTGCAGTACGTCTCCATACTCACTGTAGGCACCAGAGGTAGCCCCCATCATGGAAGACAACATCACCAGCTTATAGCCCACAGACTCATGTGTGCCCACCACATACAGCCAATAGTGTGTTATAACATTCACAACACACCAGTCATAGCTGACTCTGTAGGGTGTCACACTGCAGTTCCACACAGCAGGCTATACAAGACATTAGTCGCTTACATCTTGCTGTCGGGTAACTGCTTCCGCAACATAACCTATGCACCCATGCCACACCTCACCAGGTACGATATGTCTGTCATTCGCCATGTTAGTGTGACTGCCCTGTGATGCCACTTCACAGACTACGTGTGCAGGGACATGCAATAGCTCCTACATGGAAAAAAAACACACAAAAAGAAGCAGCCAAACTGGATTTAACTTCTCTTTACTGCAATTCTGATACCTCGGCCTTCGCCTTCACATGGAATATCATTCATATAATGCATCCAGTATATATACCCATTTCATTCACTTTAATTACACAATTAATCAATAATACAATAAATGAAAATATTTCAATTAAATACCAATAAATACAATTATTTCAATTTATACAATTATATCAAATACCATGCATAAATATGTTTTATTTATATTATATATTAATTTTATATAACAATTAAATTTCCAAATTCATTCCGTTGGGAAACAAAGTCCTATAATTAATAATAAATTTAGATTCCATATTTAACAATTTACGTTGAAAATTAACATTTGCTCCCCCTCCCCCACATGGTTTAGCCAAAATACTAAACTTAAAACTAGTGCATTCCCCACCATGAAATTGATGGAAGTGGCTAGCAACAGGACTGTCAAGTCTGCCATTCCTAATGTCTCCCAAATGCTCCATAATTCTTTGTTTTGCCCTTCGTTTTGTCTGCCCTATATACCATTTCCTCTCTTTACAATTACAACCTATAATATATATAACCCCACATGAATTACAATCAAAATGATCCAGCGCTTGATATAAAACCCCGTTGATTTTATGACCATCAAGAGTGATAATTTTATCACAAACCCTACATTTTCCACATGCAAAAGCACCAGCATTACTTTCTTTATCTTTTTTACCCTTGCTTCTAACCAATTCTTTCAAATTTTTACATCTAGTATAAGAAAAAATGACATTATTTGGAATTATATTTTTCAAAAAATCATCACTAGTGATGATGGGCCACATGTTTAACACACTTTTTTTCAAAAATGGAGAAAAGGAAGAAAATCTATTCACAAAGAATATTTTATCCATTTCCATAAAATTACTCCTATTGTTATATAAAGATTTATTCTCTTTTCTTTCTTTTTATCACAAAGTCCATGTCCCTTCAGATTCAATGTTCTTTCTACACTAGTTCTATGTAATCGAATATTATCCCATGAGTAACCTCTGTCAGATAACTTTTGACAAATAATATCAAATTCCCTTCGAATATTGGAAACTTCAGAAGTATTTCCAGCTATTCGTTTAAATTCTCCCAAAGGTAAAGAATTAATTAAATGTGAACTATGCATGCTGGTAGCATGCAAAAAATTATTTACTGCTGTACTTTTGTGAAAAGGCTTGTGTTCAATCCTGCCATCTAAACCAACATAAAATTGAACATCCAAAAATTGGATAGTATTGGTATCAACTACATAAGTAAAATCCAAACCACACGGATTTAATTTTAAGCTGGATACAAACTCATCAAAATCTTGGAGGTTTCCTCTACACAAAAATAAAAGATCATCTATAAATCTTTTATAAATTAATACATTATTCTGAAAAAACTTTTTTGTATACACAAATAAATTTTCAAAGTGTCCCATGAAAATGATAGCATATGATGGTGCAAAACTTGCCCCCATAGTTGTTCCTTCTCTTTGCAAAAAATATTTTTGGTCAAACTCAAAAACGTTATGTGTGAGACAAAATTCTAGAAGGGAAATTACAAAATGGGTCCTGGGCCCTTCCCCTAGAAAGGTATATATGGCCTCCAGGCCCCATTGTGTGGAAATGGATGTGTATAATGAAACTACATCTACACATGCCCAATAATAGTTATCTTGCCAAACTTTCCCCCTAAAATTATCACAAACTTCTGTGGTATTTTTGTCATGTGAAGGAATTCTTTTTAAATATTCTTTAAGCATTGAGTCCAAAAAAATACCAACATTTTGTAAAAATGCCCCTCTACCTGATACTATCGGGCGCCCGGGGGGATTCATCAAGTCCTTATGTATTTTTTGGCAGAATAAAGAACCTTGCATCATTAGGATTTTTAATAAATAGCTTTTTAACATCACCAGGGGAAAAAAATCCTAATCTTTCACCTCTTTCCAAAAGCTCACGTAAAGTATCATTAAATTCTATTTTGGGATTGGTGGATAAAGGAACATACACATTCCTGTCTAATAACAAGTTTAAAGCTATCGAGTTGTACTTTTCCTTACTAAAAACAACCCAATTGCCTCCCTTATCTGATTCCAAAAAAATGAAATCATCACTCATCCTTCTTATCTCACACAGGGCTTGCCACTCTTCCCTACACAAATTATAATTTCTCATTTGTTTTTTAAATAAGAAGTATTCTTTCATAATCTGCTTATTCAATACCCTTTCAAAAAAATTTATACAAGAATTGTTTCTCAAGGGGGTAAATTCACTAACATAGGGAACATTTGGAATGTTGAATTTACCATAACCCGTTTTGAATCCAAAACTCACATCATTGATCTCTTCATCTTTATCATAAATGTCAACATATTCATTTTCATGAATAGAAATGTCCATTAGTGAACTCTCGAAAATAGAGTTGTCATTTTCATTAGTATTTGGGACACACAGGTAAGATATGTCTGCCATTTGCCATGTTAGTGTGACTGCCCTGTGATGCCACTTCACAGACTACGTGTGCAGGGACATGCAATAGCTCACCAGTCTTATAGCCCTGAGGGTGTGGGCCTAGCCATGGGGAGCATTTTGCATTTGTCCAGACATGATACCACTGTACAGTGACTGACTGTGTCACTGCAACAGTTGCCTATGCTCCTATTGTCATTCTACAGGCATGTGGTATCTGTCCGCTATGACTGTCCTGGTCAAACAAAATGCTGTGGCACAGATGACTTGCACCTGTCGGCCCTGGGAGTACAGCTCACATGATAGGCTCTTGCTGCTTCTATACTGCCTGTCCTGCACAGTTTCCAATAACTGTCACTGGCAGGGTGGTAACTGGCATGCGCAACATGGGGTCATGTGACACATTGCTTGCATCTTCCCCTGTGATGCACGCAGGCAAGGCGCACCTTATAATGCACCACTCCAACATCTCTGCAGTGACTGGGACCTGCCTGTAGGCTCTGCAGAGCACACCTGCAATGACAGGTTATAGACGGACCATACCTTCCAGGCACATACCTGGACTGGCACACCCACAGCTGAGGGGATCCCATATCCCACTATGTTTTGCACACATCCTGGCAAGTTGCTTAGCACAATGCATCAGAGGTGCTCCACATGCAACTAACTGTGTCCGGGACCACTATACACATTGTAACAAGCGACAGAGTCAACATCATACCCCACGGGTAACATACCTTCTATGGTGGTATAGTGGACAGTGGGCCTCAGCTACTACTGATGTGTGACTGACTACCCCACACTTCACTGGGATAGCCACTCATGTACCGAGACATCCATGAGTCATACCCTCCACTCTGCTGGATCAACACATATACACCACCTCCAAGATCTACATTACCCTTGGCATGTACACTACCACCATGTGACTGGTGTTACACACCTGGGGTTATCCCCTCATTGGTGGATTCCGAACATATGCTAATCTACCGTGTTAGCCACATCCCGGAAACACACCCATCACAGCATACACAGTACATGTGTACTACTACACCTACTACAGACGTCTGCTGACAGCGGTTGTTAACATCATGACACCCGTGCAGATGGACAATGCACATACAAATGCTGACACATACCCCAGTGCACTTAATTAGCATGTACACAACTGCATGGATCATGCTATTCCACACAGAGCCATGATGGTACACACCAGATAACAGACGCCACTCTGGTGGTCATGTTCCATGGACATATGATGTACAACAACAGGTGCAGGCTGTTGCACAGTGGTGTACATTCCCATGTGTGGGGTGGCTCACTGGTCAGCCGTGGTGGGGCCACAGGGTCCCTCATCACATACTCCAAGACTAGCTACGTAAACATGACTGCCACACATTCTGGTTATGGTGGTATGTCAGTATTTGATGGCAACACCCACATCTGCTGTCACATACAACAGTCACTCAGGAACATTGCAGACCCAGGTATTGTTGGCAACATGCTGGAGGATGGATTCAATGCTGACAGTACACCCTCTCACTCACTACAGGGCCGCAATCCATACATGAACATTGTGGTGTCCCTGTGGTCACACCTACACAGTACTGACCTACACTCTATGTGTCCTGGGACACTGGCCCCATGTCACCTTCCAACGTCCCAGGCTGTGATGTCCACCAACCTCCGAATTACATGTCTCACCACTAGGCCACCATATTCAGTAATAGCCATGTTTCAGACATTGCAGACCCTGAGTGGCACACAGCAGCATTTATTACACTACACACAGGTGGTACCGCATTGCACGAGTGGGACTATAGTCCTACACACCTGACTGGACTGTTCTGCGTGGCTATGGGGCACATCATCAAGGACGTCATTCTCAGAGACATTGTTGGTCTCCCGTCCTCTGCTGCCACCCGGGTTGGGCTTGTTAAGGCCAGAGCATGGCCCCTACACATGGTAGACTCCTTTCATACAGTTACCAGGGCAGTTGCTGATGGTACGGGAGTCCACACATCCTACATTGTCCTCTCATTGCCTTTCAGCACCATTCCCCATTCTGGTATTGACAACATATACATCCACCTGCACATCGTACCCTGTGTCTCAGGATGTTATGCTATGTGGCTCATGGACAGGACACACAGTGAGGCCAGCATACCATAGTACCTACTACATGTCAAGTACTTTGGCATACCACGGTCCTCAGTCATAGGGCCCCTCATGTTAAGTATATGCTTCCCTGTGGAACAGGCTGGCCCTGCCTAGCTTTAGAACCCCTACATACCAAGCGCCATGATTGCTCCACCAGCTGATACTGACTCCAACCATACAGATGTCGCTGTGACAGATACATAATATGACTATAATGGCATCAAGCTGCATGACACAAGGTGCATGCACATCACCTTTGCATTACACCATTCACCCACTGACTATCACATGGATGGTGGTCCCCTACATACATATCACATTGTACATGTTTGCAGTACACACATATGTCGCACCCACTCCTGTGGTTACCGTATTGCCACTGTGGCGTGGATATCCTCCTACGTGGCTACACCTATCTGTACTGGGTGTGTAACTGGTACATAGGCACCCATTGTACCTCTGAACTCAAGACATCTACACACATTCAAGGGTACACAACCCCATTTAGGGTGTACCTTACACAACAGCTACAGCTTTACATGCCACAACATTAACACGCCATGACATTTACTGAGCTCCGACAGTTTCAATATGCGGCTGCACTACGGACACCACATCTGTACACATTTACATACTACATACTCAGGAGTGACCTCTGCTGATCAGACAGGGCCCATGTCCACAACATTATTGATGGATATACTCCTCATACGCAACATAAGCAGAGGCCATTGTGAACAACATGCTCATGGATATGTGCACACACGCCACAATGAGTGGGATGTGCTTCTGGGTTACATTCCCAAACCGGACACTCACCATGCTGTGGAACATAAGCCCTCTGTACATCACACAGGGACACTCAGTAGCACTGTTCATGTGATACCTCCCTTGGTGGTTGGGAGACACATGTAGGCCTGGGATCACTGCAGTGGCTGTACAGTGCAGTGGCGCAGGTGACACCTGGCTCTGCTCTTCACAGGGCACTACCCTGGAGAGGTGCCACTAGTGTGAACACTGTAGTTGTGCTTACACATGGACTTGACAGACTGCATAGTATCCCACTATGCACCTGTGCAGCTATTACTTGTCATTTGTGCATGGTTACTTGGTAGCCCTTCCATTTAGATTAGCTATCATGCTATTACTATGTCCCATACCTACAGGCCATATGTATCCTGTTATTGTACATACCAATAGACAATACCTGTGGTATGCATGATATGCCTGTTATGCTGTGTTGAATATCTGTCATATCTACCTATAATACTATACATTACACATATTTCACATAGTATCCCATAATGCAAAGCATACTTGCTCAGCGGGACCACCTTACATATGTCATTAACGTTATTTGCCCATACACATGTGTGCTGTGACAGTAGATCAACATATACTATCCCCTGCTATGGCACGTCCTTGTTGGACATATCCTACCACTGATGACGGGTTGTATGGCATTGTTCTGTTTAATGGCCTCATGTAGCATCCCTTCTGGTGTCTGTGCTATGTACCTTGTGTCCCACTGCTGGACGCACAGATTCTACATGCGTTAGTATGCTCAGCAAGACATCACTACATAAATACCTTTCCCCACTTTATGCATTGCGGACACGTTTAATTAATGCAAACCAGGCTATACATACAGTAAAACTAATTAATACAGATCATGCTATACATAACCTTACATATCGGGCGTTCTACATACCCTGTCGTCATTACGGCATTTTGTTTCTATCTCTCTCACAGTGTTTCAACTGTTTTTTGGTATGAGCATACGGTTTGAATGTCTGGCAAGTCATCCTTATATACGTCGATACCTGAAACATGTGGATTCTTCCCGCCAATTGGTGTTCCTGAGTGACTAATTACTTGCATATCAGCTGTGCAGCTACTCCATTCATCAATTACGACAGTGGGGTATAATTGGATTCTCCACTTGGGCGTTGCCTATTTGCCCTACCTTCGGGGAGATGGTCTGTATTGTGTTTTGTTATGAGTAACTGCAACTGCTATGCATGGAGACAAGTATAGTTTGGATTCATGTCCCCCGTGGATTGTATGTGACAGGTAGAGTATTTGGTTCAACATGTGGGTGTACCTGTCATCCCGACGTCTGATAACGGAGTATTGCAATCAATACCTGTAACATGGCTGTTTGTTCCATTATACAACACCTGCAATTTTGCATGTCGCCTTTAATTGTGTCCCTCACACGGTATGTTGAGGGTTCTGCAGATGTAATTGACTGACTGGATGTTTGTGCTGCTATTACAGTTTGTATCACTTTAGTTTCTAGTGTGGGGGATGTCGGTGGTTGTACGTAACATATACGGTTTGTGGGCCTTGCATTTCCACATAATCCATATATATGTGTGTGGGCTCCGTCCCTGATTAGAGAGCTAACAGTTAGTAGACTTATGTTACGGGATTGTACATTGGGCCGTTGTTAATTGGTTTCTATATCGTCTGCAGGTGAGCTTGCTACTTGTATACCTCCGTAATTGCAGCGATATATCAGGGGATATGTGTAGGTGACAGTTATCCCTTGTATTTCTGTCCCAGATATTTGCAGTCATTGTGGTTGTGTTGTTAAAAGAGCCTGTTTGCCATGGGTTGCCACCTTATCATATGGTCATTGTTGGACACTTGCGGGACACAAAGCGGTGTTTACAGGCCAACACATAGCCACGGTCAGTACACAGGTAGCACATACTTTTATCGTCACTACATACCTATTGTTGTGTGAATTTGGATACTTATCATATTGCATGTAACATTTAAGTTTCTTACATACAGGCATAACTATTAAATACGACTGTTACATTATATATGGGACATATTTATGTCCTACCATCTCGGATATTTGCCCTTTGCACTGTTTTATGTCAGGACACACCTGCCCAGGATGGGGATGTCCCTCCTACTGTGGTACAGGTAGTAACCGTATGCCTATGGCTAGCTATACCCACACCTACCATACTGGTCTGCCTCTGACTTGGCACCAACATACACATGTTGCGGACACACACACACATTACAGTCACACAGAAACGCACACGGCACCCTCAACGCACACTTACACAGACTACGGCACTCACAGACACAGTTGAACACAGTACCTACGTGGACCGCGACACCGTCAGCGGTGACTAACCATCCCTTCATATCATCATACTATTACTCGCGGATGTACTGTTCCGGTACTGTATTCTATCGGTCTTTCAGCCTCATGGTTACGCATGTCGGTATGCTACACATTCCATGGTTGGCGGGATCCTATTTATTTAATACCTCCATGATGTTATGAATGTTGTTGGACTATCTATCATATTTGCAGATATCGCTGAATCCATCTATATCACCATATATCCCTCTATTGCCCTTTCTATCTGTATTAGATATATGCATATGTGTACATATATATATATATATATATATATATATATATATATATATATATATATATATCTACATATATATATCTATATATATATATATATATATATATATATATATATATATATATATATATATATATATATATATATATATATATCTGGCAGGGAACGTGACAGGCACACAGCACCACCATATGCTGTAAGACTCATGTACTGTTCAGGTGTTGGCATTCCATGTTGCACTGGCTGTTGTGTTTATAATGTTTGAGGGCTGCCTATGTAGGAGTCACACATTGGGCCACCTATACATTACAATTTACAGGTGGTCATGTTTGTGTGCCATCCATTTTACTGTGTGTGCAGGTGGAGAAGTGTCAGTCCGTAGGGGCCTACACGGTCAGAGTATGTGCTATACGTTCCCTCTTTGCCAAGGCGTAGGCATATTGGGCATGCCTCCGTCTGCTTACTGGGGCTGGCACAGTGTGTTCATGGTCTGACTCCCTCTGTGCCTGTACTGGCCTTGGCAATTGCGGTGGGCTATGAGGGCCTTCACCATTTTGTCCCTGCTGCAGCTGCTTCCGCAGGATCATATTATGTAGCATGGCACATACTATGACGATGTGGGTACAAGTGCCTGGAGAGTACTGCAAGGCTCCACCAGATGTATCCAAGCACCGGAACCGTGATTTCAGCATCCTGAACACATGCTCTATGATGATTCTGGTTTGTGCGTGTGCCTCATTATGGCGTTCTTGCATGGGTGTGTGTGCATTTCCGATGGGAGTCATCATCCACGGCTCCAGTGCATAACCAGCATCCCCCACGAGATGGCCACGTGGGATGTCTCCCCTGACAAATACCTGATACAGCTGTGAGGCATGCCAGACATGGGAGTCATGGTAGCTTCCAGGGCTGCCAGTACACACAGCCATGATAATGCCCTGGGCATTGCATACGACCTGGCAGTTGATGGAGTGGAATCCCTTGTGGTTTATGTAGCGCATACCCTGCTCACCGGGTGGTGACTTGATTTGTATGTGCGTGCAGTCTATCGCACCCAGTACTTCCAGGTATTGTGCCACACGGTGGAAGTGACGCATATTGCTGGCCAACTCCTACTGAGTTCTGGGGAAGTATATCTGCTCATTAACATGTGGTAACATGGCATCCAGGAACTGGTGTAGTACCCTGGATGCTGATGCCTGTGAGATACCCATTATATCTCCAGTTGGCCTTTGAAGGGTACCTGTGGCCAGTATTCGCAGGCTTACACATACCTTCGTGTCCACTGGTATGGGTCCCCCTCTGTTGTTTCTGGTTCTCAGGCGTGGCCGGCACAGCTCCACTATTTGCTGTAAGATATCCCTGTCCACCCTGTAACGCTCTACTATCTCCAGGTCATGTAGCCCCTGGTAAGTTACCCTTGGTCTGAACACTCTCCTTCTCCTCCGAGCCCTGTGGTGGTTGTCGGCATCATCCTCCACATCACCATCAGTCTCTAACACATGTTGATGAATCACAGCTATGGCAGCTCCCAACATGTACATTTTAAAAGTTCCCCGTGTGTTTACACCTATGGTGCGGTGTTTGGGAATACACAGGTGTGTGTTGGGTGCTTACACACTTTATACTATTGTGCTGTGAACACCGATGATGTCATAGGGTGTGTATGTACGTTCATAGCTACAGGTTAAGTTATGTGTTTTACTGCCGGAACTACTATTGTGGTGCCTTTGGTGTTGAATTACATTTGCCTGCCGTGGATTACCTCTTGACCTTCCCTTTACATTTCTGCGTGTTGCACCTACCATTTTCTGGCATGCATCCTGCAGCCTACTTTCATTTGTGTTTTCCTGGACCTGGCGTATCTTGCGTTATGTGTGCTACTGCCAGTCTGCTGTCAGTTTGCTTTGCTCTGCTGTGTCAGGTCTCCTATCTTTGCAATCCAATACCTCCCCTCCTTTCTTTGCATTCATGTGCCTCCCCTATCCTGTTTTGCAGGTTTCTGCAAATGGACTTGTCAGCTGCCGTCGATTTGCCTTCATGGGTTGATTGGTGTTGATTGCTCATTAGTACTCCAATTACCCTACTTCCGCATTTCCTTTTCTTCCCCTAACCTTCCTGTTTCTGCTATTGTTTGTGGCGTGTGCATCCGATTACTGGGTTTCAGGCACCTTTTCATCCTCGTACACATGCGCTTTTGGCCACCATGTGTGCTCTCAGCTAAACGATTCCTCCCCACCCCTATCCTGCAGCTTTGCTTAGCAATGGACAGGCCAGATTTGCAATGCTCCAATGTGCTTAGTGCTACAGTGGCACACCCCTCTGCTGATGTCATGTATCTCCTCTGAGCCACTCCTCGGTGTTATACTGCTGTGCCATATGGTACAACCTTCCTCCGGCGGGACATTTGCAATTCAGTATTATCTGCCTCATTTACATGGCATTGACTACTAATTCATAGTTACCGCGCCGAACACTATCGCAAGCCCTTAGCAACCCTTGCACCTTGGTTGTGGTGTTCCATGCCTACCATTGTGTGTTATGCTGTAAACCTGCTTTCTATTACATTGCGATTTTATGACATTTTTATATTATTTCTTTATGTTACAGCTTCCGCACACATGCCCTGTGGTTCTGCTGTGCATTACTGTGGACATGAGATTAAATGCTGTTATTTACGTGTTATGCATCTTTTCTTATGCCATTGGCTGTGTATTTCGCCATTGGCATATGTTCACGTTGTGATACCTGGGTCTGGCCCTCTTCGATGTTATGTTTGGGAAAATGTAAACCGTGTTTTTTGGTTTACATTTCCGTGGGCTTACACTACGCCTACACCACTTCATGAATCGCTATATGCCTTCATTTGCATGGTGCAACACTGCACATGGGGTGATTTGCATACCTACACTGGGGGCTGCGCAGATCTGGCGTACGCCGGTAGTGCACATGGAATTGGATCATACCTGAATCGCTCGGCGGCTATATTTGGTGGTTTAACGCCTACGCTATGCGTGCGCCTGGCGCAAGCTTCATGAATCCCGGGGTATGTGTTTTAGAATCAGAAAACACAGTTCACATAATAAGAGAATAATTTCTGAAAAGTGAAATGGTAAACAGAATATCTTTGCACTTGATCTTTAGGAGATAAATGTATAGGCTGGTTAAAAATTTCACTTTCCAGTCTTACCTGACTACTGCAAACTTATTAAACCATGTTGTTCACCTCAGTCGGTACCTGTCTTCCGCAGCATGGTCATCTGCAGGAAGAATTTCTATACAGTATCTCCTCACTAAACAATGCTTGGATTACCTTCTAAAATGCCATCTCTATGACAATGCAGTAAAATAATGCTGCACATCAAAAGGAAGGCTGGTGCTCATTGGAGGAGAGAGCAGCATCAACTATTAATTGTTGAACTGTAAGTTATGTTGTAGAAAGCAGATTGGCTAGATTAGAAAACCACATTTTTGTAGCTCTGTATGCTTGCATATGGTTAAGGTGTGTTATAAGAACTAAACAGACTTCTTGTAACAGTCCAAGGTAATATTATTTATACTGTAATTATTACACATTTCCAGAGTGTATCCTAATGTGATCTTCTCAAGAATCTTAAGGCATTCTTTGCAAAGGGGTCAATATCTGTGTATAAACTTTACAAAAAGTGACATTTGTTTCAGCTTTAATTAAGAGAAGAATTGGACATTATGAACTAATGCTTTCAGTCTGCAAAGCAGAATGGCACATAAATACTGATTTCTGAATCTTTCACAGTTCATTACTAGGTAATTACTGCAGACGTACTAAGGATGCATATTCCAGGTTTTGATTATAATTGCTTCTAAAGACAGGATGAGAGGGGTTTCAGTATTTATAGCATAGAATGAAAAAGAATACTGGTTGGATAGGAGAAACTGACATATTTCTATTCCTTCTCAGACAGTGTGAATATAGTCTAGTAAGGGCATATTTGGAAACAAATTGAAAGTATGTTTAGCAGCAGTAATTAAACTAGAAGAAACTTTGGAGCTGAAATTATAATACTCACATTTGGAGGACATTTACAAACAGCAATACTCAGTGGACAAAGATGTAGGAAAGGAAGATGATTTGCATTAAGCAAGGCTCTTAATTTAAGAGATTTATTCAAGAAAGATATCAGTAATGAACATGCAAATATGTACCAGAAGCATTGTATGATTTCATCCTTCAGGTCGCGTAATATGGTATGGGTTATACACACAACAACAGATAAATAGTACTGCTCAGTATTGGAATGCACATACAATAAAACAGTAAATTGCTTTATAGTTTTCTTTAGTTTGTATTTTGCAGCACTACATATACAGGTAGGCATTATTTTCACTTGGATAATAATTCACAATCTCCTAAGTACATTGTCTGATAATAAAGCATATTTTAAATGTGAAGTATAGAGATTTGAGACTGATATATATATATGTGTGTATATATAATTACAGAAGACAGTTCATCAATCCTGACCTCCTGACCTGCTAAGCGAGAAGCAGCTGTAGTACAGTGGATAAAACTAAATGAGGTTTGGGAACAAACCAATTTGTCCAGGGACATGTTTGGTAATCATTAGAGAAAGTTAAATGGGGGTGGAGAAGAGTGTTTGTTGGGGAAGGGCGTTAAAATTAAGGAATAAAGATAGGTTTGATTAGATTTTGGGAAGGGAAGGGTTAATTTGCTAAGGAGACCCTAGAGGAAGTAAGGTAGATGTAGGGTGGGACTTAGGTGTTTTATAGGAGTGTAACTGGGAAGAGGAATCATATATTGGCGTGATCTTGCTACCCGCTCTCACTCCCTTTTTTTCTTTTGTTTATTTTGTTTGCATGGTTATGGAGGTGGGTATTGGGCTGAGAAGAGGGGCTGGCTTGTCCCTCTTCTGCTCCCCCTCTTGGTGTTGGGTGTTGATACAATGAGTATGGAGGATGAAAGTCAGTGATAGGATGCTGCTTGACAAAATAGAATAAGTGAACAGAGGTCTGGAAACTTATTTGGACGGGGTTCACGGGGTTCGCTGCCCTGATGTATGTTACAAGGATTTTACATGTTGTGGTTACAAGGCTATTTGTGTTATATTTAACATTTGAAATTATGTTTTGTTTAAAATTACTTGTTGTGTCTTTCGGCTTTTCCCGGTTAGGGGTCGCCACAGCGGAACTCCGGTCCGCTAATGATTGGTAGTTGATTTTTACGTGCCGAGTTACCACTCCTGATGCACAACCTTCAACGAAGGTATGCCCATTCACGCATGTCTCCATGCAGAAGATGCTCAAGCTGAGAATCGAACCGGACAGCTTCTTACTGTGAGGCGACAATGCTACGACAGCACCACTACCGCGGATTTTGTTTAAAATTACTAAGGCCATCAAATGTCATTTGGTGTCATGTGTAGTATTGAAGAGGACCAGGACAATATTATTTCAATACATTTCTGTGAAGACAAAACATTCTTTCAGCTGTTGATAAAGTGAATGTACAGAGAGATAAGTGGTCAGTCACTGAGAATGGCATAACTGATTGATACTCTTCTAAAGGGGGAGGAAAGCTTCATTACTGGTTAGAAATTAAGTAGCTGACTTCATCTTATAAAGATCAATGTCTGCTACCCCAAGAGATTTTGTCAGACTATTCATTGATTGATTAATGGTTAGAAAATGCATACAAAAATAATGTCAATTCTGAATTAAAAATTATTCCTCAATAAATGTTATTATTCAGATAAGATTGTCAACTGTTTTGGTGTCAAGGAGACTTACATCATTTTTTTCCCTGATTTGCAGAGTTTTTAGCTATCGAAAGCTTTCAATTCCTAAGTATCTCAAAGCAATGTATCCTTATTTGTTCATTATAATGTTGTGGTAAAATGAACGCTATTATTTGTGAATTTTCCCTTTGATGGTGAATTTTGCCAGCAGCCTTTTAAATGAGATTACTTTCCAGCAAGATAAATGAATTTCTGAGTTGGTATATATAATTAGCAGAAGATGTGAAAAATTAGTTTCAGTGTATCCCCTTTTTGGTCAATTTAGAGTCACTCTAAAATGACTGCTCTTATTACATATTTTTTTGAGCATTCCATGCTCTTCATAATGCATTATATATATATATATATATATATATATATATATATATATATATATATATATATATATATATATATATATATATGTGTGTGTTTGTGTTTGTGTGTCTGTGTGTGTGTATGTGTACATATGGATGTGTGTGTGAGTGGGGGGTGTCTGCATATTGTGTGCGTGTGTGTGTGTGTGGGGGGGTGTTTGTATGCTGTGTGCAGGGGGCAGTGTTTGTATGCTGTGTCTGTATGTGCGTGCATATGTGTGTGTGTGTGTGTGTGTGTGTGTGTGTGTGTGTGTGTGTGTGTGTGTGTGTCTTTACTTGGCTTGATTGCTTACTCATGTGTGCTAAACCTAACCCTAATCTATCTCCTGCCCGTAGCACCTGCTTAACACATCACCTTACCAAAAGCCTTTTCCCTAAGTACCACTATTCAAACAAACATGATCTGTCCTTGATGCTAGGACTTGTTTTATTTTATATTTTCTGACTGGAAAAGTAAAGTGTTTTCTTTCATTTTTCAGCCTGTTTTTGTTAAGTGTTTTCAATATTTCTGCATGTCAACCAATTGCAACTCACAGACACACAAACACACACACACAAATATATATATATATATATATATATATATATATATATATATATATATATATATATATATATATATATATATATATATATATATATATATATATCTACATATAAAATCAAAATTCCCAAATATCAACATTCACAATGTTGACCAGAAAACGTCTCTTGTTGCAAAGTACTATTTTAGAGTACGTGATTATTTAATTTGGGGAAGAAAATTGATTAAAGGATAGGTTATTGTATAAAGAAACTATATATCTTGAAATATGATACTTTGATACCTAAGGGTCTAAATGTTGAATGTAACTGGAGATGTATTTCATAATTAAAGTTTTTTTATATTTTAGTTGGTATTTTAAAAGTTAATGAGAAATTTTGTATGTAAGTGATTTATTGTTTAATTGATTGTTTTAAGTATATAACTATATGCTCACTCCAACTGTCTAATCAATAAAAACATTTTGTTGCCATGGATATGAACTTTCTCACTATCTCTGTTACCAGCTTGGTGGATATGGGCATCCTGAGGTAATGAAGACATTGACTCGTGTTTACTGACAACCAGTTAGTTCTCAAACAAACTGATATGGTATGTGAGAAATGTACTTACTGGAGGCAAGGCTCTCACATACAAGTACTCCTTATGTCAATAAGGCTGTCAGTAGTACACACGCTGCACCCATAAAACACAGTTCAAAGTAGGCACATAGACCCTCATATACTGAGGCAGCTAAATGTAACTTTCCTAAACCCCAAATACTTCCACAATTAAGTACACATAACAAATACCCTCAGCATCCCCGAATGCACTCTTTCAAAACAATACCCACTTCAACACATATAGCCACATCTCATGGATCCTCTACTTCCAAGCCCATAAATCAAGCCACCACACAATCCAATGTTCTGGTCACTGGAGACTCCATCGTGAAACACACTGATGTCCCTCTCACCAGGCTGAGTAAGCAGAAAGTCACGGTCATTCGCTTATCAGGAGCTAGGATCTGCCACATTATGCATGCACTCAGATCATTGGACCACATGTACCAGTATGCATCAGTTTACTTCATGTGGGTGTAAATGTCTCAAGATGTAGCTTCCTAGACTATATGAAGAGAGACCTCATGGAGCTCTCAGATTATGTGCTTAGCACTGAGCAACATTTTACCTGCTCCAAGAATGATACGACAATACAAACTAAAGATGAATAACTTTAATAATGAGCTTAGCTTCTGGTGTCATTCTAAGGGGTACATTATTTGTCAGCATGGAAGTAGATGGTCAACCGACCATGCTGCTTTGCAAGGGATGGTCTACACCTATCCCATATAGGCTTGTAAATATTAGCTAAAACACTGTCTTCCCCCATAGTGCCTTTTTTAGACAATGGCAAAATGAAAGTACTTCTGACATACATACTTCCCAACTGTACCGAATTACTCATTTTTTTACCGAGTTTTGGGGTGCAAATAATGGGGTGCCATGATTCCTGGGTAGCACTCCTTCATTTCCGAATTTTTCCCAGTGTTGTTTGTATTTTCATGGTTTTCAGCTGACATCATCACGTGCTCAATGATGTCAGCTCCGTTGAGGCTACCAGCCTGTTGGAATTGAGCTCAAGGCTCACGTGGGCTTGCTGTTCAAATGATTTGCGAGCACACAAACAAAACAGTTCTAACTCCCCCGGAAAGGTTTCATTAATGTAACATAGCTCTGGAATGGAACAGTTTCATTTAACTTAGCTCATGAACAGAATATTCATCTCTTCTGGCTGTGGCTGTACTTGCAAGCAGGAAGTCTTGCAGAGTTGGAAGAATGAACGGCAAGGATTCTGCACTCAATGAGAGAAGTAGGAAACATGTTCCATGTATATACGAGGTGGAGTGCAAAGGACTGGTGTGTGTGTGTGTTTGTGTGCATGTGTGTGTGTGGCTGTGGTGTGTGTGTGTGTGTGTGTGTGTGTGTGTGTGTGTGTGTGTGTGTGTGTGTGTGTGTGTGTGTGTATGTGTGTGTGTGTACGCACATGTAAGAGAGCTATAGAGGGAATAGCCCTGCCTGTCAGCTATCTGTGTGTGCAGAAGTGAGCCAAAGAGGGAATAGCTCTGCCCATCAGTTGTCTCTGATTTTGTAGAACGTAACTGATTTTAGCTCATATTTTCATCCTGTCCCTCATACTTGTAAATCACTGAGGATTACAACAACCATTCAATAATGCCAGTAATTAAGAGTTTAATACTTGGTCGGTGCTGTTCAATAAATACATGTTGCATGTTGATGCAGCATCTGTTATACTAGCATTTTAAGTGAATTACGGTAATACTTTAATTGCTTTTTTCTTCCTTTGCTCCCTATTGTTTTTGGCTTGGTGTGGAATTCTTGAGCAAAGCAGTTCAATGGCATTTTTGTATGGTTTTCTGTCAGACTGTTATGGATTGCAGTTATTAAATGATTACAGAACATGATATTCAGACTTCATATCCTTTAGAAAATGTTTGCTAATTCAAAGCTTCTAAGCATGTAAGAGGAATATTTAAAATCTGATCCTGACTTTTAGTCTTTGTGATTGTTGAGCTAGAAAGAAGAGAGGGAGGGAGGGTTGCAATAGTCTGCACTGCTTGGGTTTGACAGCAGCCAGCTGGAATATATTTAGGTTCATAGGTTCATAGGTAGGTACTAGGCTATTGGCCCTAGGGCCTATATAAGCCTACCCAAAAAGGTACCTTGGCTTTCGCCACGCAAGAAAATTATTTTACTGTGCCCCTGTTTAGCAGAGACACAGAGGTGACCATTGGGGTTAATTTCCTATTTCCCATCCAATAATCAAGATTTTCTTGAAGAGTGCTAATGAGGAGCTTGTTTGATATAGATAGGTAATTTGTTGCAGAGTATCGGAAGTCTCTGGGACAGGAATCTATCCCTCCAGCATGTTCTGTTTATTGTGGTGACAAGGTTTAGGTCCCTGGAGCATGTAGCTCAGAGGGATTGGGATTTCTTTAAGTGGAGCATGTCCAAAAGCTCTGGGTTTGACATAGCTTTGTATGTTAGGCAGAGATCGCCTCTGAGTGGGTGATATGTGACGGAGTAATGCTGGAGTTTTTTGAGACAGTCTGCGTAGGGCATCTGTTTGAGGCCGGTAATTCTCTTTGTGAGGTATTTCTGCGGCCTTTCCAGTTGTTGTAGATGTCTTGTGAGATACATACCAAAGGGGGCATTGTACACTATAATGGGTCTAATGAGTGATGAGTAGAGGGGAACAATGACCTCTTAGTTCCTGGATGAGAAACCTTTTGTGATGAGGTGTGCCACGTAGAAGAATTTCCTGACCACTGTGGCGATGTGACTATTAAAGAAGAGACTACTGTCCACCTGTGTCCCAAGGTCTCTTATCACACTTTTGATGTTAAGTAGATGGCCACCTATGTGGTAGCTCATGGGTACAGAGTTTTTCCCAAAGGGGATGACAATGCACTTTTTGACTTAGAGCTTGAGGCCATGGCTTTGACACCAGGCATCTGTCTCAGTGAGACCCTTTTGTAGGATTTCCACACAGTTAGGAGTTTCTATTATGGCTCCTAGTTTGCAGTCATTTGTGAACTTCATTAGCCAAAGATCTTCTGTGTTAGTCTGTACTTCAGAAAAGTTTATACCAAACAGGAGAGGACCCAGAACTAAACCCTGTGGAACTCCACTTGTCACTGGTCTGAAGTTGGATTTGGAGTCTGCTACTTTCACAGTGTGGGTTCTGTCAGTGAGCCAGTTGGCAATCCATCTTGTGACATAGGGATTTATACCTAGTTTAATGAGTTTATCTATAATTCCAGAGTGAGGGATGGTGTCAAAAGCCTTGGAGAGATTTATATAGGCTGTGTGAACCACCTTACCCTCGTCTGCGGCTTTGGTGACAGCTTCAAAGATGTCTATCAGGTTTAGGAGACATGTTCTGCCTTTTACAAACCCAAACTGGGTGGGGGTTCAGAGTTTGGAGATTACCAATGTCTTTGTTTATACATTCCATGATGATACGTTCCATGGCCTTGCAGACCAGGCTCATTAGGCTAATGGGTCTGTAGTTCCCAGGGTCCGTGGTGGCTTCCCCTTTGTGGAGTGGGATAACCATCGCTGTGTGCCATTCAGTGGGCACAAAGCCTGAGGTGAGGCTGTGATTGAACATGGTGCTTAGGTGGGGTGTCAGCTCATTCTGTAGTTCGTGTAGAACACAGCCTGGGATGTTGTCAGGTCCCATGGATCCTGTGCTCTTGGCTTTGGAGAGTGTGTTTTTTACCTGTACAGCCATGATTACAGGAACTTTGCATTCTTCTGATATAGAGATGGGCCCTTTAAGGGGTGAGAGGGGGATAAAGTTAGCACTGAACCTATCTGCCAGGATGTTGGCAATATCAGTTAGTTCTGTATATTTAGTGCCATTGTGCTGTAACTCAGAGCAGATCTGAGTGTTGCCATTGAGATTCTTGACATAGCTATAGAATGCTTTGTGGTTGTCTTTAGAATCAGTGGCGACTTTGTTTTTGTAACTAGCTTTGGAGGATTTTATGAGGGATCTCAGCTTCTTACTGAGGCTAACCAGGGAGTTCCTCTAATCATGGGATTTTACTCTTTTTTGCAACAGTTTCTTACTTCTGTTGTGGAGTTTGTTTATGGCAGGGGACCACCAGAATAGTTTCCTTTTTTTGGAAGATAGCATCTTGGTTCTGTTAGGGATAGCACGATCCATGCACTCGTGTATGTGCTTATGAAGTTCATTTGTGTAGGATTCAGCAGTCATACCTCTATTGTCCATCTGCATGAGTGTCATGAAGTTTGCCACTTCTGTCTTAAGAAGCGTGAATATGGCTTTGGATAAATGTTTTATGGTGGTTTCCCTAATGGGGGTGGGGGTGGGATGTGGATGTCTAGGATGATTAGCTTGTGTTCAGAACTGACCAATGAGGAATTGACCTCTGGTGTGGAACACCAGTCGCACATGTTGGTAATGACCAGGTCTAGGATATTGCTGCCCCTGGTGGGGGTGTGGATAAGTTGGATAAGTTGATCCAAGGCATTGCAATTTATGAATTACAGAAAACATTGAGCAAAAGATATTTGGTATTTCTAGGCCAATATTTATATATTCGTGCATATATCTGGTCTCAAGCAAACATCCAAGTGCTACACAGTGATTACAAGTGGCTGTAACTGTTGGGTGTGCAAAATGCCCCTATTTAATACACCTGGTGGTTAGAGGTACTCAGGCTCAAACCCTTTACCTTGGGTACAAGATAAAAAGCCTAATGTCCCTTGCCAACACCACTTGTGAATTTATGCCTCATATTTTTCATCTGTTCCTCATAAAATCTGTGGTTTTCTGGATTTTTGTGGAAAAATCACTGAATGATTTAATTCACTAAATAATGCCAGGCATTTGAATTTCAGACTTCATATTTTTCAGAAAATAAATGGTAACACAAAACATTTTTATTCTAGCAATTTTCTAAGTTTATAAAATCAGTATTTGAAATTTTTCCCTATTTTTGGGCTGTATTCCCCCAGTATTGGCTTTGTCCAGGTTTTTTGTGCTAAGACGTTGAGAGCTATGGTGAGAAGAAGTGAGAACTGAAGTCTGTATTCCCCCATTATTGGCTTTGTCCAGTTTTCTTTTGTGCTAAGAGGTTGAGAACTATGGTGAGAAGTAATAAATTAATTCACTAAATGATAGCCATTTAAGTTTCAGTCTTCCTATCTTTCAGGAAACTGCTGATTCGTCATAGCGGTATGTTGCACTGACTGTTGTGCACAGAGTCCTTGGTTCAAGACTTGGCAGTGAAATGCATGGTGATAACACATTTTATTCTAGCAATGTTTCAAAATTATACAAGCAGTGTTTAAAATGTGTCCCTGCTGTTTTTGGCCTTTTGCCCCCCCCTCCCCCCCAAATAAACTGAAATGGATCAGTGCGAGAAGCTGTGCAAGATACCTATGGCTTAAGCTACTGTCATTCTATTTATATAATATATCTATATCTATATTGTGTGGGTGTGGAAGTAGACTTTTATGATGGAAATGATCTGAATTGGGCAGTTTTATCATTACTGGTTCATGCATTTTGTTTCATTGCCTACTGGAAAAATTTTCAAACAATAAATTTAAAATGCCCTCTGTCTAACAAGTGTGCTGTATTATCCAAAGAATATAATTTAATAAAGTCAGGAAGGTGTATCAAAGAACACATGTATGTTTCTTGTTTTGTCAGCAAGGAGCCAATGATTTGACAAGAGCATAACGGTTATCTTTATCCACCACTGGCCTGACGCATTTTCTTTGGATGTGGTGTGGGTTTCAATGTTGTTTCAATGAACGTGAGTTTTAAGGGTAAAGTTTTAATACCAAGTCTATTTTCATTGTGAGACAGTATTGCTTTGTTTAGCAGATGTCTATTAGTGTTTTGGTGTTTGTGCATTGTGCTATAAAATGTAAAAATAAAATCCAAATAATCATTGTAGAAGTAAAGCAGTATGTACACATTAGTGTTTATGGTAAATGGGGTGCAATAGCCAGATAATGGGACATTGGAATGGCTGCAGGGGGACACTGGTGCCATATTTTGGTTGTCTGTTTTTCAGTTTGCATTTGAAAGTTGGTATCCCACAATTCCATTGGAGTGGGTGGGGTTACATAATTATGTATGCACATTTTATGTTGAATCAGCATACAGATTTGTACCTATTTTTCATGGGCCTTGTCCAGATGTTTGATGTTTCCAGGTTGAGAGGTATGCTGACATAGCAAATCAAAACCAAGAAAATCTAAAGGTATTACTGCTCAGTGCTAGGACTCTAAACAAAAACCTCCACTCCATAGAAGCTCTCTTCATTCTAGAGAATGCTGACATCTGTGCAGTCACTGAGACATGGTTTAAAGCAACAGAGAGCACACTGACTGTGCAAGGTTATAATGCCTTCCACATATTTAGAACAATTACTACACAGACAGGGACTAAAGGCAGAGGTGTCTCAATTTACATAAAAAATAAATATACCTAAAAGGCTGGTCAAACAGGACAATCTAATTGAGCTGCTCCATGTTCAAATTACCATAATCAAAATCCAATACCACTTCCTTGCAAGCTATAGGTCCAGTTCTATGACACAAGAAACCCATACCATGTATTTAAACTTATTGGAAACACTCACAATCCAACCAATATCATATTCCTGGATGACTATACAACATCAAATGTACAGGCACAGAGATTCCTGGATTTTGTAAACACAAACTCCATGGACCATATTCTCAATACACCAACCATGGGTGCAACCATACTGAATCTGGTTTGCACTAATATGGGAGAGTGCTGCACACCCCCTAGTGTAATGTCTTCTCTGGTAAGGTCAGACTACAAAATGGTCTCCTTTGAACTAAAAATAAAGCCTGGACCCTCAGCTAACCCTGGAATATTCAGGAACTACTTTAAGGCTATCTTTCTGCTATTAAGTAATAACTTGGCAAAATGTGAAGCCCCCATAAACCTTGAGAACACTGCTGCCTATGTAGACATGTTCACATAAACCCTATATAAGCATGATAATAACTGCATATAGGCAGCTGTACCCACCAGGAAGAAGTACAGAATTAACTCAAAAACAAGCCACCCTGGTGGATTCATAAAATCGATAGGCTGTATAACAGAAGGAAGATAGCCATGGCAAAAATTAGGAGGTGCAGCATCCAGCATGATAAAATCACTCTCATCAAACTAAACAAACAACTCAAAAGACACAGAAAGTCTAAAAAAGCCAAACTTGAGGTAAATTTGGCCTCCCAGGCCAAGGACAACCACAAGGCATTTTTTAACTATGTCCACAACTTCAAAGACAATACACAATTGTGTACAAAGCTCATTGTAAATGGAGCCACCTATACTGAGCCAAAAATATAGCAAACCTACTGGCCAACAAATTAATCTCCAACTTTACAACTTTCTCCCCTTCAACCTTCCCTCAGGAAATATCATCAAATATAACTCTACCTGCTATCACTAGGGAACAGGTCCTTTATGCACTCTCTAAGGCCAAGAATACTGCATCAATGGATCCAGACAATATCCCAGGATGCCTTCTAAATAGCATGAAACATGACCTGTCAGGCCCTCTGGAATTGCTGTTTAACTGTAGCCTTCAAACAGGCTTCTTGTCTCATGAATGGAGAACAGTGAGAGTCATCCCTCGGCATAAAGGTGGGCCATCTACAGACCCTAAAAACTACAGACCCATCCCATGAGTCTCACTAGCCTTATATGCAAAGCCATGGAAGCAATTGTCATGGAAATGATCAATAATGATATAGTAAACCTTTAGACACTGCAACCAGTCTAGTTTGGTTTCATCAACCGCAGATCATGCCTACTCAACTTGGTGGACTTCTTTGAGAAGGTCACCAAAGCAATGGATGAAAGCAAAATTGTTCACACTGCCTACCTTGACCTGGCCAAGGCATTTGACATAATACCCCACTCAGGCATTGTTGACAAACTCCAGAGGTTAGATACAAATCTGTATGTAACCTAATGGATAGCCAACTGGCTCATAGGCAGGACCCATAAAGTTATAATTGGGGAGTCCACCTCTGCAAAGAGGTCTGTCACAAGTGGAGTCCCTCAGGGATCCATGCTTGGACCACTCCTTTTTGGCATTTACTTCTCTGAACTCAAGACCTGTGGTTGACTAAATTTGCAGATGATTGAAAATTAGGAGCTGTCACTGAATCCCACACCAACATAAATGTTCCTCAGGAAGGGCTGACACAGACAAATAACTGGTGTCAGAGCTGCGGACTAAAACTATGCGCCAATAAATGCATAGTGGTATCCTTCAGGAGGTCATCCTTCCCTGGTAACTACCATATTGATAACACACCCTTAGAGTTGTCAGGGACTTGGGGACACACATAGACAGCAATCTACCCTTTGACCATCACATGTCTACAGTAGTGAGGAAATCATTCTGTGTTGTGCAACTTATAAACAAAGGTATGGCATCTAGGTCCAAGAAAGACACTGTTCTATTGTATTTGGCATTCATCAAACCTATCATTAAGTACAGTGCTCCTTTGGTATGTTCCTAACCAGGCATATCCAACAAGTGGAATGTCCACAGAGGTTCCTCACTAAAAAAAATACAGCGCATAAGTAAAATGTCCTATGCAGACCACCTCAAGGCCCGATGCCTGTATTCTTTCTCCTACAGGCTGTTTAGGGGAGATCTAGGCTTGACATACAGGGCATTATCAGACTGCACTCTGATGGACCTTCTGCATATCAGGAAAACAAACAGCACCAGAATTACCCATTCTAAAGACTTAAACCTTGCCTGTAATATAAACATGCATCTCAGAGACTACCTCATCTCTGGAACAGGCTCCCCATCCATGTGAAGCAGAGTTCCTCCCTAACCCAGTCAAGTATAACTTGGACAATTGGATGGAAAATAGGAACTTCATCCCTGGCTTGGCACCTATGTCTCTAATGGGCACAGGTAGCCTGTAAATGGTTCATCTCCCAGGCCCCTGCTTGTAAACGTTTCATCTCCCAAGCCCGTGCTTACACTTATCAAGGGTGTCAGAACTTTTCAGAGATTTGGGATGCATGGATAGTCTTGTGGGTGTTAGCTTAGTAAACGCCTATAAACCTATTAACAAGGGCCTTAGCTAGAATGTGGAAACCTTGGAATGAGAGGTACAAGCCATTCTTGGTGAACCAAATAGGGTTGTGAAGCAACTCATCCCAGTCATATTTTCTTTGTACCTTAGCCAGGGCTGGTGCTAGAATCTTGGGGGCACCCAGCAAATGTCAAGATGTGGGCCCCCTAGACACTTCCATTCACTGCCACCCCTCCTAAACAGCCTTTTTGTTGATGCTGCAAACTTTTAGGAGTAGTATGCAGAGACTGACCTGTAGCTACAATGCTCTTACATTACAACAGGCTTGTATACCACACTGTGTTGGCCCATCTCGCAAAGGGATATTTGCACTTACTGGCATTTAGTTGCAACAGTGATACATTAGAACAACTTTATGTATGGGTCTGAACTTTGGTGAAATGATGCCCTGGGCGTGGCCCACAGTTTCAGCCCTCCCCCACACTCTCCAGCCCTCACCTCTGTCTATCCCCATCTTGGGCTCCCCATACCATACACATTCTTTTTCTCACATTTTGCCTTACTCTTCAACTTTTTCAAGAAGCCATAGCTTTCTGTATGATCTGAAATGCATTTTAAAGATGTTTTTCTTTTTGCACAACCTTTTCATCCAATGACGGTTTGAACAGAATCTATGATTAAGGAAATAAATACAGTGCTGCTGTCAACTATTGTTTTTTTTTTGCATCCTTTCACCTTTCGTAACCAAGACAGCACAGGAAATAACTCAATTAAGCTGGAGGACCCAGCAGCCATAAGGGTTATAGTTGCATTGGAATGCATTTTAGAGCATTTTCCCAACCTTTTGATTCAATGATGCCTAAACAAAAATCACAAACAAGAAAAGAATTCCAGACTTTTTTTTTCATTCAAGGAAAACAGAGGTTGTACCACAGGCTTAATATTCAAAGCTGACAAAATAGTAGCTCACAATAAACTAACAAACCTATTGTTGTGAGGATGCACACAGGTCCTATCTGGAAATAATTCTTGCCTCCTTAACCCCCCCAAAAAAGACAGCCACTGCCTTTGCATCCCTCTGGTGTTAGATTGGGATGAAAGCACAGGTTCAAATTGCCACAGTCATGTATTTCAAGTAATTGCTGGCATAGATATACATGGCATGCCTCCTCAATCCTCACCCTTAAGGCAGCCACCTGTATACATTCTTGATTTTGTGATTGTGAGTAAAGTGAAAAAATAATGATTACACTAGCGTATGCTACGTTGTTGCTCCTAGACAGTACACTGTCCTTAAATAAGCTATAGTAACCTTCTTTGTACACCTCTGAGGTCTGTGAGAAAAATAAAAGAAACAATGACCACACTGTCCTCAACCCAAACACAAGCTATAATGATTTCCCGTGCACACTTCTAAGGTTTAACTGTGATGAAAATAAAATAAGCGATCACCACACAATCTCTAGCTCTTCCACATAACCTACGTCAGCTTTCTGTATGCACACACATCTGAGCAGGACTTGTTTAAGAATAGGTCTAATTGAGAGCAGAGACAGTTATCAGCTTTATCTCTAACAGGGTCATATCACAGCCCTCTTAGGTTAAAGAACATAATCAGAAAATTAATAATTTTTTTGTCATATTTTTTCCCCAACCAGCAGCAGCTTTTGCAGAGCCCCCATACAGTCAAGTATGAGTAAGGTAGCCCCCTGTATCCATATATACAGTCTGTCAAGTGGTGGCCACTAGACTCCTACAAGAGATAAGTGTTTGAATGTTCTGTGATATATTTTATGCCTTACTTTTGAAATATTTTTGAAATTACTTGTTAACTACATTTTTACTGATACCCAGAAGAATAATGCATGTGTCCTTGAATTATTGGATGTGTGCACAGATAAAAATCAGCAATATGTTTACACACACACACACACACACACACACACACACACACACACACACACACACACACACACACACACATAAGTCATAGAAATATTAGTTTTACACTTATTTCAGCAAATAGCAATACATTGTGGAACACTGGTACTGCCACACCAGATCAGTGACTGCTGTTTAGCAGTCATCGAACAGCAGCAGGGGTAAGTTGCTTTTGTTTACCTCATTGAGGAGCAATGCATACCTACCTCAGTACCTGATTTTGTTACTAATTTTGCTCTGTCCTTTGTAAAAAGTTTCATTTGCTGGTAAATCATTCAGGATCACAAACAGTCAATACATCCATCAGAGTTTTATACTTCTTATTGTCCAAAAATGCACATTGATGCAAAAGGTGTTATTCTATTAACTTTTTAAAGTGATTTAGAGAAAAATGTAAAAATGTGTTCATGATTTTGAACCTTTATTCTGCTATTATTTGTGACATTGTGCTGAATTCTTCAGCAAAGAAGATCAGAGTTATAATATCTGGTATTCTGCCAGTATTTATAAAACTCCCTGAAAGAAAAAAATCGTAGTTGAAGATAGGAGGCATCAGCTCTTCTTAAAATCTTAGGTTTAATCTGAGATCAGTAATTCTGGGCTGCTGATCTCTCTAGTGCTTACCTTGTTCATGTTCATTATCAGCTTTATCCTAACAGGGTCATATCACAGTCCTGTTCAGGTTAAAGAATGTAATCAAGACATTAATACATTTTTTCTCCTCATTTCCCCAACAGGGAAGTACAGCATTTGTGGGGCCCTCACACAGTCAAGGATGATTATGGGAGTCCCCAATAGCCATGGGTATTGCAGGTATTTAAAGCTGGTTATGTTGTAGGATTTTAGTGGAGAGAATGTCTGCCAGCAAGGTTACCTAAGCCAGGGATACTATGTCAGTGGTAAAATAGTTAATGGAAATGTAAAACCTGTTACTTGATAAAGAACTTTTACTATAAGATCTTTGAATTGTAAAGGAGATATAAATAAGAGTTATCACCCATCTGGTTTATTAAGTATACAAGATTGTTGTTTTGACAAAATATCAAGATAAGAGAACTTACTGTGGTCAGGCACCCCCAGGAACAGGGGGCCCCCAGCGAATGCAGGGTTTGCTGGTGCCTAAAGCCAGATATGACCTTAGCATCGTTCTTGGAGAAGGGAGCAATGTACTCAATACCAGCTCTTTCCTGCATTTGTGACATTGATGGGGATTTCAGAAATGTTTGTCTGCATAACCCTCAGGAATTTGTGTGTCAGGTCATTGTCAAGCGCAGACACTACCACCATGGCATAGACTTACTTTCTATTGAGGGTCTTGATGGTTCTTGCAATGTTAGAGATTTTGGTACCTGAAAGACATTTCATAGTCATCACATTTTTTGACCAGCCTTATGAGAGTAGAGTCTTTGTGCCTGACTATAGAATCACACATCACCAATTCATTTTAAAAGAGGCTTTGTGTACTGGGTTTGTGTGAGAATTTTTTTTTCTGGTGACTCTCTGCAATGACATGGGAGTATATATTGTGCTCTTTGATTCCTACTGAATCTTAATGTTATTTGACCTTGGAGGCTTAGGCAAAGACTTTTTGACATCCTTGGTACATTGCCTGAGAAGACAAAGTGCTATCTAATTGTCAGTGGATGGTAGACAAGCTGGCTGACCTTCCATTTATAGGTTCATAGGTTCATAGGTAAGTACTAGGCTATCTGTCCAAAGGCATTTATAAGCCTAGCCGGAATGTGCTGGCTTTTGCCGTCCCCCTTAGATTAGTTCCCTGTGCCTCTGGCCAGCAGAGCCACGGAAGTAATCCCTGGAGTAAACTTTCTGTTTCCCATCCACTCATCAAGGTTTCTCTTGAAGAGTGTTAGTGAGGAGCTCTGCCTAATGTAGATTGGAATCTTGTTCCAGAGCATGGGAAGTTTCTGGGACAGGAATCTATCCCTGCAGCATGTTCTATTTATTGTTGTGGTGAGGTTTAGATCCCTAGAGCATGTGGCTCTAGGGGATATGGTTTTCTTTAGGTGGAGCACGTCCATCAATTCTGGGTTGGACATGGCCTTCTATGTCAGGCAGAGAGCACCTCTGAGTAGGCGGTATGCAACCAAGTACAACTGGAGTTTCTTCAGTTGAGTTGCATAGGGCATCTGTTTGAGGCCAGTGATCCTCTTGGTGAGGTACTTCTGTGGTCTTTCCAGCTGTTGCAGGCGTCTTGTAAGGTACATTCCAAATGGGGCGTTGTTCTCTATGATGGGTCTGATGAATGATGCGTAGAGGGGCACAATGACCTCTTTTGATCTGGATGCAAACCCTTTTGTGATTAGGTGGGCCACATAGAAGGATTTTCTAACCACTTTGGCAATATGATTATAAAAAGAGAGATTACTATCTACTTGGGTCCCCAGATCCCTTATTACATCTTCCGTATTTAGGGGGTTACCACCTATGTGGTAGTTTGTGGGTAGTTTGTTTTCCAAAGGCGATGATTATGCACATTTTGGCATTTAGCTTGAGGCCATGGTTTTGACACCAGGCATCTGTCTCAGTGAAACCCTTTTGGAGGATGTCTGTGTCGGCTGGAGTGTCAATTATAGTCCCTAGTTTGCAGTCGTCTGGGAACTTGGTCAGCCACAGTCCTCCTGTGCTTGCCTGTACCTCTGAGAAGTATATGCCAAACAGGAGGGGTCCTAGGACTGAGCCCTGGGGAACGTCACTTGTAACCGGTTTAGAGTCAGACCTAGCTCCCGCAACTTTTACCATGTGGGTCCTGTCCGTGAGCCAGTTGGCAATCCATCTTGTGATGTAGGGGTTTATGTTCAGGCTGGTGATCTTGTCTATAATACCAGAATGGAGAATAGTGTCGAAGGCCTTTGCGAGGTCTAGGTAGGCTGTGTGGACCACCTTTCCCTCATCTGTAGCCTTGGTAACTGTCTCAAAGAAGTCCACCAGATCTGCCCTTAACAAAGCTGAACTGGGTAGGGTCCAGTGTTTGGAGGTTCTCAATGTCTCTGTTAATGAGATCCATGGTGATGCGCTCCATAACCTTGCATACCAAGCTAGTCAGGCTTATAGGACGATAGTTCCCAGTGTCTGTTGTGGCTCCACCTTTGTGCAGCAGGATAACCGTTGGTGTGTGCCACTCTATGGGCGCGTAGCCTGTGGAGAGGCTGAGTTTGAACAGTGTGTTTAGGTGATGGGTTAGTTCATCTTTGAGCTCATGAAGGACGCAGCCTGGAACACCATCTGGTCCCATTGATGCTGTGTTTTTGGCTTTGGAGAGGGCTGTTTTAACCTGAGTGCCTGTGATTTCAGGGGCACTACATTCTTCTGGTATGGTTATGGGCACTTTTGAGGGTGAGAGGGGGATGAAGTTTGCACTGAACCTGTCTGCCAGGATGTTGGCGATATCGGTCAGTTCAGTGTATTTTGTGCCATTCTGCACTAACTTCGAGCAGATCTAAGAATTGCCACTTATATTCTTGACAAAGCTAAAGAATGCCTTGTGGTTATCTTTGGAATCCTTGGCAATTTTTCTTTTGAAGCTAGCCTTGGATGATTTTATGAGGGATCATAGTTTCTTGCTGATACTGATCAGGGATGTCTTCCCTTCTTGGGATTTTACTCTTTTCTGTACTAGATTAAGATTATAGAAATATGGGATATAACAGATATTTGTACAATATTTGGCTTTCTTGGATAAATATTTAGGAGTACAGTATAATCAATATAAGTACAATTAAGCATTTAAAGTGTAATACAAAAGTACTGATAGTATTCTAACTAAGGTAGAAGCAGCTAAAGCAATTTAACTTGGTTCTGAAGTGAGGGTTAGTGCCTTAGCACAGCCTACTACTGAATATGTCTGTATCTAGTCTTGTTGAGTAAACTTCAGTTAAAATTCCTGTGTCTGTCCAGTGTGCAACACTGGATGAAATGCAGCTCAGTGCATTGCTGAGCTAAGACATCAAATAAACCAATGAATAAGCAACTTTTAGCTGTAAATTCACACAAAAAATAAATAAATTAATTAAAAATAAACAGAATAATGAAAGACCCTAGACATCCATGCTGACCATGGGTCACACTGTTTTTATTCTGTAAGTCTACATAAATGCACAATGCTAACTCAGTGATCATGCTGCTCTATTGTAGAGCCTCTGAAAAAAGGCCTAGTTGATGTTTAACAAACAAGCTGCCTTACTGGCATATGGGTAGTGTCATCCTGCTACACTCCCACTGGCAGTCTGCCAAAGCTCAGAACAGTTCCCACTGCCTATTATGTGAGAGAAGGGCCAGTCACCTGGAAAGATTAGGACAGCCCTTCACACATAGAAAGAGGACCCACTGAGTTTTCTTGTGGTATAGTTAAAGAAATATCTCTTCAGATGCTTCTCTCCTAGAAACTCCTTTTGTTTCCCCTCCTGACTTTTCTGTCTGTGCTTGTGTGATGCCCGTGCACTGGCCCAGTAATCAAGGAACCTCAATCCTCACCACTAGGATCAATGAGGGGCATGTATATTGGGAAGGATAACAAGTACACACACAGTAATGTACAATTTCCCTTAAGAGCACACAGAGATCAGAGTCAGTCTGGGGCTGGTTTCTCCTTTTCTCTCCAGTCTCCCTGGAGCCATGGGTTTGAATCCCACCACTGCCACTAATTAATATGTGATGCCCGTGCACTGGCCCAGTAATCAAAGAGCCTCAATCCTCAGTACTAGCACCAGTGAGGGGTGTGCACATTGGAAAGGATAATAAGTACACACACAGTAAAGTAAAGTACAATTTCTCTTAAAAACACACAGAGATCACAGTCAGTTTGGGGATGGTTTCTCCCTTTCTCTCCAGATCCCAATAAGACTCCCCACTGGCACAGCTATAGGGTACAGATATCAGCCTAGTGGTCAAGCCAAAACCTCCAGCACCCTCTCTGTCCAACCAGTGCTTTGTGTCCCTGCCCAAATATCTGACACACACACACACACACACACACACACACACACACACACACACACACACACACACACACACACACACACAGACACACACGCACACACACTTTAAGATATGAGTTATATACAAACACACAGACACTCCTGGGGAAGGCTGTCACAGGTTCTCCAGCTATGGCCCTTTCTGCCCAGGCTACCAAATACATGCAAGTACTCTAGAGCTTAAATTATCTCTACACAAAACAGCCACAGTTGAAAGGTTTAAAAATATTTAATAATAGATAATAACACAACACAATATTTATTGCTTCAACACAATCACATTAGAGAGTTAAGCAATCACAGGAAAAGCTTTAAAACAATATTGTAGGATAGTCTGACAAATATAAAAAAACTTCTAGTCTAATCTGGCTAAATTCCTGTCTAACTCTAAGAGAAATCAAAGTTCTAAATATTACTTTACTTACAAGACAGAGTGCTGGTGAGCTGTTAACAGGTTCAGACAAACTCCAAAATGCCTAACCCTCACTCTCTGAGAAAGTCTTAAATTGATAACACAGTACTGCTGAGTTATTTCTCATTACATCATTCTTGACACTTCTTTGGTTCCCAGGCTAACAGAAACTCAGAATTTACATTTCTTAGTAAGCTTGCACCTGGCCAGGAAGCCACAATAATAAAATACATTATACATATAAAATCTAGTAATTAAATCTTTTCCTATGACAATAGAAAGAATTCCTTAGTCCAGACATCTTGTCTTCGAGCTTTGAGATCAGTCATGAAATGCTTTGCTTTATCAGCTTTCTTCCAGCAGTGTACACCGTGGTTACATTTTTGAAGCTCAGTACAACATATAGTTAAATCATAACATATAGTTCTCTTTACATTTGTAGAGCAAGAGTGTGGATTACATTAATATTTACAATGACATATAATTATTTACAACATTCTATCTGACTCTGCTGGCAGCCCTTAGTTTTTCACAGCTTGTATGCATAATTCTTATCATTTGCCTAGTATTTCTGTATCAAAAACAATGGGATATATGTAGTGCATTTTAATTTACAGTATAAGCCTTACACTGTCTTGTTTAAGTTCTTTTTGACTCATAGTATGGGTTTTAATCTTTTTTCCTCTGGTGCTTTCTTGATGGTGTAGGAAGTCTGTCCACTAAGGCCATTTTAGTGCAGTTCCTATTATTACCTCATGCTGCCAAAACCATAAATAATTCATGGTTGTTATTTCCATTGATTATAAGTTTATTTTGAAAGTTCTGACAAGAAAACTTACTGTTTTTGCTTTTTTCCCTGTTGAGATGTATTTGTTTAAGGTTGTTAAACACATTTATAGCTTTTTAAACAAATGTTTCATTTAAATTATATGTTGCCCATCATTTTGTTTCTAAAGTATTTCTGACAGGAATTTTCCTTAAGTTTATATTTAATTCCTTGTCTAACTTGTGGATTTATTATAATTTGATGTAATTATGTAGATTTTCAATCTTTTAAGCTACTTTCTTGTTTAAATCATGTTTTGGTGCCATTTTGTCTATGTGGCATTTCTGACATAAGTTTTATTTAATATTATACTTAATTCCTGATCTAAGGCTATTTTAGACTTTTTATTTATGTTAGGCTGAAAATAGCCTGTATTTATTTTTATTGGGGGGGGGTCTAGGTAATGTGTTTATTGTGCTTGTACTGACGTACTGAAATTGCTGTCTTTTTCTTAATACAGTATTCAGTAGAATTTTGCTATAGAAATAGTCTTCAGTTTTGCTGTTTAGAGGGAACTTTGTGGGTTTTGCCCATTTGGTACTGGACTGGCCATGCATCCAGTACTTAGTATTGATCTGGCTAGTTTTATTGCCCCATCTTAATGGAGCCAGATATAGCCTCCCCCTCCCCAAATTCCCTGTATGCACCTAAAATATGTAAACATAAATCAAAATGTATACCTAAGCCTATACCTCATGACTCTGTAGTAGCCCAAGCTTCGGGCAGGCTATCAAACCACACTTCTTTTGTTATGTCCAGGTCCCTTGGTGTGGATGTAGTTTTATAGCTGTGTGTGCCATGAGGGTTAGACACATACTCTGTGACCATACCCTTGCCTTCATGTGGTTTAGGAGAACCTAACCTTTTAGGTGCAATGGAAGTCAGGGTTGCAGAATCTGTGCAGAATCTGTAGCCAGTATCGATACTTTAGCCCCAGGGGATATTTCCACTAGGGTAGCATCCACTAAGAGAGACAGATGTCCCAACATGTGAGGGGACAGCAGTCTTTGGCTGGATTTTTAAATGAGATGGTCATTATGGCTAGAGCCATTATACAAGCAGTTGATTACAGGGTATATATACAGGTTACCAGTAATACTGGTGCTTCCACCAAACATCTACTAGCTAAAGGATAATTTTTTGAAGGTGATTCTGAGTCTGATGACTCAGATTCATCTGATATGGATTAGTGAATTTCCTTTGTTGATGAACAGGTGCAGGTACCTAAACAGACATCCTCTTTTTTTTTTTCAAATGTTGGCTAAATTTAGAGTCATATTCAAATGGGGGCTTGCTTTGGGTGTCCCCAAGATTAACAGGGTTTATAATCTGTTGGATGATGGGGCCACAGATGCTGAGAACCTTCCTTCAATTATCCCAGCATTGGAGGATGTCTTTAAGAGAGCTTGTGGTTCCTTTCTTCTCACTGAGGATTTGCCTAAGAAAGCGCTAAAGAAATTTAGGGTCTGCTTGGCCTTACCTCGCCTCCAAACCCTTTTGTCTATGGACTCAGCTTCTGTGTCTCCAGCTACAGCTGCTAATAATAAGACCATGTATTTTTCTAAACCAGTCTTTCATGATAAAATTGGCAAGTGGCTAGAATATATGGAAATAAGCTACCAGAGTCCAGCACAGTAGTCTTGTAGTCTTCAAGGTGTTTATCTAGCAGTTTTTATGTGGAAGTTTGTTTTGAGATGCATGTACAATCTAAATGAATTCGCTGCATTATTGCCTGCAGAGCAAAAAGTCTATGTTAAGGATATTGCCTCCAATGTTTCTCAATTGTAAAAATGTTAGTGAAAAAGTGCCTTGTAGGGGGCTGATACTATTTCTAGATCTGCAGAATTGTCAGTAGTGACAAGGAGGTATGCTTGGTGGCATTCCAAGAAATTTTTTCTGATGACTTGAAGAATGAGATTTTGAATGTTGAGTCTGAGTGTGTATTTGGTACAGCAACTAATCAGATCCTTAAACACTGTGATGTCAGAGGTAAATTGATGCAAAGTAATTTAAAATGTTTTATATACCCCCTTTAAGCAAAATAATTGTCAATTGCTGAACAAACAGAAGTCCCAACCTAACATAAAACAAAGGCAATAAAAGGAAAAGGCTGGATGACAACTTTTCCAAGCTGAACAAGAAGGGGTTCTTTCCTAAAAAGGAACCCCCCTTCCAATTATGACTAGGTTAAGGAGTTCACCTTTCTTTACCAAGTTCCCCATAGAGTGCCTCATCTCTCAAATTAGCCCTCAACAAGACAGCCTGGTAGTCAGTAGTTTCCTACAAATGGTTGCTAAGTGTTGCTGCTAGGGGTTACAGGTGGCAGTGGAAAGACAACCAACTTCCATTTAGGGGGATTCCTCCTCATTTTCCAGACCAGACTTCATTATTCGCTCCTATTCTCCTGCAGATATTTGATTCAGGGGTCATAGAATTAGTTCCTCCTTCAGAAAGAATGAGAAGTTTCTACTCCAAGATTTTCTTGGGTCCGAAAGAAGAGCAATCCTGGAGATGGAAGCTGGACCTTTTTTTACTGAATAATTTTGCCAAGGTTCCCAAGTTCAAGATGCTCACCCTGCAGGCTGTGCTTCCTCTGTTGCCAGAAAGCTGGTGACATTGGATTTAAAGATGCCTATCATCATATTCTGTCAGTTCATTGCTTCAGAAGATATCTGAGATTTGTTGAAACTGGTTCACACTGTTAGTTTTCTGTATTGCCATTTGGGCTATCCACTGCACCAGAAGTGCTCAAGAAATACCTTGCTTTGGTATTAGCCCACTTTCAGATTGTGGTCATTCACATATTTCTGTATTTGGAAGAATTGTTAAGTTGTGCAGAGTCTGTATCCAGGTGTTTGGCATCACTAGAGATGGTTTTGACACTTCTATTTCAACTAGGGCTCAAGTTGAACCTTTGGAAGTCATGTCTGACACCCTTACAAAGACTTTTCTTTCTGGGGTGCTTGATTGACTCCAACAACAGAATGGCCTATTTGCATGAAGACAAACTTCTTTCATACCAGACAGTCTTCCTAGAATTCTCCAAGAGGAATATCACTTTGGTAACAGAATTCCTCAATATTATTGGACTGATGGTATCCATGATTCTCATGATACCACTGGCCTATCTTCACATAAGGAAAATTCAATGGTATATTCAGCATTCTTGGATACAGCACCTACATTCCCAGGAATACCAATTGCTGGTGCTGCCATTCTTCAGATTAGAGTTATAGTGATAGAGAAATCAGTCCAGCATTAATCCAGGGCTTCCTTTCTCCTTTTAGTGCCAGTACAATCTGGTTAGAAAGATTGCATGGGGAGCTGTGTCAATGGGGATAAAAGTGCAAACCACTTGGAGAACCAAGGGCACATGGAAGCACATCAATATAAAGGAGATATCAGTGATTCATGCCTTGAAAGTCTTTCACTACATTTGGACTCTGGGTCTTCTTCTAGGGATTACCGACAACACCACAGGGATGTGGTACCTCAATAAACAAGGGGGCACAAGGTTTTACTCTCTATATTAGTTGGAAATGATAGCATTGGTGCAGGCTTTTTAGTGTGTATGTGTGTGTGTGTGTGTGTGTGTGTGTGTGTGTGTGTGTGTGTGTGTGTGTGTGTGTGTGTGTGTGTGCGTGTATGTGTGTGTGTGTGCGTGTGTTTGCGTGTGTGCGTGCATGTGCCTGTCTGAAATCTGAGCTACTTTCTCCTTGAGAAGTTTTAAGCTAAGATGACTTACTACTACCACCAGATTTCCCAGTTCATCAGACAAGAGTCAGATGCAACTGTGGCTCTGCAGGCATGCCATACATAAATGCTATGTCTGTAGGGTGTGTGGATTTCTTTGTTTCAAAATGTTTTATACATATGTTCCTATGCATGTATTGGCAGACATATACACCTCTAGTCAAGTCCAAGCGGCATTGCTAAAATCAGATAAGATAAAAGCATCAGTAAATACTGGAGTAGCAGCCAATTACACATCATTATTACTGGATTTTTTGCAACAGATGTATTTAATTTGTATTGAAATATGAATGTGTGCACTACTTGTTATTTTGAACCACTGAGCACCTAAAGAAATAGATTCTTACCTGGATCTTAAAATTCACACAAAAATATCCATTTGCTTGTTTCCAGTTTAGTCTATAATAAAAATGTACACTGCACCTGCAACCTTTATTCCTATGATAAATTACTGGGTCATCTTTCTTGTCATGCATTGTTTGCCAGACCCAATACAATGACCCAGCAATCTCTCTATTACACCTAGCAGTAAGTATTCAGCCAGAGCTTAGATCATTGCAGTTCTGGTCATTGTCAGCCTTCTGACCACTTCAAGAAATATTATTTGATTGGTTAGATGGTAGTAGGTAATATGAACAGAAATCATCTCGTTTTGTTTTCCTGAACATTTTCTGTGTTTTATGGTTGACAGGTTCAGATGTGCTACATTTGTAGTTACTAGTAGTTTTCTTTTTTAGTTTTTCCGTACTCTTTAACATGACTGCTGCAACCTTAGTTATTATGTGTGTACTAAATGAAACAAGCAAGTTCGGAAGTATATATTTATACATTTTTGTTCTTATCAGTAATAAAAAAACTGACTTGTAGAGTTAGTTGATTTAATCTATCATATTCTCTGCAGAATACTATAGCAGTCAGTCATTCAGTGGTCAGGCTCTGGCTCTGTCTATCAATTATTTCTTGGACCAAAGGCCATAGAGCAGAAAACTGAGCTAGTCTGTTATGTACTCTGTCTGTGCCCCTCCTGATATTTAAATAGCACACTTAATTAAGTGATTATCAGAAATGAAGTTAGTATGCACTGCATTTCTAAATGATCATGTCTACCCACTATGATTGCTAGTAGCCCATGTCAACATGAATCATCCAAAAAGCACAGACATATCTGAAAAAAGAAAAAAAAAACAGCAAATTGGTTTAAAGTATCAGGACAACAAGTTGCACATCCATGGATATTACATCTTCATGAAAAAGTTAAACAGGTTTGAAGAGGTACTCAGACGTATAGTTCTCTAAAACAGAAGTGAAGTCTGAATATCAGGAGGGGAGTGGTCTGACTTTCATATCTTTTCTGCATTTACAAGCAACCCTGCACTGTATATCTTATGGAACTCTCTGAGGCTGGGGCTGTTTTTGCTCATCAAACTGGACTAGATGATAATGCATCAAGGTAGAAGAGATATAAATGGATGTCTAACACTGCTTATATAGTGATACTATAGTACATCCACACAACAAAAGGGTCATCTTTTTGAAACCTTGTCATCATACCCTTAGTAGGCCCGGAGGAACTGCTATCCTAACAAAAGCAGGATTTCACTACCCTTCCTTTAACTACTATTATACAAAACGCAAGACCCTTCTAAGGGCCCATTATAAAATGAGTTGGAAAAAAAATAGTTAAACCTGTATATCTTCACAGACATGATAAACAGTCAAGAAATGCAAACCGAAGAAAACTATGACTGAAAGAGTACTGACAGCGGTAATGTTTCAACAGAAAACTGACGTAGGGCCAGTATAAGGTCATATTAGTGAGTAAGCCGAGTAAGTATGTCACAAAAAATAAATAAATATTTGTAGTTTCTGTACAGTAGCGTCCAATTCCTCCACAGCATTCATAGTATTAGGGCTGTCACTCATAATGTTTTCTTTTGCATTCCTTGAGAGAGTAAGCCTAGTACCAATGGTGTGCAAAGTTGTTGAATTACTTGTTATCAAAACTGCACATGCAGGATGGGATAAAGAGGCCAGCAGCCAGAGAAGAAAAATCTACAGGGACAGAACTTAACTCAGTTTGGATTCAAGATATGAAAATAATTCTCACTTCACCGTTCCAGAAGCTTTGGACAGGCAAGCTACATAATGAGAGCTAGAGCTCTCAAAGTAGAATCCTTTGCAGATATTCTTACAAAACATAACACTTATCCAAATATATCCCATGATCCACACTGCCAGAAAAAAGTAAATGGGCATGGCATTAAACCTCTTAGATACATGTCAGCATGCATGTTGGCTAATAATGTTCTTTTCTCACCAGTATTTGATACTCCTGTATTATCCCTTTTATGCCATTGTGAAAAGTACAAAAGTATGGCTGATTTCTTATCTTTTGACATGGTTGTTATGTGTAATAATCTCAATCTACTTATACTTGCTATTAGTTTGTGCTATACAGATGCCAGTCACTGTTCCCAAAATACTATATCATGGCAACCAATAGGGATTGTCAGGTCAGTGTTCTGCCTTAAATCATATGTCAATCAGCACTGAAGATTACAGTATATTCTGTCCCAAAAGTGGACATAGGATGATGCAATGATCCATGAAATGTTAGTAGCCATAGCATGAAGGATGGTCTAGTGCTGCATCTACAGAAGGTAGAGCATGTTCAGCTTTTAGATTACTTAAGTCCTGTCCTGTATTATAAGCATTATTTCCACAGTAAATAATTAACAATTTTCCTCACTGTCAAAAAGGGAAATATTTTCTTACTAGCTGCTCTGCAGTAACTACCATGGTATAATTTCCTGTCTTACCCCTTAGGGTGGCTTTTCAGGTACTGCACTCCCTACATCTGGTTAGTGATACATAGTGGTATGTAATAAACACCTGTACTCAATTATTTGATCCTATGAGGAAAAACTTCATTTTATTGTTTTATTGCCAGGCTGATGATAGATATTGTCTAATGAAACACAGCATCCTGCTACCAAATGGTACCAAACCATGATGTATGTAGAACCTCCATATGTGGTCAGTGTCTCCTAGTGACCAATAACTTCAGTAGTGGCTCATTATGAAAAGGGAGCTGCCAGTTATTTCATGCCATTTTAAACTTTGCATTGTAACATATTCATTCAAGCACCACATCACATGTAGAAATCCAGCAGGTGTTGTGCAACATGATAGCTATCCATACCTCTCAACTGTCCAGATTTTTCCCTCATATTTTTGGTCTGTTCTTTATAACATTTGTGATTTTCTGGATTTTGTGGCAAATCAGTAAGGATTGAATTCAGTATAGAGTGACAGGCATTTGAATTTAAGGCAACATATCCTTCAGAAAATGCATGGTAACACAAAATATTGTATTCTAGTGACTTTCTAAGTTTATAAGAGCAATGTTTAAAATTAGTACCTATTTTTAGGGCTTTGTCCCCATATTATTTTTGGCTTTGTCCAAATTTTTTGTACCAAGAGGTTGAGACCTATGTGGCTAGGTATTATCTCATATCTGAGCTTAACTACCATCATGATATGAAGATGCTTTGTTACTCTCAACAGAAGAGAGGCATTTTGCTATTAGTAATATCTGCTCTTCATTCATACTGGCCTTTATTGCAGATAAAATTATCTGTACCTTTCTTGAGTTAAGAAATGGAGGTAGAGGTAGAATTTAATCAACATTCTGTGCAAATGACTCTGCTTTGATATGCATCTAAATTTGATACCAGCACAGTTATATATGGAGATGTTCATAGGTTCATAGGTGTGTATAAGGCTAATGGCCCTGGAGCCTATATAAGTCTAGCCCAAGAAGAATCCCTGGCATCATGCCATCTAAAGTTAGTTCCCAGTGCCCCTGTCAAGCAAGACCACTGAAGTGATCCCTGGGATGAACTTCTTATTGCCCATCCACTCATCAAGATTTCTCTTAAAGAGGGCCAGTGAAGTGATCTGCTTGATGTGAATGGGAAGTTTGTTCCAGAGTATGGGAAGTTTCTGGGTTAGTATCCTGTCCCTCCAGCATGTTCTGTTTATTGTGGTAATGTGGTTTAGGTCCATGGAGCATGAGGCACGGAGGGATTGGGATTTCTTTAGGTGTAGCATATCTAGCAGCTCTGGGTCAGACATGACTTTGTAGGTCAAGCAGAGATTGTCTCTAAGTAGGCAATAAGAGACAGAGTATAGCTGGAGTTTTTTGAGTCTGTCCATATAGGGCATGTGTCTAAGGCCTAAGATCCTCTTAGTGAGGTATTTTGTGGCCTTTCCAGTTGTTGTAGGTGTCTAGTGAGGTACATACCAAATGAGGCACTGTATTCTATAATAGGTTTAATGAGGGACGAGTAGAGAGGGATTATGACCTCTTTTCACCTGGATGAGAAACCTTTTGTAATGAGATGTGCCACATAGAAGAACTTTCTGACTACAGTGGCAATGTGTTTATCAAAGGAGAGGTTGCTGTCAACCAGTGTCCCCAGGTCTCTTATCACACCTTTGGTGTTTAGTGGACTACCACCTATGTGGTAGTTCATGGGCACTGAATTTTTCCCATAGGGAATGACAATACACTTTTTGGCATTGAGGTTAAGGCCATGGTTTTGGCACCAGTCATTGGTGTCAGTGAGGCCTTTCTGTAGAATATCTACATCAGTTGGAGAATCAATAATGGCTCCAAGTTTGCAATCATCTGTGAACTTGGTCAGCCAGAGTCCATTTGTGTTGGCTTGAACTTCAGAGAAGTAGATACCAAACAGGAGAGGACCTAGGACTGATCCCTGTCGGGCACCATTTGTAATTGTTCGGTAGTCAGATTTGAAGTCTGCTACTTTCACAGTGTGGGTTCTATCAGTGAGCCAATTGGCAACCCGTCTTATGACATAGGGGTTTATGCCTAGTTCAGTGAGTCTATCTATGATTCCTGAGTGAGGGATGGTGTCAAAGGCTTTGGCAAGATCTAGGTAGGTTGTGTGAACTACCTTGCCCTCATCCACAACTCTGGTGACAGACTCAAAGAAGTTTATCAGGTTGAGCAGGCATGATCTACCTTTCACAAACCCAAACTGCATGGGGTCCAGAGTTTGGAGATTCCTTATGTCCTTATTTATAAGGTCCATGATGATGTGCTCCATAGCCTTACATATCAGACTCATCAGGCTAATGGGGCGGTAGTTCCCAGGGTCCATAGTCGCTCCCCCTTTGTGGAGTGGGATGTCCATAGCAGTGTGCCATTTGGTAGGAACAAAGCCTGGAATGAGGCTGTGATTGAACAGGGTACTCAGGTGTGATGCCAGTTCACTTAGTAATTCATGTAGAACACAGCCAGGGATATTATCAGGTCCCATGGAAGCTGTATTCTTGGCTTTGGACAGTGCGATTTTTACCTGTGTAGCCATGATAATTAGGACTTGGCATTCCTCAGGTATTGTTATAGGCCCTTTAGGGAGTGAAAGGGGGTAAAGTTTGCACTGAACCTGTCAGCCAATATGTTGGCAATATCAGTTGGTTCTGTATATGTATTGCCATTGTGCTGTAACTCAGAGCAGATCTGAGTATTGCCATGTAGATTCTTGACATAACTATAGAATGCCTTGTGGTTGTCTTTAGAATCTGCAGCAATTTTGTTTTCATAGCTAGCTTTAGAGGCTTTGATGATGGATCTCAGTTTTTTGCTGAGGCTAACAAGGGAGTTTTTCCAGTTTTGGGACTTCAGCCTTTTCTGCAACAGTTTTTTACTTCTGTTGTAGAGTTTGTTTATGGTGGGGGAACCACCAGATTTGCTTCCTTTTTTTGGAGGAGAGTATCTTGGTTCTGTTTGGTATGTGCTCATACAGTGCATTGATGTAAGATTCAGTCATGCACCTATTTTTCATTTGCATGGGTGTTGTGAAGTTAGCCACCACTGTTTTTAGAAGTCCAGAATTGGCTTTGGAAAAGTTTTTTTACAGTGGTTTCCTTTTGGGGAGGCGAGAGTGGGATGTGGATATCCATGGTGATTATTGTTGAAAAAACAAATATGCAGACAGCTTGTGATGCAAGCCCTTCTTGAAATCCACACTGTACAAAAACAGCTCACGAACGTTACAAGCCAACACCAATAAAAAGCGAACTTTCAGAAAAAACTCGGCAAGTGAAAAAGACCTTAACGCCAAGTTTATTAGTAAAATTAATAAAAGCGTTTTCACTGGAGACACTGCTACAGCTTCTTCAGAGGTGATTTAAAAAAACCCGCCAATTCAAGCTTTTATATCCACGTCAATGCGTGCTCCAAGCATCAAGGCAGTTTAAAGAAACACTCCAATTTAAAGACACAAGCCTTCATTGTAATGAAACGCATTCATAAACAAAAACATTATATAAAAACATTATAAAAAAATATATTTAGTATGAAAGAATAAAAAATTAAAGAATTAATAAATGCAACACTTATTTACAGACACAAGCAATTAAAAAGTATGTATCTTGGTGATTAGCTTGTGGTCAGATCTGACCAGGGAGGAGTTGATTACTGGTGTAGACCAATGGTCCGCCCATGTTAGTAATGACCAGCCAAGGATGTTTCTACCCCTGTTAGCGGTAAGAATGAGTTGTTCCAGGGTGTTGGAATTAATGAATTCCAGAAAACATTGAGCAAGTGTGTTGGTACATGAGTAATTTTCCCAGTTAATGCAGGGGCAACATCTCCCAGTGTAATGGTATTCGGCTGTACCCTAATATTTTCCAGTGTGTTTAGGAATGTGGAGTGGGAGTTTTGGGACATGCTGGAAATCTATAGCAGGCTACAACCTAGACTGCAGTTTTACCCAGTGTTAGTTGTACCTGAAGTATCGCTGATGTGTTATGTTGGGCTACTAGTCTGGTGGTGTGCATATCCTTTATAAATATGGTGACACCACCGCCTTTAGTGCTTTGGTCCAGGTTTAGGTGCCGAAAGGTATGGTATGAATTATAGCCTGGTAGTGCTGGGGTGATCTCCGGAGCCTTGAACCAGGTCTTGGCCACTACACAAATGTCAATGTTCTCCATTTTAAGGAGTGCTTTGAGTGAATGCATTTTGAGATTTAGACTTCAAGCATTGAGTAGCATTACCCTCAAACTTTGTTTGCTTGTAGCTGTTGTGATGACCATGCCCTGGCCCAGCAATCAAGGAGCCTCAATCCTCACCACTAACACCAAGGAGGTCATCTCCTAGAAGAGAAAAGGATAACTAATACAGTAAAGTACAATTCCCCTTAAGTGCACAGAGAGATCACAGTCAGTCTGGGTCTGGTTGCTCCTTTGCTCACCAGGTCCCCAATAAGAATCCCCACTGGCACAGCTATAGGGTCCAGGTCTCAGCCTAGCTGGACAAACAAAAACCTCTAGTGCCCTCTCTGTCCAACCAGTGCTTCATGTCCCTGCCAAGTAGCTGACACAACACACACACACTTTGAGAAACAACTTCACAGACACTCCTGGGAAAGGCTGACACAGATTCTCCAGCTGTGCCCCTTTAACCAGACCATACAGTAGTAATCCCTGCCACCACCCAGCTAATAATATCAGCTACTAAAATACTCTTAAAAGGGTGTCCAGTTATTACTGTGCAATATTATTATCCAATGGTAATGTGACTATCAGTCAAGGCTTACTTTAGAGTGGCCTATTACAATAACTTCTACAAATATGCAATGTACTCTTGAGCTTATCTTTACACAAACCAGCCACAGGTAGAAGGTTTTAAAAATATTTAATAATAAATAATTAAAACACAAGAGAAAACTACTATGCCACAGAGATATCTAAGAGTTCATAGATCACACAGAAACTTAAAATAATACAGTAGGACAGGTCTGATTTCAAAGAAAAATACCTAATTAATCTTTACTAGCTTTAACTATTCCTACAAGAAATCACAGTGCTAAAAACTTACATGTGAGCATAAGGCAGAGTGCTGATAAGTTGGATATCAAGATCAAAATGCTCCCAGTCTCTCGTGAGAAATAGTACTTAAACATTACTAACAAACATGTCTCTAAGGCCCTCCCAAATTACATGATTTTTGACACTTAAGTTTTCCCAGTATTCATATTGCATCATCTTAACACCTGGTCTGAGTTCTCAGGCCACAAACTACATTATTTAGCAATCTAACACCTGCTCAGAACTTACAACAATACAAGGCATTTCACATGTATATTCTAACACAAACTAGAGCAATAAAGCACATTCCACATCTAAATTCTGGTCATAAATTTTAGCCTTAAAGCAATGGGCATGAAGCCTACATTCAGCCACAATGGAGCCAAATTCTAACATGAAAGGGTCACAACATGCTTCACTGGGCCAGTAGAGTGCAATGTTGTCACATATTTTGCAGTTCCACATTTCACAGTGTTCTTTTACACTCAAGAAAACATGCCTGTATTTTACATTTATTTGCAAATGCCAGAATTATATATCAAATTCTATTTGACTAGGCTGGCAGCCTTCACCCTTCTCTCCCAATTTCAATATTTAAGCTCTAAGTTTAGCACTCTAAGCAAATGCTCTCTTTAAAATGTTAATGTATTTCAAAGAAAAAAAAATAAAAAAGCAAGTAATACTAGGCACAAAGAACAGTTACCATATGTCCTTGTATTCAACTGTGATAGCTCTTGATTTAATTTAATTTTTGTTAACTATTAATTGTAGAGCATTTAATCCCTTTATCAGATCTGCATTCCATCTCCTTTTATAATTTTATTAGAAATCAGCATTGAAGGTTTCAAACTGTCATTGCACTTAACTCTAAACAGAACAGAACAGAACATGTTTATGTTAAACCTTTTACATTCCTTTGCCTTTTCTAATATGTTTTCATATTGCATGAGATGGCCTCCCTACCTTTAGTTGAATTTCAAGTAGATAAGTTTGCAACTCATTGCTAACAACTGGGTGAGTTGTACCATGTCAGTTGCAGTTTCTCACTGGAAATCATTGTCAGCAGTGTAGTTTCTGTTAGAGCTCTAACAATGATTCGCAGTTCTATATTTTATTCAATTTTCTCTCTCGTATTACTGTGGAGTTAATGTATATAAATAATGTGGTAAGGGGGACAAAGTAATCCACACTGGGGGATGCAGGAGCTTTTTAATATATTTCACATCTGGACAAAGTGACAAACAGTTATGCCTGCCAAATTATAGCTTTGCCTAGCTGTGACTGGTATATAATATAATCCTATGGCACTAGGTTTATTCACTGAACTATGATTTTTTTTTCAGACTATGCTTTGCTAACATTTGTTCCACAGTTGATGTATTCCAGCAACAGAAACAATAGCTATCACACAAATTACTGTATATTCTTTTTTTTTTCTGGCAATATGAGAAGTGTATTTATAAACTCCTCACAAGAAGCTGCACAATAAAATCTTGCAATACATTAGTTATATGAGCACCATCAATTTGAACTTTGATTTTTATCAAATAGGATGGACATTTTAACTAATTAGGGCAGAAAGATAAGGGCCACTGTGATGCAACTTTTTCCTCATTTCCCAAAGTGCAACATTAGATTAGAATAAGTAGCAGGGACATAGAACTGCTGCTCCATATAAATAAGATGAGATGCTGAGAGCCCCACCTGCCACAAAAATATATTTTATTAAAAGCCTGTCTAGTGGATATTTGCCTAAAGTTTTAGGATATTTTTTTTCCTTTCTAAAGATGTATGTTAAACTGATAAACCTTGGCTTTAACCCTATGTATATCAACAACCCATAAGCATGCAGGCATATTTTAAATGTGTTTTGGGTCTGGCAGTTAATGCAGAAGACTGAGGCTATCAATTGTCAATGAGATGTTTCCTGTAGTCCAGTAAGATTCCCTCAACCTCCATTTGCTTGCTGTATCACTCTAAGCAACTCAGTTAACCAGATAGTACTCTGGTGCAGTTGAGACATAGGACACATCTAGTAACTACCTATGAACCTAAATATTTTTCAGATGTTGAATTTTGATCTGCATTTTGACAGATGTTACTTCATATTTACTGCACAAAATTCTAATAGCTATCATTTGTTATTTTTCCTTCATGTTTTTGATTGTTCAGTTATCCTACAAAAATAACATACTATTCAAAAACATGCACACTGATTGGATAGATCAGTTAGTGTGCCTATTGCAAATCCAGCATTTAGCACAGAAATGAGTTTGGTAGCAGTGCCAACAATAAGTATTTCTGGGGTGTACAGCTACCATAGCAGCGCTGACAATAAGAATTACTGGGGTGTACAGCTACCAATGAAAAACAATTACAGTTGCTGTTTTTTTTCTGTGTTATAACTCAAACAAAAAGTTAAAAATAAAAAAATAATAATAAGCTTACAAACCCTGGGATCAAAAAGTTGGGAGTGTCAAAGTAAACATTTCCATGACTGCATTCTACTGACTCTCAGTTTAAAAAAAATAATAATATGCAGAAACAGCATAGTACTATACAAGTGCCATGATGTAAAAATTGAATGCATGCATAGTGTATGCTTAAGATGTTGTATGCAAGGAAGTTACTCCAGCAGAAACTAAAGGGTCATCATACAATGAAATTATTTAAGAAGGGTAAGCAACTCCAGAAGGCTTTTGGGTGTTTTTTTTTTTTTTTGTTAAAAGTTTGATGTTCACTACAATTTGCATAGTTGAAAGCTATTTAAACATATCTCTTGTTATGCCTCTTTTTATACTTTATGCATAATAAACAGTTGTATTCCTTACATCTATCTATTATCTACAAATAGACAAAAAATTGATAAAACTCACAGTCAACATGCATTTTTAGATAAAAAAACTATGTCATAACTTCTTTACATTGTATTTCACTTAACATTAATGGTTTAATGTATCCTAATAAGAGAAGATATTTAAATAGATATCTCAAATTACAAAACTCCCAATTAATATTTCTTCAAGAAACTCATTTGATATCAGACGATATCTCTAAATTAGACTCTAAATCTTTTTCTATTCTGGTTAGCTCTGAGCATTCTCAAAAAAGAGAGGTGTTGCAATAATATGGAATAATAAACTACCCTTGCCTAAAATAATAGAAACATACCAAGATAACAAAGGTATGGCAGCTTCAGTTATTATAGAGTTTAACAACACAATATTCACTTTATTCAATATATATTGGATTCCTGGCTTTGGTTTAAATTCAGCACAGCAATATATAGAACACATTACACATTTTTCTAAAGGTAATATCATATTAGCTAGCGACTTTAATTGTATTTTTGATAGCAAAGATTCTCCCTTTATTGGTAAAAGAAGGATTTTGACTATGGCCAGGCTACTGAAAGAATTTTCTGAATCTTTTTTGTTAAAGGACATTAATAACAATGCAGACTTTAAATCACTTTTTATATATTATATTCACATAGACATAACTCATATTCAAGGATAGACAGAGTTTTTATTTCTAATAACTTAGCTGATTCTTTAATTAATGCAAATATGATTACATGTCCCCTTTCTGATCACAATTCCATAAGATATATATATATATATATATATATATATATATATATATATATATATATTCATTCAATTTCTAATGTCCACATAAAAAGGATCCAATCATATATCACTAAATTAAATAATTGTAATGCCTTCATTTCTACAGAAGTTCATGATTTTTTAGAACTTAACACTATTAATGATACATCTGAAATTTTATTTGGGATGCAATGAAGTCCCATTTATATGGTAGAATAATTGATTGAAACAAAAAGAAAATAATTTCATGGGATAAAGATCTAAAAGAGATACAATCTTATCTTGATAAATTTAATCTTGATCTTTCAAAAAACAAAGAAGACAAAGCTAAAAAAAGAAATACATTCTTTAAATAAGACGTATCTTGAGATATCAAATCATAATTAGTTTAGAGAAATTTAAATGTACTACCTTTTCAACAAATCCTAGATCCATGAATATCCTAGCTAATAAAACTAATAGAGTAAATAAATTCAATCACATTAATGAACTTTACTCACCACAAAAAAAAAAAAAAAAAAGAAAATGGTCTCTGGTTTACATAATATATTAAACAAATTTAGAGAATTTTTTTCAAACTAAATCAGTCCACTGAGTTAATAAACCCTAAAAAATATATACAGATATTTATTAATAAAAATTCAACAAAAAAATTAACAGAAGAGCAAGTTAAATTACTAGATAGTCAAATTACTTTTAAATATATTCAATTGCAAATTACCAAACTTAAAACAAAGCTCTGGGCAATGATGGCATTATTCCAGAAATATACAAAATGTTACCTATTAAAGCTGTCACAATTTTACATTCTGTTTTCAGCATTGTACAAAATAAAAATATTATCCCACCATTGTGGAAATATGCCTTTATTACTCCTATTCTAAAACAAGACAAAGACCCCACTAGATGTAATTCGTATAGACCTATTTCCTTATTAAACATGGACTACAAAATGTTTATGTCTATATATGAAAATAGGCTTAAAACTGTCTTCCTAGCTTAGTGAAAGCAGACCAAACAAACTTCATAATAAATAGAACTTTTTACAATAACATTAAGAGAATAATAACCTTAACTGAATCAGTAAAGATCTTAAAAAATAACCTAACTATAATTAGCTTAGATATAAATTATGCTTTTGATACAATCAATTGGGAATAAATGTTTATTCTTTTGGGGGAACTTAATTTTTCAAAAAAAATTATAAATCTTATTACTCAATTATACAGTGGTTGTCAAGCATATATTAAAATAGGTCCTAATATCTCTCAGTTCATACCAATTGTAAAAGGCACTAAACAAGGCTGCCCATTGTCTCTCCTTTTATTCACTTTAATTATGGAAACCTGGGCAAATTTGATAAGGGACAACAGTAACATTAAAGGATTTGAAGTGGGTTTTAATGAAACATCAAAAATACAAATGTTTGCAGATGATATATTGATTACATTGGGTGGCAAGAATCCATCTTAGCAAGATTTATTCAATGACATGGATAATTTTCAAAAAAACTCAGGCCTTAAATTCAATCATAGTAAAACACAAATCGTTTTAGTTGATCCAAAAAAATTTATATACAAGATAATTTTAAAAAACATATAGCACAATCTCAACAAATAACATATTTAGGTATAGTTATTGCTAACAACATAAAAGTTTTTTTTTTTTCCCCATTTTTTTTTTTTGGCTTTGTCCAGGTTTTGTGCTAAAGGTTGACAGCTACTGGCAGAACTGAATTCACTGAATATATGTCTGAGGCTGTATTCCCTCATTACTAGAGTTTTGTCCAGGTGTTTTTGTACTAAGAAGGTTGACAGCCTTTATGGTGAGAACTGAATTCACTAAATGATAGCCATTTAAGTTTCAGTCTTCCTCTCTTTTTACCAAAGCAGCTGATGTGTGGCTAGTGGTATGTTACTCTGACTGTTTTGCTCAGGGACCTTGGCAAAAATAATATATATGGTAGCAACACATTTTATTCTAGCAACTTTCCAAGATTATACAAGCAATGTTTAATGTGTCCCTGTTTTTGGGCTTTTGACCCCAATACATTTTGGCTTTTCCAGTTTTCTTGAGCTGCGAGTTGAGATGCAGTTGAGTATTGAGTAGATTTTACAAGGAACTGAGAGCTGCAGGGGAATAGAAGTTTAGTGCTTTGCCAAGTTAATACTATAACTGCAACAGGCTGTGTATTTGCTTTTGATGCAGAAGGTTGTAGGTTCTACTCCCACAAGGGTAGATGCTGCCATTACTGAGAATGTTCTCCTTGGTGAAGATACTAACTATGAGTTCGTTATCAGTTTGCCATCCATTTCCTCTTGCAATATTATTACTAGCTTATCATTTTTTAATGTAATATAGACAATTTTCCTGAGGGCAACAGACACACTTTATTTTTCGATGAAACCATGAAATATAAAGGTGATTGCTAGCAGTAACCACTTCATTAGTTACAGATTTCTTTAATGTGGAATTATTTAGATGACTGACTTCAGAGATTGTGCATATTTACTGATAATGGACTGTAGAATTGTGCATATTTACTGATAAAGGTGGACTGTAGAATTGTGCATATTTACTGATAATGGTGGACTGTGGAATTGTGCATATTTACTAATAATGGTGGACTGTGGAATTGTGTATATTTACTAATAATGGTGGACTGTGGAAGTCTGAGTAGACTTTTTATGATAAATGTTCTCAACTGGGCAGTTTTGCCATTATGGGTGCATATGGTTTGTTTCATTGCTTACTGGAAAAAATGTTCAAAACAAATTTAAAACATCCTGTAACAAGTGTACTGTATTGTACAAGGAATATAATTTTAGTACAATGAGGAAGGTGTATCAAAGAGCACATGTATGTTTATATGCAAGGAGCCTATGATTCGAAAACAGCCCAAAATTAATCTTTATCTGCCACTGGCAAAATGTGTTTTCTTTGAATGTGGGTTTCAATGCTGTTTCAATGAATGTGAGTTTCAAGGGCAGAGAAGTTTTAATGCTAAGTTTTCATTGTGAGACTGCATTGCTTTGTTTAACAGATGACTTAATGTTTGTGCTGTAAAATACAAAATAAAACTTTCAAATGAAGTCCAACTCATCATAGAAGTAAAGCAGTATGCACATTAGTGTTTATGGTAAATGGAGTGAAATAGCCAAGTATAATGGTTCATTGGAATGGCTGCAGAGGCTCCATTCAACCATTATTTTGTCAGGGGGGGAAGGGCAGCAAACTCAGACAGGCCCAGCTGAACTATACCTCCCAACTGTCCAGATTTTCAAAGAATGAATAGATTTTTGCTTCTTATTTTTGGTTTGTTCATAAAATTTGTAGTTTTAATTCCTAAATGATTTGCCAGAAGTCACTCTAAGTTTCAGACTTCATAACCTTCCGAAAAATGCATGTTAAAGTAAGAGCTGTTCTATCAACTGTCTCAATTTATACAAGAGCAATTTTAGTACTGTTTATATGTGCCCCCAATATATTTGGCCTTGTTCAGATTTACTGCATTAACAGGTTGAGAGGTACATGCAAATAAATTGCTTTATAGAATTAGGCATAGCCAACCTCTCAACTGTCCCCAATTTTTGGCTCAAAATGTTGCTCTTCCCCCTTATAATCCCCTCCAAAATAGCAATTTTGGAAGAAAACATGGAGGGTTTACAATTAAGAAATAACTGTAATAATCAAAGTTATAGATTACTTGAAATGCATGTAGATTCTTTTATATTTTGTCAGCTGCTCAAGGTAGCAGTACTAATATTAAAGTGTCCCTTCTTTGACAGGTAGCAGCTGTATTGTGTGTCTATTTTATATTTTGCATCACGTTTTTGTCCATTTTTCATAAAATTGTGTTTTTTGGCAAATTAGTGACATCACTAAAGACTGAAGTTAGAAAATGACAGACATTTGAGTTTCAGATTTTATACCCTTCAGAAAATTCATACTAATGCAAGACCTATTCTATTATCTTTCTAAGTTTATTAGAGCAATATTTAAAAATTGTCCTTATTGTTGGGCCTTTGTCCCACTTCTGTGTATGGCTTTGTCCAGATTTCTTGCTCTTGAGGTTGAGAGGTATGACAAATGTGTCAGGGCCATCACAGTCAGCCAGAGAGATTTCAAATTGTGACATGCTTGTTGCACTCACTCCCATGTAGTGACTCAGGATGTGTCCACAAGGCAAGGAGTAGTTGTATCTACCTTGGATGGGGAGGACACACTGCATAAGTACTACAGTGGCTTTCATCTGTCCTTGATTTTGCAGAATGGTCTGGTTTCTGTCATATTTTTGTACTGTTGATTTATGCTTATTACTCAAAGTGCCTGTTGCTCTGTGTTTTAAGTAGCAATGCTTTAATGACCATAAGGTAAGCTTGTCTGAGATCGTAAGATGCAAGTAAGCTTTAATAAGCATACTGTTAAAGAATTGCCAACATTGAAAGCCTTTCTGTTGTTGCCATGCAGAGAATACTTGACTAGATAATGTATAAGCCTTGGGTATTAAAGGACGGGATTCCATTATTTTAAAAAGCTCATTACACTTGTTGGAGACTTCCAGTCATCTCTACAGACTTTACCCGTAAACTAAACAGAATGCCAATCATGTGTGGTCCATAACCTGTACAGTAATCCTTTAAGCAATGTATCTTGAGCTTGTTTCTTGTTTGCTTTTCATTTTTACTTTTATCATGTTTCCCCATGAAACAAGTTGTCAGGCAGCAGGTCTTTTTTGGATAAGAAACATTTTTACAAGTGGGGGATCACATAGATTTCTACTTTCAGCATGTTACTTGGTACTTTAATAAAGCTGAATATATTATAATTAGGACTGCAGTGCAAGGAGAAGTGGTTTGAGTTGAGTGCTTCTGGTTTTCTTATACTTGATTTTGACTGGCATTCCAGTAATGTATTTAAAAAGTAATTTATTTTTTCATGCCTTACAACCTTTTGTTTCCATCTAGATATTAAGTAAGCTGTCATGCAGCCAATGCATTGAAATATTTTTATTCTTCTACACTTATTTTTGTTTTGATTGGACTTTCATAATGATGGTTTGCCACCCAGGGCAGCGTATTTAATTAAAGTTATTTTTTTGTGGTTTTGTGCATAGCCCCTCCCCTTTCTGGTTGACCACACCCCCTCCCTTGACCCCACCCATTCAGCTGTCTCCTGCAGCCCCCCTGTGATTTGAAGTCACCAGCCGCCACTGAAAAAAATAATAATAAGCTTACAAACTCTGGGATCAAAAAGTTGGGAGTGTCAAAGTAAACATTTCCATGACTGCATTCTACTGACTCTCAGTTTAAAAAAAATAATAATATGCAGAAACAGCATATTACTATACAAGTGCCATGATGTAAAAATTGAATGCATGCATAGTGTATACTTAAGATGTTGTATGCAAGGAAGTTACTCCAGCAGAAACTAAAGGGTCATCATACAATGAAATTATTTAAGAAAGGTAAGCAACTCCAGAAGGCTTTTGGGTGTTTTTTTTTTTTTTTTTGTTAAAAGTTTCTGTTACAATTCTTTGATAACATTATTTTTGATGTTCACTACAATTTGCATAGTTGAAAGCTATTTAAACGTATCTCTTGTTATGCCTCTTTTTATACTTTATGCATAATAAACAGTTGTATTCCTTACATTTATCTATTATCTACAAATAGACAAAAAATTGATAAAACTCACAGTCAACATGCATTTTTAGATAAAAAACTATGTCATAACTTCTTTACATTGTATTTCACTTAACATTAATGGTTTAATGTATCCTAATAAGAGAAGATATTTAAATACATATCTCAAATTACAAAACTCCCAATTAATATTTCTTCAAGAAACTCATTTGATATCAGACGATATCTCTAAATTAGACTCCAAATCTTTTTCTATTCTGGTTAGCTCTGAGCATTCTCAAAAAAAGAGAGGTGTTGCAATAATATGGAATAATAAACTACCCTTGCCTAAAATAATAGAAACATACCAAGATAACAAAGGTATGGTAGCTTCAGTTATTATAGAGTTTAACAACACAATATTCACTTTATTCAATATATATTGGATTCCTGGCTTTGGTTTAAATTCAGCACAGCAATATATAGAATACATTACACATTTTTCTAAAGGTAATATCATATTAGCTAGCGACTTTAATTGTATTTTTGATAGCAAAGATTCTACCTTTATTGGTAAAAGAAGGATTTTGACTATGGCCAGGCTACTGAAAGAATTTTCTGAATCTTTTTTGTTAAAGGACATTAATAACAATGCAGACTTTAAATCACTTTTTATATATTTTATTCACATAGACATAACTCATATTCAAGGATAGACAGAGTTTTTATTTCTAATAACTTAGCTGATTAATTAATGCAAATATGATTGCATGTCCCCTTTCTGATCACAATTCCATAAGTTTTGATATATATATATATATATATATATATATATATATATATATTCATTCAATTTCTAATGTCCACATAAAAAGGATCCAATCATATATTACTAAATTAAATAATTGTAATGCCTTAATTTCTACAGAAGTTCATGATTTTGTAGAACTTAACACTATTAATGATACATCTGAAATTTTATTTGGGATGCAATGAAGTCCCATTTATATGGTAGAATAATTGATTGAAACAAAAATAAGATAATTTCATGAGATAAAGATCTAAAAGAGATACAATCTTATCTTGATAAATTTAATCTTGATCTTTCAAAAAACAAAGAAGACAAAGCTAAAAAAAGAAATACATTCTTTAAATAAGACGTATCTTGAGATATCAAATCATAATTAGTTTAGAGAAATTTAAATGTACTACTTTTTCAACAAATCCTAGATCCATGAATATCCTAGCTAATAAAACTAATAGAGTAAATAAATTCAATCACATTAATGAACTTTACTCACCACAAAAAAAAAAAAAAAAAGAAAATGGTCTCTGGTTTACATAATATATTAAATAAATTTAGAGAATTTTTTTCAAACTAAATCAGTCCACTGAGTTAATAAACCCTAAAAAATATACAGACATTTATTAATAAAAATTCAACAAAAAAATTAACAGAAGAGCAAGTTAAATTACTAGATAGTCAAATTACTTTTAAAGATATTCAATTGCAAATTAATAAACTTAAAACAAAGCTCTGGGCAATGATGGCATTATTCCAGAAATATACAAAATGTTACCTATTAAAGCTGTCACAATTTGACATTCTGTTTTCAGCATTGTACAAAATAAAAATATTATCCCACCATTGTGGAAATATACCTTTATTACTCCTATTCTAAAACAAGACAAAGAGCCCACTAGATGTAATTCATATAGACCTATTTCCTTATTAAACATGGACTACAAAATGTTTATGTCTATATATGAAAATAGGCTTAAAACTGTCTTTCTAGCTTAGTGGAAGCAGACCAAACAAACTTCATAATAAATAGAACTTTTTACAATAACATTAAGAGAATAATAACCTTAACTGAATCAGTAAAGATCTTAAAAAATAACCTAACTATAATTAGCTTAGATATAAATTGTGCTTTTGATACAATCAGTTGGGAATAAATGTTTATTCTTTTGGGGGAACTTAATTTTTAAAAAAAAATTATAAATCTTATTACTCAATTATACAGTGGTTGTCAAGCATATATTAAAATAGGTCCTAATATCTCTCAGTTCATACCAATTGTAAAAGGCACTAAACAAGGCTGCCCATTGTCTCTCCTTTTATTCACTTTAATCATGGAAACCTGGGCAAATTTGATAAGGGACAACAGTAACATTAAAGGATTTGAAGTGGGTTTTAATGAAACATCAAAAATACAAATGTTTGCAGATGATATATTGATTACATTGGGTGGCAAGAATCCATCTTAGCAAGATTTATTCAATGACATGGATAATTTTCAAAAAAACTCAGGCCTTAAATTCAATCATAGTAAAACACAAATCATTTTAGTTGGTCCAAAAAAATTTATATACAAGATAATTTTAAAAAACATATAGCACAATCTCAACAAATAATATATTTAGGTATAGTTATTGCTAACAACATAAAAGACACTTTAAAATTTAATTTCAATAAAAGTATTGCAACCATAGACAATTTAATAAATAGATGGTCAAAAATAAAATTCTCCATGGATGAGAAATTGTAAGTTATAAAGATGGTATTACTCCCTAAAATTTTATATATAATTCAGTCTATATCTGTACCCCCTTCATATTCAATAATCAAAAAGTTTAATACAATGATTAAAAAAATTCCTTTGGCATCCAATTAAACCTAGAATTGTATTATCATACTATATGTATAGCTGGGAAAATGGAGGTATTGCATTACCCGATCTAGAACTTAACTTAATCTTTTCAGTAATTAAATCAATCTCTCATCTTATGGACAGAAAATATTCAGCAAAATGGAAAGAATATATTTTATTTTTATCTTAAAATCCAAAAAGTAATAATGATACCTATATTTTAATAAACAACTCATTTATCTGGAGATTGAAAGAATTCTTCTCTTACTATCATACCCAAACATTTAAATCTAACTACATAACTCTAATATTATGATCCTTTATAAATTTTATCCTTAGATTTAAACTATATGAAAGTTGGATATTCCTTATGTTCCCCATAGCTTATACACAAGGGATCATTTCTACTACAGATTACCATAAAATGTCATGATTCAAACAAAAGCACCTGATAGCCTGGCATTAAATGATGAACAGGCATGAATTAAAATCAGTTAATACCCTTATAGAAGAGAATAATATTGATTCAATGCTATGGTTAGATTTATAAGAAGCTGGGAAATACATCAAAGATAAAATTGATCTGATCCCCACTTCAACTAACACTTCAATCCCTAAATTTATACAGTATTTAATTGTTTTCACTCAGCAGAACAATTCAATGAAAATTAGTCTTTCACACACACACACACACACACACACACATATATATATATATATATATATATATATATATATATATATATATATATAAAACAATAAAATCAAATTTGGATATACACACATAATTCTTGGAAATTTTTCTCTATCACTAATAATTGTTATCCTACAGACAAAGATAAATTAAATATTCTTCGATCAGCTGGTAAAACTACATCTTCACTCAAATGGAGAATATTTACTTGGAGATTTTTAAACAGATAATTTCTTACACCATAAAATATTAATAAGATAACTAAAGATAATGTTTTATGTTGGAGATGTAAAAAGGATATAAACGCAGATTGGACACATATATTTTATGATCGCTTACTTTTAAAGAACTTTTGGGAAAACGTTAATAATTTCCTAGAGGCAATGTTTACTAATAATTTTATATTCAAATCATTAGTTTTATTTAACACCCCAATTCCAAATTGTGTAAAACCGAGTAAATATTCAATTCTATGGTCTGTATTATCCATTGCCAGGAAAGAAATCACAAAAAAATGGAAATCTTCACATATCCCCTCTTTTCAAAACTTTAATGATCTTGTCAAGGATGGTTCTAAGCTAGAATTGTTGACAATCAAGTCAAGATCTTCATGGAATACAACAATATACAATTATTGGAAGAGTATAAATGAATTGTTAGTAAACCAATAATGTGAATGTAAAATCAAACTTTGTTAGCTTAACAGCGTTATCTGATGCTTGTACAGTGAACATCTTTCTATGTAGTTTATGTTATATTTGTTCTTTATATCATTGTTCTCTTGTTTTTTATCTAATGTACCTTAAAATCTATTCAATTATTTTTATAATAGGTGTTTACTTCAGCATTGTTTTCAATAAAATCTTATTTAGAAAAAAAAGAAAGGTAAGCAATTTCTTTTTTAAATAATAAATTGTATAACATCAATGATCCACTCTTGTGTGTAAATATCACAGGATTCACCTACAGTTGGTTTTGTTTAATCACACTGCCACAGATTAGTGATCAAATAATGCCAGCTGTGGATAAATATTGTGATACTCACACCCAGTTGTGGATTATTGATAAAATATCTGATGATCCAGTGCTTTTGGATTCGGGAGGTTTTCATACTAAACAGATGTAAGTATATAATTAGCAGTAGAGCATATAGCCTCCAAAGACTACATTTCTTAAAAAAACACTTTATTTTTCTATCTCCAATAATTCATTCATTCATTCTATATATCAGCTATTGTATCCTATTCGCTATCAATGTGAAGATGGAGCCATTCACAAGTAATGGGCATTACTTAGAGACTGAATCCTGGATGAGGCGACAGTCCATTGCAGAATGGCAACATACTTTCACTTACGCATTGCATGCATATCTATGAGCAATTTTAGAGGACTGCCAACATACCTAACATCATATATTTGGGATTCAGGAAGACAAATGAACAACAGGCGAAAAGCAATGTAGACATAGAAACAATATTCAAGTTCTGTACAGATGGTTCCCCTGCCTGGAAATGATTCTAAGAACTAAGCATTTTTTTGCAGCAGTGCAAGGCATTGTACTACTGTGCCACCTTCAGACTTTTCTAGTCACATTCCTTTTCTGCTTAACCAGACATTGTCTTTTTGTTTTAGGCTACCAGAGAACATATCAAAAAAGAACATGAACAACACTTTTTTATGTAGAAAATGAGCAACCCACTATGCATTTACCACGACTGCTGTCCATGCAGACTTATTTGGCATCTTTGACCATACATATTTATTTAGTTGCCATGTAGTAGATTTCCCCAAATCAATCTTTGTTTTGATCCCACTACTAATAATAACAATTACAATAAAGAAACTCATAATGCAGCTGGTGCAGTGACTGAGTTTATACTTGCGACACTGTATGTCTAGATTGAAAAGTAGAGATAAGTTGTGACAAATACCAATAATTCATTAATCTGGAGGCTTCCATTTCAACTAAAAACTTGTCCTGTGAGTTTCATACACCTCCACCATAATCCATCCTTCACTAATTGCACTAAAATGCTTTATGCTGAGGCTGAAAAGAAATCACTCCCAAAGCCTCCTGGGAATTAGAATATTAACCCTTAACAAAAACAATCAGCCACTCATCTACCTCATGATTACTTAATTAGAATATTAACCCTTAACAAAAACAATCAGCCACTCATCTACCTCATGATTACTTAATTAGAATATTAACCCTTAACAAAAACAATCAGCCACTCATCTACCTCATGATTACTTACCACAAAGAGTCATCCTGAGCAAATACACTCAAAGTATATCACTCTGAACCACTGCAGTAACAGCAATGTTTTACCGATAGGTGATTTGGAAGTTGGAAGTTCTTGTGTACAAGCTAAAACCAAATAAAGTAGCATTTTAAATCCATTTTGCATCTATGACACATGGAAGTACATTTATTCTATTGCACATAAAGTCACCTAATTATTTAAATCAGTTTTGAGTGGTTCTCATTATTTCTTCTGTATTTTACTATGATTTCTCTGAATCTGAAGGTACAGCTATTAAAATGAATGTGTTTTATAATATGTGGGGTTTCACCTGGGTTCTGTGCTTTGCCTAGTTATTTAAATCAGTGTTGACTGTGTTCTTTAATTTTTCTGCATTTTTACTAATTTCCCTGAAATTGAAGCTGCATCTATTAATGTTATCTGTTGTACAATTTGCAGGGTTTTTCAAATGGTTTCTATGTTGTTAAGTTGATTAAACAGTGTTGCTTCATTTATTTGCTATCTTTTTAGTAGTCAAACATGGGGCAAACAGACAGTTTTGGCCAACCAAACAAGTCATCTTCAGCTTATTCTGGTTATACTTGGTAAGAATGTGAGTGATTGCTGCAGTTTTGAGAAGATACACACTGTAGCTTAAAGCTATAGCTGTTTTTCATTTGCTTTTTTATTTTCCCTAATAATTTATACTGCATGAGCAGTTAACATTAGCTGTCTTATTCTAAGAAGTCATTAGACAGAACTGTTAACTGCTGTAGTGTTCCCAGTTAAATACATTGCTTTTGCTCTGTTTTAATGACAGCAAACTCTTTGGGTAGTATAACACATGGTAGTGATTAGGGTACCAAACAGTTCTGCATGGACACCAGCTTTAGGAGAGGATAAGTTGTTGTTTACTCAACTTTATCCTTAGTCAATTTCTGTTAAGGTATGAATGTATGTAGTCAGGTATTCATATTCACATTACTTGTGATGTGGAGCTTTTCTCCTTGGGTCTCTACTGAAAATGGGCCACCAGCCCAGTTGGACTAACCTGGTTAACAAAAGACATATAAATAAATAAATAAATAAATAAATAAATAAATAATTTCTTAGTTCAGCTTATTATGCTGAGCTGTGCTCAGAAGAGGCAAGCACTTCAGTTAAAGTTTTACTTGTAGCAAGACTAGACAAACCCATACACAGCAGCAGGTTGTGCTAAGGTGCTACCCTTTACATCAGGTTCAAGTGAACTCATTACAGCCCAGTGACATGTCTTGGTGTTTCTGCACTTAACATCCTTCTGATGCCTGTAAGCATCTGATATAGCCTGTTCATGTTTGCATGAATAATTTCAAAACCATGCTACATACAAGCTACTGAAATATTTATCTCAAAGCCTACATGACGAACAGCACGACTGCACTGATATTTGACTTCTATCTAGTGCTGCTTAAGAGATATTAAATGTCCATATACTATTTATATTGTTTCCTATTTTTCTGATTATCTCAGTAACTGAGTAATACAGATATAACTGTTTGGCTTTGTGTAAAAACTCACAGATGTATAAATAAAATGCTGCTGACAGTATGTGTGTAGCTTGAGTGGTTACTGAGATATTGTAAGTTGTTTACAAAATATTGAACAATTAATATTGTTTATTATGACTTATAAAATCCACTTTAAGACCCAGAATTTAATGAACACTATCAATTTAAATATTTGTTTATATGAAGCACTTTGCAGTTTGTATTTATTTAGTAACTCTTATAACTGTGGGCCTATGAACATTTGCTTGAAATGTGAAGCCATAACTTGATTTTGTCCTGGTCCACTTCAATAAACACACAACGCCGAATGACATTTGACAACCTTTATTAAACTTCCATAAACATGCTTGTTAACCAATAATTATAAATTTCAACCAAAACTTGACACAGGTGATAATAACATCAATGAAAGAAAACATAAAATAAACATAAGGACAGCATAACCACTCACCCTTGATAACTTGTGTCCCCCACTTGCTCACTTATCTTTGCACTAACAAGGTAGCATTACCCCGCTCACCTTCAATTTATTGAATTACACCACCATCCAAATAAGTAGCTCAACTTGCTTATTAACTTATCCAACAGACCAACCACTCACTTTTCTTCCCAACTTATTGAATTGCACATCCAACACCAGAGGGGGAACAGAAGTGGGTAACCCTGCCCCTCTTCTCCATCCACCAGCCTGACCAGGCTGTTCCCTGTCTCTCTGACCAAACTTCAAGCAAAATAACCACCAGTAAGGCACTAGGTCAAACATCATTCAGTGTACTCATCCTTCCTAACCAAGCTGGATACAAGTCATTACCTACTAACCCTATACCTAACTAACGGAAACAGCCAAGTACCTAGCAACTGAAAACAAACCACTGACCCCTCACCTATGCTAAGGTAGCAAACCATAACCTCATCACCTATCATAACTGCTGCCATGTTGTAATGGAATCATACCACCTGACCACAGGGTGCCTCGCAATGATACCAAGAGCCTTAACAGCCACTGGACCCATGACTAAGCCGGCAAATGCATACCACCATGCCACATTGCAACCGCATGGTACCGCCAATGAAAAAATATATATATTTTTTTCAAAGAATGTAATACCCCTCTTAAATATCTTCTAAATTCCATTCAATAAAATGCTACCATCACACCAACTACCCATTATAAACAGTAAGTCACTTAAACCACCATAATTGCCGGTAGCAGTACAACCTTAAAACACCACCATTATGGCCGGCATCACCAACAATAGACCAAGCCAGGAAAACTAACCAACCAATATACCAACAGACTGTGGAATGCCTGATGCCACCAGGTCATCCTATTACCATCCAGATTATAGTGAATCAATCCAGCCCATTCTATCCTGAAACTACAGTAACTCAAAGATAAATCTTCTCATCAAACCCCCCATCTAGCTCACCAACTTAACTGATGCAATACAACTCGCTAATCCCCTTCCCCTGATGTCTTGCAATAATATCTGTCCCATTCCAAAGAAGACCCCTGTTACCCATAAAACAGTGTAAAATTCCACATTGATGCTTCCCATACAAGATCAAACAAAACCAAGACATTACCTTGTGCCTGCAGGGAAGAAAAACACCACAAACCAATAACTCCATATTCACTGCACTACTGGCAACCCATGACCTCCTCTTGTACTACTCCATCAGACGAAACCCTCTTCAGCTTCTTCTCTCACCTGTCAAATCCACATTTCTTCGGTCCCTCAAGTAATACCAACTCCGCATGTCCTAATCTGCAATCAGAATGATCTGTAAAAGAAAAGACTGTAAATACTCCACACACGCATAAACCAAATTCTTAAAGACCATTATACACCACTAAAGGCATATCTCATTTATCAACTGCATAAAATGCAAACACTACCAGATGCAAAACACCCCTGCAAATTAAATGTCCTACCAAAGATACCTTAAAATTACCTCCCAACTCCCTTGGTAACAGTACAAAATACCACTGCTAACTAAAACAAGGTCTTATTTGATAGCTAAAGCTATCATTGTTCTCCCAACACAGGAGGTCTCAATGAAATTAATGACAAGACAAAGAAAATTAAAACCTGCCCCAATCCTACCATACAGCCATTTACAAAAAAAACTATACAAACTCCCCCTCCGGCTCCACTTATATGCCCTTAGGACAAGGACAGAATTCACCCTTCCGCATTTTAACAATGAGCAACATGCACTGCACTCCGAATTGTGAAAACTCACTTACCTGAATATGGCTAGGTTATGAAAAAACCTTAGAACCATAAGTCTGGAAACCACCCTCAAGTGTACAGTAACAAACTTATCATTATACTGTTTACCACCTCTCAACCCAGCATCCCCCCGCAGCCTACCCGATCTTCCAAATGAATTGCAAAACTTCACCAGCTTAACAGCCTTAATCTACTGCTTGTCCTCAGCCTCTCCCTTAAAGCGTTTCATCCCTAGGGATACCTATGCAACTAGCAAGGGATTGAAACCTGACTAGCATCTGCAAAGAAACCCAAACTTATGCCTTACTTATGCCTTCTAACTTCCCAGACAATGACAACGCACCCAATTCCAGAAATATCCCGAAAGCACTTGCATACCTGCAATGCTTCCTGAAACCCGATCTACAAATAACTGATTAGAGTAGGATCACCTGAGATCTCATTGTATGCCAGTCTAGCCACCACAATATCCACCAAGCAGGATTTATTACCTTTCAGCTCTGCGTCTTTCAAGCCCCAGACCTTTTCCCACCTGTGACCTCATCGCATATAGATCCAGCATTCAAAACTCCTTTGCACCAACATCCATCACCTAAAGGACCCCTTCCTTAAGACCTCCAGCTGATACAACTCTGTCCTGGCAGCCTCTGTGACCTAATTGCGTAGCACTCCAGCATTTGAAACACCCCTCATAGTACAACCATTTTCAACCTCCTTGAGGCCCCATTTCAGTAGCAGGCACATCCATCACAACAGATTGCGTCACCTTCAAATCCACTTCCAGGCTACTGCATGATGCCCTCTGCACTTCAACAATCTGCAAAGAAAAGAAAAAAAACAGTAAATTTTTTGTGCACACAAACCAAGAATTTCTTCATCGAGGCACTGCCAAGAACCCCTACCACCCCTCTTCAAGTCCTTGCTGAAATCTGTACCAAAGTACGAGACCAACCCCCCCTTTTTATTTTTATATATATATATATATATATATATATATATATATATATATATATGTATATATATATATAATTCTAAAAATGATATCCCCTAAGACAAGACTGATAGGTACAAGATGTAGAACTAAAAGTCAAAATTGGCTAGCTTGAAGCAACCTAGTGCCAGCAGCCTAGTAATTTCCTGTGATCCGAAGATTGTTGCAACTCCACCCCACCTACCCAACCCCACAAACATTGGCATGCCAGAAAAAGCATTAAATGAATAAATTCCCTGTAACCTCATTATACCACTCCAAGACCAGACATTCCAATGCAACAGAACCAATTACCATTCAAATCCTCTTCCCTTCAGCCCATAGCTGGTGCTCCCTTTGTGTGACCTCATTGTGCACCACTCCAGTGACTGGGACACCCACTTCAACCCCTGCTGCCACCATCTGCACACTCACTGCATAGCACTGCAGCAACTGAAAATCCCCTCACAGCACCCTCATCTTGAATTCAGAAACTCAAATGACTGTCATTCTCTGGCTGTGATCTTTAATGATTCACCAGTGATTTGTCAGAAAACTTCAACTGTATTAAACTGAGCCAGAAATATGATACAAACTCTAGACCTCTTGTGTCAGTCTGCACAGTAACCAGTATGGCATGGCCCAACTGTATAAATATAGCTTGCCTTACATCCTTGGCATTCATTCATTTGTTCTCATTAATCAGACCACACTCTTTATAATGTCCAACTGCTAGGCATACATAGTAAACTTACAAGTTAGACTTGTGCTTTTTTTTATTAGTATTATTATTATTATTGACCGCACCACAATCAAAACATTTTGAAAGGAGCCAACTAGATATAATTCCTATCTCTCCACTACTCCCCTACATTGCACATGGGTGAGAACAAACCTCACTCAGAATGCCCCTTAGCCCGTGAAAACTGTTGCAGCTTCAAAATGCCACCACCTAATACAGGCCCCAGAAATCCGACCCTCCGAAAGCCACAAAATGGAAAAGTCAAGGTATATCACCACTCCATCTGCAATCCTTGAAGATCTTCACCACTGTACCAAAAGCCACAGCTCCCCCCAAAAGCAGAGAGGAGCTCCATGACAACTCCAAGAAGCAGTGTTCAAAGATAGGAGGATGCAAGACAGTGAGACCTCCATCCACTTTATGTCCAAGTATTTTTCATAAAAATGTTGCACAGTCACCATCCATGGGCCCCAAAACAATTGAGATGTCTTCACCCAGTACACTCCGTATGTCACAGGACCACAGGCATGGCAACCTCCTGTGACCATCTGTACACCTGTCAATGACCACAAAACAAAAATAATTTGCCCCATGCAAATACCATTAGCACAATGATACCACTTCTTAAACTAAATTCAGAATTCAGTAAATATATCTGTGAGAGAGGTCCCTGAAAAACAAGGTCAAAACATCAGGCAAACACAAATCATTAAGTTCAAACCACCAGCCTTCGATAGCTCACCCCAAAAACTCACTCCTTCAGAATAGTACTAAACATGTATTTCCTGGGAAGCCAACATGCATTTCAACCAGAGAAACTTCCATCCAGCTATGTAGCAATGGGGTACCGGACAGGACACAGGATGAATAAATGACACGTCAACCTCCCACAGACAATGAACCCACCCTCAAACTTGAGGGCCTGCAAAGCAACTAAGAACCTCTCATGTGTCCGCCCTGGAAGGTGCGGGTGAACTGCAGCAGCCAATCAAAATGGAGCTCACCCTACCACAACATCAGCAGTGCCAAGACCCCGACTTGCAACACCGACCAGATTCATGTATGAACATACAAGTCACATGAATCCACGACTGTCTGCCAACCCACTCCTGTGCTGTCTGCACCAAGCGTTTCTGCACTCCTGCAGCCTCTGAACACAACCATTTGTCCTGATCCACAAAACCAAACACCTCAATAACCAAATGAAACCTCAACAACCACAAATGCAATGCAGTGGGAGGGCTCCACTCCATCAACACCACAACCCTCGACAGCCAAGCACACCATGCGCATGCTCCACCCTGGGCCACCACCCGCACATGCCCCAAAAGCCAGCGAAAAGAAATCTAAAACCAGCATGGCAGAAACGGTCCATCAACCACAATCATGCATGCAGAGGAACTGCTACAAGCAAAACCTCCCCAATTCTCCTACCCAAAGACAAACACAACCAGTAAGACTCCAACCCGAATGCAGTGAACAGCATCCCTCTGCCCACAAAACCCCCAACATGCCAACACCACCTCCGGACAACTATCCTCTTCCTTCTACCCTATCTACTCAGTGCAACTACATTGTGCACACAGAAATTACACACACAACCTGAAAGAAGGCAACCCAATCTCCAAGGCTGCCAAGCCGCAATCAACCGACGCCAAAGCCCAGAAAAAGTAGGCCACAAGCAGGAAGAGGGAAAAGAAATTCATATTGTATTGCCTTTCTCTGCATTATCCATATACCATAAGGATATTTTGCATTCTTTGGTAGTTCATATTAGCTATGTTCCCTAAAACAGGCCTGTCTGCTTTCAAGTCATCAGAGTAAAGGAACTACAAACATGTGCAAACATACCATAACTACTAACAATATGGCATTCATAGCATTCCAGTATTCTACAAAAACTTGACTGTGCACATGAAACCATGTTGTTTGCACAAATCATACATGCGATCTCCTGTGAACCAGTCGCCTTTTTTTTTTTATAATATATTTGCCGAAACATTACAACGTGCATGCACGATAGCAACCCCCCCTCCGCTGAACTCACAGCCTGCAAAAACAATTAACAGTTGTTTTCCTCACTTTTTCTCATCCTGTTAAGTGTTATCCACTTGATGAGAGCAGGAGAGAAAGGCAGTCTACCTTTAGACACCAACTCCCCCTGGACCTGCACACCTCACGACTCACATGCCAGTGACCAACCACTATGCTGACTAACAACTCTCAGCCCGAAGCCCGTGAAAGATGATTTCTCCAGGACCCTCCCAAACAATGCCACCCAAGATCTCTCACCACACTACCCAACTGTGACCCAATCCCAAGTCAGCAATAACAATTAAAAATATGTTCATCCACAATCAATTGTGAGGGCTCTAAAATCAGAGCAGTGAGAGCTCACTTGACTGACATATAGGTTCCCGAGCTTCCCAGCACCACCTTCTATACCTTTCTGGTACATATTCAGCAGCCTGATCCAGAGCAGCATCAGCAGAATTTAATTGCCTAGTGAGACAGCATATTCCACAACAAATTAAACAGTATACAAAAAAAAATAGTCCCTGTACTTAAGATACATCAGCTTTAACCAGCATACATATAACCATACTCTGTACCCTAGGAACTCACCTCCTCATGCCCACCACCAAACCCAGGCTTACCAGACCAAAGAACACACCAGTCGTTAAGACATGAACCTGCAAGGTAGCAAGTACATGCCAAAAATGTGACTCCTACCTCAGTTACACTTGACAAAACCCTATAAGCTCCTCCCTACCCTTACCTCATTTCATCCTAAATCTCCCTCCATCAGATTTAACCTTATCCTCCCCCTATTCTCTTAATTCCTGCTCATCTATGTATCTAGCCCCAATTGAAGATGTCCCAGGACAAAATGGTCTGTTCCAAACCTTATTTGTCAAAACGCTCAGGGTGTAGTCATTGGGAGTTATATGTGCAAACCTGTAGAGCTCCACTAGAGTGAATGAGTTCAATTGCTTTAGCTGTTTCTATATTTCTTAGACCCCCACCAATATGTTTTTATTCTTCTGCAGATGTTTTATTGTACTAACTAATATTTATTAAGCTATACTCATAAAAATGTATTCAAACAAGTCAAATACTGAACAAATACACCTTGTATCCCATATTTCAGTACTCTCCAAACCAAAGGGTGAAAAAGTCACATAGACAAACCATTCAGTAAAAACTGCAAGAAAGATCCAACCAAGGTAGAGTCTTCACTGTGTAATACCCTAAACCCCTGCATTGGAGGCCCAGGTCAGGCAACTTCTTATATATTCTTATATAACTTTTTATATAGAGAGATATTTAAAATGTCAAGGTAGTGCTGCTCAGTGGAAGGAATCTAAATAACAAATTGCTGATCTTGATGCCTTCTTGCATTTGGAGCAGAGTTGTGTGTATATTTCACTGAAGCTTAGTTTGAAAGTGTAGAAAACACTCCCTCTATACCAGGGTTTTGTACCTAGAATCTTTTTAGACCCAATCAGAACTGCAGTACAGTATCCGTATTTGTTAAAGCCCATGTTATTTCAAGACAGATTCCTAGAGACCCACATACCAAATTTATTGAGACTGCAAATCACAATAAATAACAGCAACAATTTGGTGGACCCTCACCTACAGCCATTTACCCAATGCTAAGACACTGGCTTTTTCCTAAGGTATGGTGCACAGCAGTTATAATGCCACTTCACAATTCAGCCTCACCACAGATCCTGGAACCATAAAAATCATTAGCCTGATGAACCTCATCTGTGTGGCCAGGGACTAGGTCATAACTGACCTGATAAAGTATGTTATTAAAACTCTTATAAAACTTGATCCCGAGCAGTTTGCCCATACAACATATTTTGCCTTACCAAACCATTTGATGCCATAGCTCATGTTAACATATTTAACAAGCTAAATGTGCTACAGATTGTTCCCTATGTAGTTAGGTGGCTAGCAAATTGGATAAGGGCAAAAACACTTTGTTAGGGAGGCAGGTGCATCCTAAGAGAGCATGAAGGTAAGCAGTAGAATCCCTCAAGGATCCATACTAGGACCCCTGCTATTTGGCATATAATTCTCTGATCTCCAAATCAAAAATAGGGATCTCTAGTTACCAATGTTTGAAGATGCACCAATGCACTGTACGAACACGTACACAAATGCATGGATCTCGCTATACCCAATAGAACTAAGATGCTCTCCTCCAAAAAAAAGGAAGCCAATCTGGTGGCCCCTGCCATAAACAAACTCTACAACAAAAGGAGAAAACTGATGTGGAATAAGGTGAAGTCCCAAGACTGGAAAAACTCCCTTATCAGCCTCAACAAAAAGTTGAGATCCCTCATCAAATCCTCTAAAGCTAGCTATGAAAACAGAATTGCAGCAGATAGTAAATACAACCACAAGGCCTTCTATAGTTATGTAAAGACTCTCCATGGCAATACCCAGATTTGCACTGAGCTACTGCACAATGGTACCTCCAGTACTGAGCCATCAGATATTGCCAGTATACAGGCCGACATTCAGTGCCAACTATACCCCTCTCTCCCCCTCCAAAGGACCAATTACAATACCAGTAGATTGCCAGGCACCCAGTATTACTGCTGCACAGGTTAAAACAGCACTGTCCATGGCCAAGAATACAATTTCTATGGGACTTTACAGTATCCCTGGCTGTGTTCTACATGAACTTCAGGGTGAAATGGGACCTCACCTGTGTGCCCTGTTCAATCACAGCCTCACCTCAGGCTTTGTCCCTACTGAATGGTGCACTGCTACAGTCATCCCTCTCCACAAAGGAGGAGTGACTACAGACCCTGGGAACTATCACCCCATTAGCTTGACAAGCCCGATATGCAAAGCTATGGAACACATCATTATGGACCTAATAAGCAAGGATATAGGAAATCTCCAAACTCTGGATCCAACACAGTTTGGATTTGTAAAGGGTAGATCATGCCTGCTCAAATTGGTTGACTTCCCTGAGTCAGTCATCAGAGCTGTGGATAAAAGCAAGGTGGTTCATACAGCCTATCTTGATCTGGCCAAGGCTTTTGATACCATTCCCCACTCCGGAATCATAGAAAAACTCACTAAGCTAGGGATCAACCCCTATATCACTAAGTGGGTTGCAAACTGACTCCCAGATAGAACCCAAAGTGTGAAAGTAGCTGGCTCCAAGTCAGACTGCCAACTAGTCATGAGTGGAGTCCCACAGGGTTCAGTCCTGGGTCCTCTCCTGTTTGGTATCTACTTCTCTGAAGTTCAGACCAACACAAAGGGACTCTGGCTGACAAAGTTCGCAGATGATTGCAAGTTGGGAACTATTATTAATTCCCCAAGTGATGTTGACATCCTGCAAAATGGCTTCACTGAGATAAACAAAAAGTGTCAGAACCATGGCTTTAAGCTCAATGCCAAAAAATGTGCCATCATCCCCTTTGGGAAAAACCCGGTTCCCATGAATTACCACATTGATGGCAGTCCACTGAACACAGAAGGCGTTATAAAATATCTGGGAACACAGGTTGACAGCAACCTCTCTTTTGATCACCACATTGCCACTGTGGTCAGAAAGTCCTTCTATGTGGCATATCTCATTACTAAGGGTTTTGCATCCAGAAAAATAGAGGTCATTGTCTCCCTCTACTCTTCCCTCATTAGGCCAATAATCGAGTACAATGCCCCATTTGGCATGTACCTCACTAGACACCTACAACAACTGGAGAGGCCACAAAAGTACCTCACAAAGAGGATCATAGGCCTTAAACACTTGTCCTATATGGACAGTCTCAAAAAACTCCAACTATTCTCTGTCTCATATTGGCTACTTAGAGACGATCTCTGCTTGACTTACAAAACCATGTCTGACCCAGCTCTGTTAGAAATGCTACATCTAAAGAAATCACAATCCCTCCACACCACACACTCCAGAGACCTCAACCTCATTACAACAATTAACAGGACATGCTGGAGGGACAGATTCATAACCCAGAGACTGCCTATGCTATAAATAGACTTCCCATACATGTCAAGCAGAGCACCTCGCTGACCCTCTTCAATAGAAATCTTGATGAGTGGATGGGAAAGAGATAATTCACCCCGGGGATAAATCCAGTGGCTGTACTTGACAGAGGCACTGGGAACTAAGGTCGAGTGGCACTATGCCAGGGAAATCCTTTGGCTCGGCTTGTAAAAGCCCCAGGGCCATTAGCCTACTACACACCTATGAACATCTTCTTATTATTATTATTTTGGCTTTTCCTGGTTAGGGGTCACCACAGTGGATCACCTGTTTCCATTTCTTCCTGTCCTCTGCATCTTCCTCTGTGACACCAACCACCTGCATGTCCTCTATAACCACATCCATAAACCTTATCTTAGGCCTTCCTCTTTTCCTCTTACCTGGCAGCTTCATCCCTAGCATCCTTTTCCCAATATACCCAGCATCCCTCCTCAACACATGTCCAAACCAATGCAATCTCGCCTCTCTAGCTTTGTCTCCAAACTGTCCAACCTGGGCTGACCCTCTAATATACTTATTCCTAATCCTGTCTACCCTCGTCACACCCAGTGCAAATCTTAACATCTTTAACTCTGCCACATCCAGCTCTGACTCCTGCCTTTTTCTCAATGCCACTGTCTCCAACCCATATAACATAGCTGGTCTCACTACCCTTTTGTAGACCTTTCCTTTCACTCTTACTGGTACTTGTCTGTCACAAATCACTCCTGACACTCTTCTCCACCCACTCCACCCTGCCTGTACTCTCTTCTTCACCACTCTTCCACACTCGCCATTACTCTGAACTGTTGATCCCAAGTATTTAAACTTATCCACCTTTGCCAACTCTACTCCCTGCATCCTCACCATTCCTCTATCCTCCCTCTCATTCACACACAGATATTCCGTCTTAGTCCAGCTGACCTTCATTCCTCTCCTCTCCTCTCTAGAGCATATCTCCACCTCTCCAGCATCTCCACCTGTTCCCTACTCTCACTGCATATCACAGTGTCATCTGCAAACATCATAGTCCACGGGCCTCCTGTCTGATCTCGTCTGTCAACCTGTCCATCATCAGTGCAAATATGAAAGGGCTCAGAGCTGATCCTTGATGTAATCCCACCTCCATCTTAAACGCATCAGTCACTCCCACCGCAGATATCACCGCTGTCACACTACCCTTGTACATATCCTGTACCACTCTTACATACTTTTCTGCCACTCCCGACTTCCTCATACAAAACCACAACTTCTCTCTACACACCTATGAACATATGAACCTAAAATAATAAGTAGCATGAGGTGTATTTACAATATTGTTGTCTGGTTTAGCATGTGAGATTTTATAGGGTTTTCCTTTTCTTTACTTAATTCGAAAAGTAGTGATAAATAGGTCAGAAATGCTGGAGTTGATATTATATCATAGTTTAAAGAATGCATTTAGAAGTATGATAAAAAGAAGTGCTTCACTTCTGAAATGTGAGCTTTGACCCTTTTATGAGGAAACATTTGTGTTCAGTGCTATGCTTTTAAATGGGATCAGTTTATATAATACTTGGTCAAAAATTGAAATACTGTATTGTATTAGTTAAAGCAAGTTACTGGTAAGGAACTTTTATTTATCAACATTTTTTTCTTGATAACTAGTAGATAAGTACACACTGCCATATTTTTGAGCACACTCTCTCCTTATGTTAATGTGGGGAAATAGGTTGATTCCTACCTGCAATGTTATGAAAAGTCACAGAGCAACAGGATGATTTATTCCATTTTCAACACTTTTTTTCTCATAATTCTTTGCCAAATTTTTGGAAGAGCTTAACATTATGGAATGCAAAAAAGTTTAAATGTTATATTTTATGTTATTTCTTGCTTTATCTATGTTTTTACCTCCTATATTTTGTTTAGCAGCCTGAAGGTACAAAACCTGTCTTTTTGTACATATTTTAAAATATTTCAAGAATAAATTTTCTTCATTTTCCACCTATTTGATAAGTGCCACTCTTTGCTTATTGCTGTGGAATGCTAATGGGCTTTCTAGCTTAGCATTCAAGGATATTGGCTTATATCAGACAACTTAAACCCACTACTTTTTCCTTCAGGAAATGCAATGAGATATTCAGGAGCATGGGAAGCTTGCATAATTTGGATGTACCATAGCAGTTGGCTTCATCCCAGGCATAACTGGCTTGCAGTAATACAGCATTTCATCTTATGAAAGTGAGGTGGATAGAGATGACACATTTGTCCTATGTATAGGCCTAGAGAGAGAGGAGCATTCCCAACCACCATGGTTGAAGTAATGACATTAATTACAATTTTACAAAGTTTAAAAGTCAAATTTTTTAGCTAGCACCATTTGTCAAACAAAACAGAGTTTACTGCAAGGCTGAGTATTTCTTCCTAACTACACACAAATCAGAAGACTAAGAATTATCCTCCCCCCAAATCATATAAAAAACAATATGTTTCTTGCTGTAGTATTTTTGTTTCTTGATATATGGGCAGAATACTAACTCAGTAGTAAGATTTCTGCTTCAAGGTACCTATGTCTAAGGTTTAATAGTTAATCACTAGCCTTACAGGACAGAGGGCCATTGGGAGTGTAGGCCAAATTCCAACTTTCCCCAAGTACTGTCAGGTAAAGTGACTTGCTGAATGTCACACAGCAGACAAATGAGGGCCAAGGGAATCAAACCGTGTACCACAGGAACTGCTACTTACAGGCTTTATCCTCTGAACCAACTGATGGCTTCTGTTGTTATGTGGAGCTTCAGTTTTGTTACATTTTTCTAGTTATTTGTTTACTTATTTATTGCTTTTGTTGACAAAGGTAGTCCAGCTGGACTGTGGTAGCCTCTTTACAGCAGAGACCTGGGGAGAGAAGTTCCAGTTACAAATTAGGAAACTTTATACAACAGAAAAAAAATATAGACACACACTATCTGAAAATCAGCTATAGGTAGTGAAAATCTGCATTCAATAAAGTTTGCAGTTATTACATATTAATATAAGACAAACTGGAATATATATATATATATATATATATATATATATATATATATATATATATATATATTTACAGGTTTAAAATAAAGTGCAATTTTACATGTGTAGGAGAATACGTGAGAGGAGGTGTGGGAGATATGAGTCAAAAGTAGAGAGTAGGTGAGAAAGGTGAGTAGCATGTATGTTTGTTAGGGGATATAGAGAAAAAGAAAGTTGTGAGGTTGAGGTAGATGTAAACAGTAGTGAGTAATTTTGCTGGAGGGAAGAAAAACTTGTCAGGGAATAAGTGGAGACAGTTGTCTGTATTCCTGCATAATATTTCTCTAGGTATTCTAGTCTCCTCCCACCTAACAAAAACTGTCAGATTACTAGCTAGATGAACATTTTCTGCATATATTGCATTTACCCTTTTTATTGTGGCTTATTTCATGGCTAAAATGGTTTACCTACCAGCCCACTTATCCGACTAAGAAATGACAAAGAAAAAGATAAATATTTCTTCATAATACCCTTTATGTATGCACTCATACCTGTCTAAGCTGGAATCTAAATGCACTTAAAGTATAGCCAGAATATAACTTGCACTGTACAGTTGGTGTTCTGCTGCTCCACAGCAACAGTGTTGGTAAGCAACTATTGCCGAAAGAAATATGCTGCCTGTGTCTAATTTTATGTACTGAATACTTCTTCTAATCAACTTGGGCAGAGAGAATTAGAAAAAGAGAGAGAAAACGTGTTCATCTCCCACATGTTACTGAGTTCAATTGATCTCTCCATTTTACTACAAATCCCTAATCTTACATTGATATGCATTGGAGAAAGCATGTTTTGTCCCAGTTGCCTAAGACTCTAGTGCCCTTGTGATAACCTTGCAAAAATCATTGTGAGGCAAAGTCTAAAAACTGCAGACAGATCATCAGGAAGGAAATTAATGTGTCAACATGAAGGATTGGCAGGTTCCCTTGTTAATATACACTGCCAGCCCCCTCCCTTTAGCAGCGTGAACAGCATAATTGGCTGCAGAAAAAGTGTATGCTTTCTTTTTATAGCTGTACTAGACATGTAAAATAAAAATAAAGCTAAATATATATTATCACAGTCATCATACCGCATAAGCATTAAAATTGTCATAGTACAGTCTTGACTAGTAACATCAAACTCTCTATTAGAAAAATTAATATTTCTCCATTTTTTTCCCTGTGTCCTTGAAAAAAGGCTGAAGGCTGCAAATTGTAAAGGTCATAAATCGTTTATGTGCTGCCAGTTCTGATATCACTACGAACTGAATCACAGTAATTTTTATAAAAGACAATTACTTTTCCTGGCATTACTTTAGTGATGTGCTACAATGGTATAAGGCTGGCATTTTGAAAAGGGTTATTACAGCTAAGGTCTGTCCAATAATGTAGCACTAATTATATATGACTGTTGCCAGTAATAACTTCTTGAGATTATAGAGACAGACAGAAATAGATAAATAGAAAAAGATATATGCACACACGTATAGGTATATGTGTATATATAGAGAGATATAAACACATACAAGTGTGTGTGTGTGTGTGTGTGTGTGTGTGTGTGTGTGTGTGTGTGTGTGTGTGTGTGTGTGAGTGTGCATGTGTGTGTGTGTGTGTGTGTGTGTGTGTGTGTGTGTGTGTGTGTGTGTGTGTGTGTGTGTGTGTGTGTGTGTGTGTGTGTGTGTGTGTGTGTGTGTGTGTGTGTGTGTAGATATGCATACATACATATATATATATATATATATATATATATATATATATATATATATAAATATATATATATATATATATATATATACATATATACACACATACATACATTTATAGTACACTGATATGTTGGCACTTTTTTACATGTATATCTCATTAAATTAACATAATTTTCTATAATTGTACCATGCAATGTATCTGTTAATGCAAATGTTTTCCTGATTGCATTGGATTGTATTTGATTCCTGTGTGGTGCATTTCTTTTACAAAGCAGAAGTGTTTGTATCATTCACCGGTAAAATGACCTTTCTTAGTTATCATGAAACATAACATCTACCCCCTCTCAACAAAGTTATGGAGTGGGCTTAATCATTTGAGGTTTAGGTTATTGGTAGAGGAAATAGACATTAAATGAGTCTTAATTAAACACGACTAGACTGACACATTACAGTAATGACATCATTCAGTGCTGTGGAGCGTAGTATATACCATCTGTTGTCCTGGTAGTAGATATCCCTGTTACTATTTGGCAGTAACACTCAGAGCTCTGACACCTCTTGGGATACATGGCTAGGTTACTACTCAAATTTGGGCTGAACTGCTACCTAATAACACTGTTCCTTTATCACAGCTACCATCTATGAAGGTACTGGCAATCATATGAATTAGCTGCAACAGAATCAGAACAGGTCGCTGCTCTGCTCTTATCAACTGATATTTTTTTCAGTATGTCTCTTTCCCCAATATATTAGTGTTGAAGAAACTCTGGCCTGCCTTCAAAATTTAGAAAATGGATTTTTTTTTGCATTTTCTTTATTGTGCCTCTTCTGACAGTAGTGTGCCAGTGTTTCAATCTGCAAGCAGCATTTTGTTATTTTTCACAAGTTGGCATTTAATGCAGAGTACAAAGGCTATGAACTGTTAATGGGCAATTTCTAGTAACAAAGTATCCAAGGTTCAAGTCCTTCCACCTCCATTTGTCTACTGTTTAACTCTGAGCACGTCAGTTAACCAGACAGTGCTCCCAGCTCAGATCTGAAAAGGGATGCTTATGGTCTTACCCACTTCACAAATTCATTAGAAAATTACTTTAATTTGCAAATAAGTTATGCAGGAAAGAGAAATATTGTATATTAGGTAGCTTTTTGCAGTGATGAAGGAAATGTATTCAGGAAACTGAAATCCTGCATGTTAGGTATCATTTAACACTTTTAATACTACCAAAGATGTGGAGATACAGCATGCTCAACCACACATCAATGGGTGGTTCTGACAAGGCAAGACAATAGATATTAGTACAGTTCTAATGACCATAACATCCACTGCAATTTGATATACATCTATGAGCATGAAACATCTTTTTTGTTTTATAAAATTACTTCTTTAATTACTGCTAGTTACAACAAGTTTGTGATGGTTTTATATAGTTACTATCACAAATAGCAGATACGAAGGGCATGTAACAAAATTAACAGATCTTACATGTCAGGTGCATCTGAATATCTTCCATGAGTGGTAAGGCTGTCAGTCTACTATAAAAGCCTATTAACAAATATATTGACTACATGTTCTAGAATGTTATGCTTAGTATGAACTGAAAGCTTGATCTGCTCTTAAAAACCGACCAGTACAGTGCTGTAGTAAGGTCATGCCTGATTGGGTAATTAGTCTGCTGCCTTACTGTCAGGCATGTAAGCAAATCAGAATGTAGTATTATTGTCAACATGTCAGCAAATCAAAATGTAGTAATATGAGCTGGCTAAGTGGTATCACACAACATTAATAAGGTATTTATAAATCATTTATTCCATTATGCTGATACTTACCTATCCACTGATCACATTTGTGTACTGATCTTCAATAAGCAGTCATGGTCAGATGTGGCTTAACTCCACAGTGCACAGCAATGAACCTATAAATGTGTAACCCAGGGAACTGAGGTTTGAGTAGCACATATGATTCCCAAGGAATGAGCAGGGAAGTAGGAATGAGTGGGATTTTGCTACCTTGCTTATCCAAGAGGGAGTAGAATCCCAGTTAGGATTACAGCTTATAGAGCAGTCTAGGAACTCCGTTCTTAACATAACATAGGGAGCATGCCCTGGCAGATCCTTAACATATATGGTCTGTATTGATATAACTGCAGGCTAGCCATGGAGTGATAAATCAAGAAGGGCATAAAAGGCCCTCTTGCTGCCACCATGATGGTGCAATAGTGTGATGACCTAATCTTCTCAAACTCCTATTTAGCTAACTTCCAAGACATTCACTCCACTTTACATGGCCATGTTCCAAGGGGAAGCAAGTCTATCACTAGTGTAAGGTTTTGGTTGCAGTGACCAAGGAAGGGATCATTTATAGCGAAATGGAAAATGTATTTTAAAATGATCGTATTGTACATGCCAACAGCAGCTACAGTCTGGTATTTAAAGCAAACTAAAAGTTTTACGATTGTACAATGACCACCAGTGGGATAATGTGCATCTAGCCATAAATGTACTTTGTTTGCAAGGAAAATTCCTGTTTCATTGTTCTCTGCCTTTTACCTAAGATTAAGTATAGTATTGTCAAAGGAAAAATATACTTTAAAAATGATCAAAACATGGTAGGTTCAGGTTAAGGCACTTTAATCTTGCAACAAGGAGACAGAAACGTGCTAGCACAGAGTTTGTCTAACTAGAATCAGGAAATACAGGTATTTTTATACATTTTCTAATAAGACATTGCCTACCAAGCTGACGTAGTGAATCACAAGTTTTGTCATCATTACTTCACAGTCATTGTTTTTACAATATTCTGCTGGTACCATGAATTATTGTGAGAAACTTCCTAAAAAAAACAACGTGGCCTTGGCTACCTCCGGTTAGATATATGCAATGTTACCATTCAAGGTACTATGTCTAATGCAAGCACAAAGCAAGTATAGATTGCAGTTCATTTCTCTAACAGTCCTTTGTCTGTGTTATCTCTAAACTCCTGCAGCTGCACATGTTCTCATACTTTGAACAGAGCTGATTGTTTAAAATCATTACATTTACAGAATATAGCATTGTTCATTAATTTTTCCTGACCTAGCAGATAATCACCTGCTTCTCAAGTACATTTCCAAAAGGCATAAACATGAATATTGCTGTGCTAGCAATTACTAGGTCAGAGGGCATCTTGCAAGTTTCAGAAAGCACACTGCAGTTTCAAAAAGCATCTTTTCAGTCTCATATAAAACTCAACTGTATATAAAACAGTGCATATAAAATAGAATGAAAAACGTGTTAACTTATTTAGTTTCTAATTAGCATTAAGCATACGCACATTAATACATATTTTTCTGTCATTTCCCCCCCTGTTAATACTTTTTAATTCTATTTTCAAAAGAATAAACAGTTTGCTTCTTCTCCTAACCTCTTCCATTCAGGATTTGCAGTTAAGAAAGTTATTCAGCTTAAACTTATGAAAGTGTTTCATATTCTAACAATTCTTCAATTTCAGTACTTTGATACAAAGTCTCAGAAACTGATATATCTATAAATTCTTTGATTAACTTTTTCATGCAGGGGATACCACAACAAATGCATGCTCCTAATAGGAGTAATCCCACACAAATGGCAATCAGGATGTTCATTAGGATGGAACCCCACCCCCCAAACAAATTCTGGAAAAAGTCTGTCAGAGGGTTTGGGCCTGGTTTGGTCATGGCCGACACTTGCTGTATCACCTCAAGGTGGTCATTTATCTCATGTTGATGATAAGGTATATACGCACAGCACTCTTCTTTGATTAAAGCGCATGTACCACCTCTCGCCACTAGGGTGAAGTCAAGAGCCATTCGGTTCTGGAGCACTACAGTTCTCATAGCATTCAGTTCATCAGTTATCAATTCAAGAGCAGAAAAAGTTGCATTACTCATTACTTCGAGAAGTTTAGACAGTTTTTGCAGTCCCCAAATTGATTTCACTGTGCCATATGCAGGTAATATGCCTGCCCACGATATAACAGCATCACTCAAGTCCATCTGCGTCAGTTTGGTACCCACAGTATAATGGTCTTTCCAACCTGCCTCAATCTGTCCCACTGGATTTTCAGGCTTCCTGACAGCTTTCTTGGCCACATCTCAGGTATTTCGAATATTTCCCTGAGGCAAAACTGCAGTGTGTCGTATGGCCGAGACCAGGTACCCCAAAAAACAACTGCCGGACCAATTCACAGGTAACCATTTATATGCTTTCTTACCACACACATTGTTTTTTCTGAACAATTTATTAATGAATTAAACACCAACCAATATGGTATAAAATTTAGTGATATACAAATGGGCTCTCAGGTTAATTATCTAGATGTTTCCCTTAAAGGTATAAATAGTCATTTAATACATACTAGTATTTATAGGAAATTTGATGAGATCAGTTGGAAAATGTGTGGCAACAGTTGCCACCCCATTCATACTTTAAAAGCTATTCCTTATGGAGAATTTATTAGAATTAAAAGACTGAATACTGATGTTAAGTTAGCTTATGATGAAGCTCTTAGGGCAGCTGAAATGTTTATAAATAGAGGTTATGAAGCGACTGATGTTAAAAATAGTCTCATGAAGGTATTTAAAAAGAGTTCTATTATTAATACGTTTGATAGTGGGTACAACAAAAATAGATATAATAAAAGGGAATTAGATCAAGAAAAGATGTTTTTTGTTACAAAGCATACTAATTTTTCCGGTATTATTAATGAATTGGTAAAACAATACTGGAATTTTATTAAAAAAGAGATTGTTTCTTTAAAGAATACTGAGTTGATTATATCATATAAAAAAGCTAAGAGTATTCAGAACTTTTTAGTACATAGTATTTTCAAACAACCTAAGATAAATATATCCAACAATATTAAAATTGTAGGAACATTCCCTTGTGGTAATTGTTCCGTTTGTAAATATGTAGTCACGGAAGTGGTTAAGATTAATGAAAAAAGTTTCACTGTTAGAGCTAAATACTCTTGCTTAAGTAAAGGAATAATTTATGTCATTTTTTGTTCATGCAATAAGTATTATATTGGTGAAACAAAGAGAATGCTAGCGGACAGAATTAAAGAGCATGTTAGAGATGTGAAAAACAAAAAATTTAATAGTCCCATTGCGGAACATTTTAATTCTGTACATGGGGGGAGTACTAGTTGTATGAAAGTAACTATACTGGAACATGTACCTCTCCATTATAACAACATGGAATATCAAAAAAATATATTGAGACAGAAGGAGTCCATTCTCATTATGAAATATGGCACTTTATTTCCCCTTGGTTTAAACAAGGAATGTAATTGGCAAAGCCTTATTTAGGGCTATGACTTTAAATATCAATTATGTATTTTTTAATTGATTGATTGTTTAATTGAATTGTTGATTTTAATGTTGTATATATGGTGAATTTTTAGAAGCTTTAGGGTTTTACTCTGTAAAGGCTGTGGCCGAGGCGCTAAGAGAAACAGAATTGTATTGTATTGAATAAATCTTGAAGAGACTGAAAGTAGAGCTGGGACTCACTATTTGTTCTTGTTGTTGCTGAATTGATATTTTTTGCCTTTGTTGTTTTTTATCATGACGAGTGAGTCCATGTGCTCCTTTCCGCGGATATTTAGAGAAACTGGTATTGAAATATTTCATCGTAATGGTGATATTAATGGTCGTAACAATGTCTCACCAACCAATGATGCAGATAACATTCCGTCTGGTATAACCAAAGTGACCCCTGAAGTTCCAGGAGTCTCTGGCTCCGGCATTATGAAGAAATGGGAGAATTCCCGAAGGAGAACTATCACTAATCCATTTGCAACGGTAGGCAAGAAAGTTACCATTCCTGATAATCCTGATGCACAAGACTTGTGTACGAAACTTGAGAAATTAATTTTTAAAGAAACAGCGGTTTTCTATAATATTGGTAGTTTGGAAAGATATGCAGAGTTAGACATTACACCACGAGGTTTGAGATCAATTAAAAATCCATCCACACCATTTGATCTCAATGATGAGACAGATATTAAATTCCATGATCGATGGATAGCAGCTGCACATCGTTGCAGTGCTGAATGGGTCTCTATTTTAATAGAGAGAGACAATATTAAAAAAGACAAACTTGTGGTTGAAATGAAACAAATGTGTGAACAATTAGTTAACATTACTTCCAATTCTACATTAGAAAATTTTCTTGTGGGCATCAATATGAAATTGAACAACTATGAAAAAGATTTGGTGGATCGCAAGAAATATAAATTAACTAGAGATATACGGGACTATGAACACAAGAGGGCGTTTGTGTTTTCTAGTAATCAGAGAATCAGAAAAAAGGCTGTGTCCTTTCAAAAAGGAAATCCGGTTTCCGAATCGTATAAAAACAAAAGCTTCCTGTCTGGCGAGAGTGGGGCATCGTCATGGGAGGAAGATGACAGGGAGAATTTTCCAGAGTTACCAGGAGCTGCCAACATGGAAGGTTTTCGGAAAACCTATTCGGAACCCAATGGACACTTTGCCAATTCTAGGAAAAGGGGATGGACTAATTCGGAACGCCATAGAGACTCGGGCGATGGACATTTTAAAAAAGGTAGATGGTCATAATTCAAATAATGAGGGTTATGTAATTAATTTGTCTAGTTATAATCTAGATAATATTGAATTATGTATCTTGGAAAAAGGGCTCAAATTTGTTCCTACGTGTTTTCCTAAAAAACACGAATTAAAAATAGAACTGTTTCAGCTGTGTCGTAAAATGAATTTAAGGGAGTATTTTTTTAGATTAAATCATAACTCTTATAGTGATGTTAATCATTCTACTGTGGAAACATCTAATAGTGACATTGAAAGTGATGAAAGCTTTCATTCTTGTTTGTCGGGTGATGAAGATATCAGTAATGCTTATAGTACTTTAGATACCAGCATGTTAAAAACTAATAGTTTATTTTTACCACCTTGTAAGAATTTGACTATACAAAAGTTTGAGTCTATGTTGAACATGATGTTAGATAAAGAATTAGAATGTTTTATGAAACAAAAACATCATTATAACTTGACAAAAATAGAATGGAATAAATTACAGTTACTAAGTAAAAATGAGAACATAGTATTCAAGCCCTCAGATAAGGGGGGCAAATTAGTTATATTAAATTCTTGTGACTATTATAGTATGTGTATGAAACATCTTGATAATAAAGCTGTATATCTTGAAACTAATATGTCCCATTTGAGGAAAGCGGAAACTGACTTTTATGCCTTGTTAAAGAAAGGTATTAGATTACATTATTTAACAAAATTGGATGTTGATCGCAAAATAATAATTAAAAATAGTAAGATAGCAAAATTTTTCTGTTTACCTAAGGTTCATAAAAATTTGGACAGTCCGCCAGGACGTCCTATTGTATCAGCTTTTGGTTTTTTTACTTATAATTTATGTACCTTACTACATGAAATTTTGATTAAAAAAGTCTTGACGCTACCTTCTTACATCAAAGACTCCTACGACTTCCTTCAAAAAATTAGAAATATTTATTGGAAGGAAGGAATGTATTTTATTACTGTTGATGTAGTGAGTCTTTACACGAATATCTCCCACTTTTTGGGTTTGGAAGCTATTAAGTTTTTTTTGGGCGATAGCCCCAAGACACATTACATATTGGAACTGGTTGAATTTTGTTTGAATAACAACATTTTTGAATTTAATGGTACACTGTATAAACAGTTGACTGGAACAGCTATGGGAGCGGCCTTTGCTCCAGCCTATGCAAATTTATTTATGGGGATGTTTGAAAATGAATTTTTGTATAGATTACATTTTTTTAATAAATATGTTATAAAATATTATAGATTTATTGACGATCTTATTTTTATTTGTAAAGATGGTTATGATTTTTCTGAACAATTTATTAATGAATTAAACACCAACCAATATGGTATAAAATTTAGTGATATACAAATGGGCTCTCAGGTTAATTATCTAGATGTTTCCCTTAAAGGTATAAATAGTCATTTAATACATACTAGTATTTATAGGAAATTTGATGAGATCAGTTGGAAAATGTGTGGCAACAGTTGCCACCCCATTCATACTTTAAAAGCTATTCCTTATGGAGAATTTATTAGAATTAAAAGACTGAATACTGATGTTAAGTTAGCTTATGATGAAGCTCTTAGGGCAGCTGAAATGTTTATAAATAGAGGTTATGAAGCGACTGATGTTAAAAATAGTCTCATGAAGGTATTTAAAAAGAGTTCTATTATTAATACGTTTGATAGTGGGTACAACAAAAATAGATATAATAAAAGGGAATTAGATCAAGAAAAGATGTTTTTTGTTACAAAGCATACTAATTTTTCCGGTATTATTAATGAATTGGTAGAACAATACTGGAATTTTATTAAAAAAGAGATTCTTTAAAGAATACTGAGTTGATTATATCATATAAAAAAGCTAAGAGTATTCAGAACTTTTTAGTACATAGTATTTTCAAACAACCTAAGATAAATATATCCAACAATATTAAAATTGTAGGAACATTCCCTTGTTGTAATTGTTCCGTTTGTAAATATGTAGTCACGGAAGTGGTTAAGATTAATGAAAAAAGTTTCACTGTTAGAGCTAAATACTCTTGCTTAAGTAAAGGAATAATTTATGTCATTTTTTGTTCATGCAATAAGTATTATATTGGTGAAACAAAGAGAATGCTAGTGGACAGAATTAAAGAGCATGTTAGAGATGTGAAAAACAAAAAATGTAATAGTCCCATTGCGGAACATTTTAATTCTGTACATGGGGGGAGTAATAGTTGTATGAAAGTAACTATACTGGAACATGTACCTCTCCATTATAACAACATGGAATATCAAAAAAATATATTGAGACAGAAGGAGTCCATTCTCATTATGAAATATGGCACTTTATTTCCCCTTGGTTTAAACAAGGAATGTAATTGGCAAAGCCTTATTTAGGGCTATGACTTTAAATATCAATTATGTATTTTTTAATTGATTGATTGTTTAATTGAATTGTTGATTTTAATGTTGTATATATGGTGAATTTTTAGAAGCTTTAGGGTTTTACTCTGTAAAGGCTGTGGCCGAGGCGCTAAGAGAAACAGAATTGTATTGTATTGAATAAATCTTGAAGAGACTGAAAGTAGAGCTGGGACTCACTATTTGTTCTTGTTGTTGCTGAATTTGCATTACTCATTACTTTGAGAAGTTTAGACAGTTTTTGCAGTCCCCAAATCGATTTCACTGTGCCATATGCAGGTAATATGCCTGCCCACGATATAACAGCATCACTCAAGTCCATCTGCATCAGTTTGGTACCCACAGTATAATGGTCTTTCCAACCTGCCTCAATCTGTCCCACTGGATTTTCAGGCTTCCTGACAGCTTTTTTGGCCACATCTCAGGTATTTCGAATATTTCCCTGAGGCAAAACTGCAGTGTGTCGTATGGCCGGGACCAGGTACCCCAAAAAACAACTGCCGGACCAATTCACAGGTAACCATTTATATGCTTTCTTACCACACACAAAATAACAATCCTCTACCTTAGTAGTTACTTTGTTACGAAATGGCTGCCCTGCATGAAACATTTTCCTATCTATTACAGATAGTTGTTTAAAAAGTACAGGATTACGTTGCACTTTTTCAACAGTCGTATGCATGGACTCAAGAAATGAGTCATAATTTGAACTACAAGCTGCACCCATTTTGTTTGCTTTGGTATAACATTTGTAATGTACAGTCAGATTGCACTTGCTCCAACCCACTTGAATTGTGTCATTCTTATAAAAATATACAATTCCCTTTTGTGTCACAGGCAAATACAGTGCTACCTTATCATATGCTTTAATAGCTACGGTGTCATACACCAAATTTTCCCAGGTCTCATTGACCCCTAGGGGGACTGTAGTCATTAATAACCCCCCGTATGCTGTTGGTATGGCTGTGCAAATCCAGCAGTTCGAAACATTAAAAGTCTCAGCATACACACGTGTAATTGCCTGATAAGTGTTAAAGTTTGGGTGCCAGTCTATGGTCGGCTCATCACGTTTAATCAGTTCAACTTTTGTGGCTGGGAAAAGGAAAGGCCACAACAAAAAGAACAATGTTATCAGTATAGCTACCAGAATAATCATGCAAGTTTTCTGAGGTTGTTCTGTATCTCCGTTTGCTCTATACCTGGTCATTTTGTTCTCGTTGTACAACAGTAACAAGGTGTTTGTCCAGTTCAAAGTTCTTAACCAGTTTACAGTGTGTCAATTGAATCCAGGACGCTCGTGCCACGATCTTGACTGCAGTGGGTGTCGACAGTAGTACCTGGTATGGCCCTTCCCACTTCGGAGAACTCCAGTTTTTTCTCTTCACCACCTTCACCCAGACCCATGCGCCTGGGGATACTGCTGCTTCCGATGGTCTTGCTTGCTCTTTATCTGAAAAAGAATTTAACTGCAAAAGTTTGTTATTCAAAAATCGCCTCATATACTCTGCAAGTGAACTGTCAGCCTCCTGCTCTGCAGGCATGAGAGGTTTCCATTGAGGTGTATAATATGCCCTCCCAAACAGAACTTCAAAAGGAGTTAACCCTTTTGTATTTGGAACAGTTCTCATGCTCAGCAGTGCCAGAGGTAAACAGTGCACCCAGTTCTTTTGTGTCTCACTAATCAATTTTCTAAGCTTGTTTTTCAAAACCCCATTATGCCTCTCTACTAATCCTGCAGATTGGGGGTGGTATTCACAATGATTTTTCCGAGAAATCCCGAAATAATGGCTAAGTTGTATAGTTTGATTTATGAAGTGTGTGCCATTGTCACTATAAATCTTTTCCGGTATGCCAAATCTAGGAATAATTTCTTTAACGAGGACTTTTGCAACAGTATCTGCATCTGGATTTTTAGTTGGAAAAGCTTCCACCCATTTGGAAAACATATCTATAATGACAAGGCAGTACTTCTTATTTTCACATTTGTTCAGTTCTATAAAATCCATACAAATAGTATGGAACGGATACTGTGGTATAGGGAAACTCCCTTGCTTAGGTTTCAATGCCCATTGTGCATGATGCTTGTTACAAACATGGCATGCTGCACAAAAAATTTTTGTGTAGTTTGTAAATACATACATCGTAAACACTCGATTCACTAACTGTACCATCCCCCCTGTTGAGACATGTCACTGCCCATGGCTCAACAAAGCTGCATATCTAAACAAGTTAGATGGTAAAATCGTTTTGTTTTCTTTGGAGATGTACAGTCCCTTCTCAAGGATTGCTCCTCGTTTTATCCACTTCTGTTTTTCTACATTTGTAGTGTCTGCATTGTTTTTAACATTTCTAAGTCTAAAATCTCAGATGGTTGTAATTCCTCACTTAAAAGAAAAACTTCTGAAGCTGAAGCTGGTTGTTTTGCAGCTGTATCAGCCCTTGCATTACCTTTTGAAATTCTATCCTGTTGCTTGGTATGAGCTACGCATTTGCAAATAGCTACTTTCTGAGGTAACTGAATAGAGTCTAACAAGTCTAAAATAAATTGCGCATGATTAATTGGTTTACCAGTAGATGTTATCATCCTTCTATTGTTCCACTGCTGCTCAAAAACATGTACAGTAGAAAAAGCATACTGACTGTCAGTAAAAATGTTTACTTTCTTACCTTTTGCTAAGGTACATGCCCTTGTCAAGGCAATCAATTCTGCTGCTTGTGCAGATAAGTTGTGTGGTAAAGACTTAGCTTCTAAAATCTCGGTATCAGAAAACTACTGCATACCCCACTAGATTCTGTCCTGTAGGGCCCCTCCTGCACGAGCCATCCACATAGTATGTCACCTCGGCATCATCCAAGGGAACATCTGTAAGGTCTTTTCTAGGTAGTGTCTTTTGCTCAATCTCCTGCAGGCAGCAGTGTTGTTTGCCACCTGCAGGGGTTGGGAGCAAGGTTGACGGATTCAAAGTTGTGCATCGTTCAATTGTCATATGAGGTTGGCTCAACAGTATAGTCATACAGGAAAGATGTCTAGCAGGAGAGAGATATGCTACTTTTTCTGGCAGTAAAATAATCGCGAATGCATGAGGCACTCTGAATGTGAGAGGGTGGAACAATACTACTGAGGCTGAAGCCTGCACTGCCATTGCAGCTGCGACTACTGCTTGTACACAGTGGGGCAAGGAACGCACCACTGGGTCTAGCTGTGATGAATAGTAAGCTATGGGGCGTTGTCTGTCCCCATGCTGTTGTGTTAACATTGATGTCATATAACCTTGCTTACAGTCTACGGTTTGGAAAAATCGCTTATGATAGTTTGGTAATCCTAAAACTAAGGAAGAAGCTATCAGTTGTTTCAGTTTGCAGAAAGCTGATTCTGCTTCTGGTGTCCACTGTAATAAATCTTGTGCTGCCATCAGCTTTTTGAATATCAAGTTAGTCAGCGGAGCAGATTCCAAAGCATAGTTTGGAATCCAACTCCGACAAAAGTTAGTAGTACCCAGGAAGGACATCATTTCCTTCTTGGTAGTTGCTTTAGGTGCTTGTAATATTGCTGTTTTTCTGTCTTCATCTAATATTCTGCCTTCTTTGGATATTACATATCCCAGGTATTGACCTGTTTTTTCCAAAGTTGCAGTTTGTTTTTGTTTACCTTGTGTCCTTGAGTGGCTAAAAATTGTAATAATGCTATGGTATCCTCTCTGCATTCTTGCTGGGTGGGGGCTGCCAGCAGAATGTCGTCTACATAAAGTAAAATCTGACTACCTTTCAGTGGGATAAATCCCGCCAGGTTACTTGCCATTTCTTGTGCGAATATTGTTGGACTTTCACAATATCCCTGTGGTAGTCTCGTATATGTATACCGTTTCCCCTGAAATGTAAATGCAAACCAATGTTGGCTGTCTGGTTGTATAGGTATTGAGAAAAATGCATTGCTAATATCTACCACATTAAAATACTTTTGTTGAGGTTTCAAATCATTCAATAAAGTGTGTAGATCTGGCACCGTAGGTGCCCTGGGTATAACTGTATCATTTACAGCTTGTAAATCTTGGACCATACGCCATTCTCCGTTTGTTTTCCTAACAGGAAATAAGGGTGTATTACACGGTGAATCAGGAGATTCTATTAAGACTCCTTCCTTAAGTAAGGCTGCTATTATAGGTTTGATTCCTATTTGTGCGTCCTTTCTTAAGGGATACTGTCTCTTTTGAGGTCTAAATGCTGATTTTGGCGTGATAGTAACTGGTCCTGCTGTACGAATAAGTCCTACATCTGATTTCCCAGTTGACCAGAGAGTTTCTGATATGTCTCGTAAGGCTTTTTCCTCTTCCTCTAGTAAGAGTGCTACTCAGCTATTCTCACTTGCCTGTGAATGCACAGCTGGTTGTGTCTGTGTTATCCAATTTAATTTCTGCTTTTGTACTCCTTGTTCAGAGAGTTTTAACTCTGTCTGTTTTTCCCACCTTGTGACTTTTTCTCCTAGGTCTGCCCACTTCAAATTTCTATCTTTAGTTAAACTTACAAGTGGTAATCAATTAGATTTGTAAAGTGCTAGGAATTCCTGGGGCAATGAACAGCTTACTACACTGTTTCCTTCTGTGTCCCAGTACAAATTTCGTAATACTAACCTATTAGCATGGTTTCTAAACAGTTCTTGGTCATATTCTTTATCAGGTCCTGGTCTGTTACAGTAATATAGAGTGCAATGCAACAAATGCTGCTTATCGGTGTCAAGGGAGGGGGATTTACTGATGGCTACGTTCATCAGTTCTTCGGTTACTGCCCCTGGACCAGTCATAACTAAGTCCTGGCTGTACCAATAAAATGTTTCACCCTCCGGTTGCACTACAAAAGTATCCATTTTGTCGCTGTGCTTCCATACCCTGCATAGTTGGAACTACGGCTATGCCAAATATCTGCATTAGGTCTCTGCCCAAGAGATTCACTGGCCATTTTGCAGAAACAACAATTTTGCTTTTCTGGGTCATCCCTGAAATTGGGTCAGTTATCGCTATGTTGTGGGAGAGTGGCTCTCGATACAGCTGTCCATTAGTTGCTTTCACTAACATGTAGTCAAGTGATTCTGAATTGTGTGGTAGTTTGGAAGGATGTATCAGGGTTCGTGAAGCCTCTGAGTCACACAAGAATTTAACTTCCCTCCCCTCTACCAGAAGTGTAACTTCCGGTTTTGTGTCTGCCAAGTAGAGCTCTATGCTCAATAATGCTAAGTCCAAAATTTCATTTTCTTCATTATCTATGAATTCATGTACATCCTCTATTTCTTCTGTCACATCCTCTACCCTTTCTATCACATTTGTATTTGTCTTTTCTTGTTCATAGGTTCATAGGTTCATAGGTTCATACTAGGCTATCTGCCCTAGGACATTTATAAGCCTAGCCAGAATGTGTTTGGCTTTTGCCACCCATTTTAAATTTATTTTGCTATGCCCTTTTTTGAGGTTAGTATACTGTGCCTCAGTCTAACAGTGACACAGAAGTGATACCCGAGGTAAACCTATGATCTCCCATCCACTCATCAAGATTCCTCTTGAAGAGAGTCAATGAGGGACTCTGCCTAACCTGGACTGGGATTTTATTCCAGAGTGAAGGGAGCCTCTGGGTTATGAATCTGTCCCTCCAGCACGTCCTATTTATTTCAGTGCTGAGGTTCAAGTCTCTCGAGCGCGTAGCTCGATGGGATTTGGATTTTCTGAGGTGCAGCATGTCCATTAATTCTGGGTTGGACATGGCTTTATACGTCAGGCACAGATCGCCTCTGAACAGGCGGTATGCCACTGAGTAGAGCTGGAGTTTCTTTAACCGGCAGCATATGGCATCTGTTTGAGCCCTTTGATCCTCTTGGTGAGGTACTTTTGGGGTCTTTTCAGTTGCTGCAGGTGTCTGGTAAGGTACATCCCAAAAGGGGCATTGTACTCAATTATGGGCCTGATGAGGGATGAGTAAAGAGGCACAATGACCTCCCTGATCTAGATGTGAATCCCTTCATGATTAGGTGGGCTATATAAAATGTTTTTCTAACCATTTTGGCCACGTGGTTGTCAAATGAGAGATTGCTATCAACTTGGGTCCCCAGGTCCCTAATTACTTCTTCTGTACTTAATGGATTACCACCTATGTGGTAATTTGTGGGCACTTTGTTTTTGCCAAAGGGGATGACTATACACTTTTGGCATTTAGCTTGAGGCCATGGCTCTGGCACCAGTTGTCTGTTTCTATGAGGCCCTTTTGGAGGATGCTTGTGTCAGCTGTAGAGTCGATTATGGCACCCAGTTTGCAGTCATCTGCGAACTTGGTCAGCCACAGTCCTTCCGTGTTGGCCTGTACCTCCGAGAAATATATACCGAACAAGAGAGGTCCCAGGACTGAGCCTTGTGGGACACCACTTGTAACTGGTTTGGAGTCTGACATGGCTCCAGCAATTCTAACCATGTGGGTTCTGTCCTTGAGCCAGTTTGCAATCCATCTAGTGACATAGGGGTTTATATTTAAGCTGGTGAGCTTATCTATAATGCCCGAGTGGGGTATTGTATCGAAGGCTTTTGCGAGGTCCAGGTAGGCTGTGTGGACCACCTTCCCCTCGTCAATGGCCTGTTTCAAAGAAATCAACCAGGTTTAAGAGGCAGGATCTGCCCTTAACAAAGCCGAACTGGGTAGGATCCAGTGTCTGTAGGTCCCCAATATCTTTATTTATGAGGTCCATGATGATCCTTTCCATAGCTTTGCAGACCAAGCTAGTCAGGCTTATGGGGCGATAGTTTCCAGGATCCGTTGAGGCACCACCTTTATGGAGAGGGACCGCTGTTGCTGTACGCCACTCTTTGGGCACATATCCTGTAGTAAGGCTGAGATTGAACAGTAGTTTTATGTTTGGGTTTAGCTCTTCTTGGAGTTCATGTAGGACGCAGCCCGGGACACAGTCTGGTCCCATTGATGCTGTGTTTTTTGCTTTGGAGAGGGCGGCTGTTACCTGAGCATCTGAGATGTCAGGGGGGCAGCACTCTGCTGGGATAGATATTTGCCCTTTTGGTGGGGAGGGGGGGGAGAAGTTTGCACTGAACCTGTCAGCTAGGATGTTGGCAATGTCTGTGGGTTCAGTGTATTTTTTGTCATTTTAGACTAATTCTGAGCATATCTGGGAATTACCACCCAGGTTCTTAACATAACTAAAGAAAGCCTTGTGATTATCCTTAGTGTCCTGTGCAATTTTTCTCTCGAAGCTGGCCTTAGACAATTTTATGAGTGCCCATAGTTTTTTGTTAATACTGATCAGTGATGCCTTCCCTTTTTTGATTTTGCTCTATCATTTAGTAGCTTCCTCCTTCTATTGTATAGATTGTTTATGGCTGGGGTCCACCAGACAGGACGTATGCCTTTGGAGGATTGGGTCTTGGTTTTATTTGGGATTGCATGATCCATGCATTCCTGAAGGTGTTCATAGAATGCATTTATAAAGGATTCTGCTTTCTGGGCCGTATTTTCCACAGGCCCGGGGGCTTTGAAGGATTCCACCTCGGTTTTGAGGAGTGTAAAATTTGCTTTAGAGAAGTTTTTCACTGTGGTTTTCTGGGCAGGGGGTGAGGTCGGGATGTGAATATCCAGTGAGATTAGTTTATGGTCTGATCTTACCAGTGAGGGATACACTTCTGGTCTGGAGCATAGAGTCCCCATGTTGGTGATGATCAGGTCCAGTATGTTTTCCCCTCTTGTGGGAGTGGTAACAAGTTGTTCCATAGCATTTGAGTTTATAAATTCTAGGAACCTTTGGGCTAGGGTGTTGGAGCTAGAGTAATGCTCCCAGTCTATGTTTGGGTAGTTGAAGTCGCCCAATATAATGGTGTTTGGAGAGACCTTCATATTTTCCAGTGTTCTCAGGAAGGCCGAGTGGGGTTCCTGGGTTTGGGAGGGTGGTCTGTAGCAGGCTATAAACTGGAAGGCAGTTTTACCCACTGTTAGTTGCACATGGATAGTCTCTGATGCTTCGTGCTTTGCCACCAACCTGGAGGTGTGGGTATCTTTGATGAATATCGATACTCCCCTCCTTTTGTGGTTCGGTCCAAGTTTTGGGGCCGAAAAGCATGGTATGAGGTATAACCTGGTAGTGCTGGGGTGCTCTCGGGAGCCCTGAACCAGGTTTCTGTTACTGCACAGATATCGATGTTCTCCATGCTAAGGAGAGTTTCGAAAAGTGCATCTTGAGGTTTAGACGTCTGGCGTTGAGTAGCATTACTCTTAGTTTCTTATCCCTTGTGATACCTATGGAGGTGAGTTTGTCTTTTGAGCCTTGCCTAAAAAAGGCACTATGGGGATAGCAAGAGCCTTTGCCATTATTCGAAAGCCCAGGGGTGACAGGTGCAAGCCGTCCCTAGCGAAGCATCGTGGCTTGTCGAGCATATCATCCCAAGCTGACAGGCATTGGATCCCCTTTGAATGACACCAGTACTTAAGCCAATTGTTGAAATTGATCATCTTGTCTTCATATTGTGGCATCATTCTTGGTGAGGGTAAGATGCTACTCAAGGCCAGGGTCATACCAGCCTGGGCTACATGCTCAGAGAGCTCCTTTATGTCTCTTTTCATGTAGTCCAGGGAGGTACATTTCAGGTCATTCACACCAGCATGGACAATGACTGAGTCATATTTGTACTTGCCTTGGAGTGACCTGAGTGCTTGTATTATGTGGCGGATCCTAGCGCCCGACAGGCTGCTTACTGTGACCCTCTCCTTGTTCAGCCTGGTGAGCGGGACGTCAGTGTGCCTGATGATAGAGTCACCTATTACAAGTGTATCAGGTGTGTTGTTTAGTCTTAAGGGCTGTGACTGTTTGGCACATTGGCTTTGTGAGATATGTGTAGCACGTGTTTTGTTTTGGGGTAGCGGTTGCTTGGGTGTCTGCTTTGGAGGTCTCTGCTGCTTAGGCAGATCTTTATTTAGAGCCTCTGAGTATGTTTTTGTGTGATTATGTGTTTGGTTTGCTGTCGTGGTAGGTCTATGTGAGACTGGAATTGTAGTGAGTGTGGTTTCCTTCTCCTCCTGACTGGTTATGCCAGTACTGAGTTGAGAGAGCTTAGCCTCCAGTTTGGCTATATGGTTGCATTTCTCACATGTGTTGGAATTTGTTAGGAGGAGGAGAGGGTTGTCTGTGTACATGAGGCAGTTGTAACATTGCCTCAAGATTCCCAGATTCACCAGCTGGACTGGAGAGGAGATTGACAACTGACCTTTGGACACACTAGAATAATATTGGGAATTCCTTAATAATTGAAAACAAGGGCCAGTGGGGAGTGAGGGTGTAGTGCTTTTCATTTTTATTGCTGACCTATATAATTGCTTTAGTGAGCAAGTGCCAGGTAACTTAAGTGCAATGTGTTACAGGTAACTTAAATGCAAAAACGACAAACAGTAACTTTCTTTCAAGTGAAACAAGGAAATAAGTACAGTAAGCAATGCAGATATCACTAGTGATCCACAGAAGCGCTATTGTTTATTCCTATCCAGTGATTCTTGACTGTCATATAGTCATTCCTCACCCTCCTTGTCTTCTGTGGTTACCTTCTTATTTTGCCTGCAATCCCTTGCTAAATGTCCCTTTTCCCGCATTTGAAACATTCACCCCTTTTCTTTCTTTCTTCAAAGTCTTCTGATCGCTTATCAGATTGTTTGTTTCCCTGGGTATTTTTCTTACCCTTCTTCCCAGTTTGTACTACAAAGACTTCTGATCCATCTTCTACTGCAAATACTTGAGTTTTTTTTTTCTTTTTGCGATTAAAATGCCTTTCGGCATGTCTTGCATATTCAAGTAATGACTGTAATATACTTGTACGATGATCTACCATGTGCTTTGTAATAAAGCTGCTAATGGGCACAATACTGCCTTTTAAAAATGCATTCTTTAGCCGTTGCTCATATGGGGAATCATGTGTTTCATCTTCAGGTACCTGCATTCCACAATGGTTATTAAAACATTCTAATAATCTGGCATATCTATCAACAGTTTCACCTTCTTGTTGGATGCATTGATTAATGCAAGTCCAATCAGCCCTAGGCTTCCATTTCTCAGAGATTCGGTCTGTCAGACCTTTCACTCTGTTGTCTAGTTCTGTGTTACTATGTGGGAGTGGTCTAAGCAATGCGTCACGGGGATTCCAGTTGCCACTGATCATGTGCCAATCTGGACCTACGATTTGTCTAACTACTTTCTCTACTTCTTCTCCATTCAAATGGTAACTTAACCTCATGCCTTGTAAGTCTTCTAAGAATTTTCTAAAGTTAACTTTTGGATGGGGAATTCCTTCTGTGGCTTTCCAGATGTCTTCCGGTGTCCACGGTCTATATACTAGAAGAGTTGGATCCTGTCCTGCCTGTCCTGCCTGCGGATTTGGTACTTCTATGAGTGGACATATCTCTTCCTCACTCATAGCTTGTGAATTCTTATTTATTTCATATAATTCAATATCCTCTCTCAAATTGCGTGTTCGAGACCTGGTCTCGATAGGATCTCTGACAAACGGTTTTGATTTTGCAGGAAAACTGGGTATAGCGGAGGTGGATCAGCTTGTCCACTCGCTTCATATTCTGGTAAGGGAAGCGGAGGGGGTGGAGGAGGGGCAGTTGCTATTACCAAGTTATTATCTTCCTTATCTAAGAACATCGCTTTTGAATTTTTAATCTTTTGTTCCCTGCGGTTTGCTTCCTCAAGCCACCTGTGTGCCTGAGGGACTCCTAATTGTCGTTGCTTTTTTAGCTGACCTTTCGCATCTGTTTTAAGTTGTCTAACAAGTTTAATAAGTGAAGGTTTATCTAAATTACCATCAAATTTGTATTTATCAACCCATTTTGTATAATACTTAACATTATCGGCACGCTGTAATTGCATATATTTCGCGTCTTCGGTTAGGGGTGGGTCTTGGGAACTTTTCATGCACTGATTTCCCATGTTGCCTTAGCTACGTCAGAAATTGTTATGTAACCCTTCTTATCACGTGGTACCATGATTTTACACCTTTTCACAGTTTATCTAGAATAACTGCCTACCTCTTCTGTTTCCCTGATCTATGACAAGACAGCAATCTTTTTGTCCCTGATCTGCACATGCAAATCTCCCTGACAAAACAATACTCTAACAAGTCCCTGATCTAAAACAGAAAAAAGGTAAATTCCTCCTTACCTGACCCTCCGTGAGTTGATCTACCGGAACGTTGATTCGTCCTCCAATCCCAGATCAGAAACAGTGGCTGGCCTCTTTCGAACGACAATTAAGTCGGAGGTCTTTCAAGACAGAAGAGCCGATGCAGCCACTTCTCCGTACGGGTACATGCCACCGGGCCTAATTCTGACCTGAGCCTAGAGTGAGAGGTACTTTCTGGTCTGAAGGACCAAAACTGTCAAAGGAAAAATATACTTTAAAAATGATCAAAACACGGTAGGTTCAGGTTAAGGCACTTTAATCTTGCAGCAAGGAGACAAAAACGTGCTAGTACAGAGTTTGTCTAACTAGAATCAGGAAATACAGGTATTTTTATACATTTTCTAATAAGACATTGCCTACCAAGCTGACGTAGTGAATCACAAGTTTTGTCATCATTACTTCACAGTCATTGTTTTTACAATATTCTGCTGGTACCATCAATTTTTGTGAGAAACTTCCTAAGAAAAACAACGTGGCCTTGGCTACCACCGGTTAGACATATGCAATGTTACCATTCAAGGTACTATGGCTAATTCGAACACAAAGCAAGTATAGATTGCAGTTCATTTCTCTAACAGTCCTTTGTCTATGTTATCTCTAAACTCCTGCAGCTGCACATGTTCTCATACTTCAAACAGAGCTGATTGTTTAAAATCATTACATTTACAGAATATAGCATTGTTCATTCATTTTTCCTGACCTAGCAGATAATCACCTGCTTCTCAAGTACATTTCCAAAAGGCATAAACATGAATATTGCTGTGCTAGCAATTACTAGGTCATAGGGCATCTTGCAAGTTTCAGAAAGCACACTACAGTTTCAAAAACATCTTTTCAGTCTCATATGAAACTCAACTGTATATAAAACAGTGCATATAAAATAGAATGAAAAACATGTTAACTTATTTAGTTTCTAACTAGCATTAAGCATACACACATTAATACATATTTTTCTGACAAGTATGTATGTACTGCAACAAACCACAGAGTTGATAATATAAGTAAAAAAATGCAGGAAGCAAAGGATCCTATACCTTCTTATAGTAAGCACAAATTTCTTCTCCATGCTGACAGAAATGGATTTTGAAGAAGTGATCATTGCATGGATTTCCTAGGCCCAATGATGAAAGCAGTGTCAAGGTAGTATTAGGGTTTATCAAAATGGTGTGATGACAGCATATTAATTCTATAACCAAAATTAATTTTATACTTCATTTTATATATTTTCATACATCATTTGCTGCTATGTTTACAGGGGATAAACATACAGCAACATGGTTTTGATTGACAGGTGTGATTCTGTGCTCAGTAAAATTAGTACAACAGGGCATTGTGCTGTGTGATCAAATTAGAATAGCTCATACTCATTTGAAGACTGTATTAATTGGAATTGCACTAAGAAATAGCTATTCCATAATACTCATTAATGAAATGTTATAGCCTAGTATAAACATTAAGAAAGTTTCAGTTTCATTTACAAGATAGCCAATATCTTTTGGTTCACGGTTAAACAGGAAAGACACAATCCAGCATGTTTTTCATTAACATCATGACTTTAATGTTTTTTGCGCAGAAATTATTGGCAAATGCAAGCAAAGGGAATATTTTATTTTGCATGTTTACAAGTACAAAATATTTTATTTTACATGCTTACAAGTACAACTTTGACAAAGGGCCACGGTGGTGCAGTGGTTAGTGTTGTTGCCTTAAAGCAAGAGGTTCTCCTGTTCGATTCTTGATTGGAGTGCCTTCTGTGTGGAGTCTGCATGTCCTCCCCATGGTCAAATGACATCTAAAGATATGCAAGTAGGTGCGTGCGTGAATAGGTGCACCTTCTTTGAAGTCTGGGTGTCGGGCTAGCAACTCAGCACTGTAAAAATCAACTGCCAGTCATTAGCAGACTGGAGTTCCACTGTGGCGACCTCTAACCAGGATAAGCCGAAAGACATACTACTACAAATACAATTTTGATGAAGTGTTTCCTGAGGAGCAATTTACAGCATCATTTTCACAGACAAGTATGATTTTCTGTAGTCTGATATTGAAAAGTTGAAGCTAAATATAAAAAATAGAATATTTGACATTATTTTTAAATTTGCAGATATCATGTGTTACATTGTTTAATGGAAAAACATACAACAATATGATTTTGAGTGAAACATCTATTCTACTCATGGCAAAGTTAAAACAATAAAGGAGCTGTCCCGTGAGTGATAGAATTAACTCAACTTACAGATCACCTAGCATGCAAATACTACATTCAATATATTGCAGTAAAGAAGCAATGTGATACTTATTAATGGGAATTCACAGCCAAATATGGGCAAAAGAAAGTTTTTTGTGGTAACTTACATCTTGACAAATATCATTTGGTGCACTGTTTAAGAGGGAAGGAACATAAAACATAATTTCAGTTAATAGAAACTATTTTATATAACCATTGTGGAGAGTTTATAGTAATATATAAGCAGGAATAATAATTCACTTTATTTTCAATGCTTACAATTGGGAAGCAATATGATTTTTATTGCCCGTCTGTATTTTGAGTTAACCATTACTGAGAAATCATGCCCAAGTATAAACAAGAAGAATAGTTAATTTAATTTATGCAACTTTTTTTGGCGCAGTGCCTAACAGAGAAGCAAAACACAGCATCTTGGTTTTAACTGAGGGAGACATGCTATGACTGTCAGAAACAATATAACTTAAAGTATACCCAAATGTAATCATTAGGAATATGCTAGTTTATTTCTCATTTTGCAAGTATCATTTGCTACACTGTTTAATGGGAAAAGAACATATAGCAGCATGATTCTGATCAAAAGACGGATTTATTCTATGCCCAGTACTTCAAAATTATTGCCAAACAATAAGCCATAGGAGTGTTTTACATTATTCTGTATGTCTGTAAATGTCATTTGGTTTCCTGTTTAAATGGAAAGCTGCATACAACAATACATTTGTTTTTATTAAAACGTGTTATTCTGTGGTGACCAATACTGAGAGATTATAGCCAAATATAAAGAAGAAACATTTAACTTTATTTGATATGTTTGCAAATAGCATTTGGGTGTGGTGTTGGGAAGGAAGCGATATACCATAGCACGGTTTTAAATACAAAGTGCTGTTCATTTTGAGGTAAACTTACTATAGACAGACAGATATGTTGTATGCTATATAGAAGTAATTCAGCCTACCATTTTATATGTAATATTTTTGATAGTTCTACTGTGCCTTGTGTGCCTATTAGTGAGAAGTTATAGTTAAGTTATAGTTAAGTATATGCATGAGAAATGTTTCACTGATTAATGGCAAAGCAAAACTAGTAACATAGTTTGATTGACAACATCTATTGCCATGCAGCATGTGTATGTAACATTGTTTTTATTGGCAAGCAGTACTCTGTGACATCCAGCAGTGAAGTAATATAGTCAAACATGAGCAAGAAAAATGTCTCATTTTATTATACATATTTGCAAATATCATTTGATGCAATGTTTAACAAGAGAGCAACATATTGCAATGTCATTTTAATTCACAAGTACTAGTGTGTGATTACTGATGATGAAAAGTTATAGCCAGGTATTGCCGAATATTAGGCAGATTACTGATGATGAAAAGTTATAGCCAGGTATAGCCGAATATTAGGCAGATGAATATTTCTTTATTTGAGTTGTGTTCAAGTACCATTTTATGCATTGTTTAAATGAGATACAACATGGGCTTGATTGTCAAGTACTCTTCTGTGCACAATATAAACAGAGGAGGTATTTAGTTATGTGTAGAAGAATTGTGGCATCCTACTTATCTGCTTAGCGTCTGATGGCTTATTAATTCTATTGCACTAAAGATGAGCTAATCTGTCATACCTGTCAGTGAGAAGTTAAAGTGAAATGGACCCAAGAGGAATCCAGCTTGGCTGATATAGTGCGATTGAGCTGTCACTTTGATCTAGTGCCTCAGGTCTGTCTTAGCATCCTTGTTCTCTTCAGAGGGAAGGTGTAGACAAGGGATTGCAAAGGGATGCTGCCTGCAGGGGCATGGCCATTACTTATTATATGTGAATGTGTGAACATAGGTTGTATAGGCCCATTGCATACCTAACCCCTTGGAAACATTGGGCCTGCACAGGGACTGGAAGGATTCAAACATACAACCCAACCACACTAGCAATAATGACACCTCATGCACTTGATTAGTTGATTCTTAACCAAGAGAGTAAATGGGCAGTAGATTTCTCAACTCACATAAAGAATGAGTTCACAGGCATGTCTGCTTTTGGCAATTGCTGTTTGTCTAACTGACAACAGCACAAAGGCTTTATTGCTGAAACCTACTTTCATCAAACATATGGACTTACCCTTTCTCCATTGTTGGGTGACCATGGAGTTGATATATGTATATTTATATATATATATATATATATATATATATATATATATATATATACACGTAAGGGGAGAGGGGCTTCTTCCACACAGGAAAGCTTAAGTTTGTGCTTGCTGAAAGTGGTTTTCAGCAGTTTTTATTTCACTGTTTCATCCATCAGGCAAATAATAATCAATAAATAATTATGAGTTCATTCTCAGTGGTTACCAGGAGGGGGAATGGGAAAAATACAGTGAAAATGATATGCTTAACATTTCATAGGTTCATAGGTAAGTACTAGGCTAGTTGACCATGTGGGCCATTTTAAGCCTAGCCAATTTCCTTTTTTTGCTCAAGTTAACTTATACCATTTGGTTAGAGATTCGTCTTACCCATCCCTTGGTTGATAATTATATATTACCCCAATTGAGAATAACTGGGATCATACTATAGATAATTTGAGGAGACCCATGCATGAGATAAAGCATTTTTGATCTTCCTCTGTCCATTAGTACTATAGGGGGCAATCCTGGGATACATTTTTCTATTTCCTATCCGTAAGCCAAAGTTTTGCTTGAATATGGACATGAATGAACTTTGTTTTATGTGGATGGGTAGTCTCTTCTACAGCTATGTATCCTCTGCAAGATATACCTGTTCTTCCAAACCATTCTCTTGATATTACAGAAGAGCTTTAAATCCCTAGATAAAGTATTTACAATGCCATTTGACTTGCAGATGTGCAGTAAATGCATCACTACTGGGTTGGAATACCTTGTATGCCAGACACAGGTCACCTTTTAGCATAGTGAGAGGGCTCTAAGTCCATGAAGGAAATGTTGTTTATTCCATTTATCATTTTAGGTATCTCTGTGGGTATTTCACTTGCTTGTCAGGACAGGTACCTGCCAAAGTGAGCATTATACTCACTGACTGGCCTAATGAGGGCTGAATAAAGGGGGGGGTGTAGTGGCATCAGTAGATCCAGATGTAACCTATTTGTTTATAAGCTGTGCAGTATAGAAGGGCTTTCTTACAACAATGGATGCATGTTGGTCAAATGTTAGGTCACTGTACACCTAAGTTCTCAAAACCCAAACAACTAAGTGAACCCGTAGGGGTGTTTTGTCAATACGGAAGTTCCTTGACTTAGATGATTTCCCTTACCATATTATAAGCCATTTTTGGCATTTAGTTTCAGTCCATGATTTTAACACCAGTTGTTTATTTAGGACAAATCTTCTTGCAGGGTGATTAAGTCATTTGAGAATTCAATAACTGTTCCTAGCTGCAGTCATCTGTAAACTTAGTCAGCCAGAGCCCTTTGGTATTGGCTTTTAGTTCAGAAAGGTATATGCTAAACAGGAGATGTCTCAGCATGGAATCCTAAGGGATTCCACTGTTGACTGGTCTTTCTCTAGAAATAACTTCCCCATTTTCATTTCTTGCATCCTCTCTGTGAGCCATTTGGCAAGCCAGTGGGTGACATAGGGATTTATTCCCAGTTTATGCAGCTTTATTACTATACCTGACATTGAAATTGTGTCAAAAGCTTTGGCCAAGTTGAGGTATGTGGTGTGTACCATTTTGCCTTCATCCATTGCTCTGGTTGCCCTTGACAAATCCAAACTTGAGATTGGTCCAGTGTTTGCAGGTTCCCTATATCCTGACTGATTAGTTTTGTTTAATTTGCAGGCATGCAATATTTATGTATTGATGTATTTATTTATTTTATTTAAATTTGCTTACTGGGTAAAGCACTGATCAAACAAGGAGTATCTGCAGGCTCAGCCTAGGTTACATCATAATGTTACTAAACAAGGTAGAGTATACAAATAATAATGTTTTACATCTATGAGTAAACATTGTAAATCTGATAAACTATATATACATAGTAGATCTAACAAAGCAAATGTATGTACAGTTACATAATTGCAACAGAGAAGGGAGAATAGCATTAAAGGTGGAGAAGTAGAAGTGGTGGAGATATGGCTTGTAGTATCTGGGTTAGGAAGGCTGATAGATTCCAGTAAGTTAAAAGAGGGGGCTTAGTCATGCATAGTGGGTTTAGAGCGGTAAGGGTGTTGTAAGCTGAATCATAGTTTAGGATGACTGATATCATCATGTGGATCAGATACATGGGAGTTAAAGGTACTACATAGTTGCAGATATCAGTTTATATGATATCCTTTAGATGGACAATTGCATTCAAATTGTTTTAGTAAGTATTGTTTGAACTGTGGCTTGAATAGGGAGAACTTCTGGTGATCAGTTAAATCAGGAGGAAGTGACTACCACAGCTTTGGGACCTATACAGAGACACAATGACTAGCTGAGTGCAGTTTGAGACAAGGGTTTTGTAGGAAGGAGCCAGATCTGGCTTGGCTTGTTAGGTTATACGTTTGAGGGGAACTAAAGACTTTGGAACAGAAAGGAGAAAGAGAGGTGTCAAGTCTGAGTACTTTCAAGAGCAAAGAGCCAGTAAGAAGATTTGATCTTACCTGTACTGAAATTCGTTTAGCAATTGAAAGACTGAAGCAGTGATCTTCACTCCATGGTGAGTTAGCTATGAATCAACAAATTTTATTGGTGAGGGTTTGGAGGTGGCAGTGTTTTTGACAGAGGTTTATACAAACTAGTGGAGGACATACTAAAGGTGCAAGAAGAACATCTTTTCCTGTAGCAGCCCTTGCTGGATGTGTTAGTAAATATTTTGTTGACCAGAAGAGTAGGCTGTTGATCTTGGCTCTAAACATTACTGTGTGTTCAGGTTTAGTGATTGGTCTAGCCAGGTCCCCAAATATCTAACAGAGGTCCAGTTTCAATAGGATTGTTATCACATTCAAGGATATTAAAAGACTGGGGGAGGGCATATGGATAATCTTTTATGGGTGCCAAATAATGTTTGACTTTTTTTCATTGTTCAGTGGTTTATTGGAGTTTAGCTAGTGGTATACCTGAAGAAGGTCTTTTTAAAGTTGAGTTTCGATTGCATGATGTAAGGAATCAGACCTACAGATGACCATATCATCTGCATAAAGAAGTAGTGGCACATGGGGCATTTCTAGTGGAAGTTTGTTGATGAAAACTGAGAATAGAAGAGGTGCTACAATGGAGCCTTATTGGACTCCAGAGTGAATGAGGGAACTGTTGGAAAGACTAGGTCCTATTTTTACCTGGAATGAATGGCTGGGTATAAAGTCTTTTGGTACAGCTTATAACAAAAAAACAACATATAGCAACATGGCTATTGCATGATATCTGATACTGATACATTGTAGAAAAATGTCAGTGAAAGGAATAGTTCAGCATATTTTACAAACTATCAGATATAATCTGGTATATAATTTAATGGGCTTCCAGCATACATCAGAAAAATTTTGACTGACAAGCACTGTTCCAAAATTCATACTATTAATACTGAAGGGGGCTATTCTGTAAGTGATAGAATTAATATCACCCATAAATCCACTTAGCATCCAAAGTTTCTATTATTTAAAATGATCTAAGGAAACACTGTTCTGTGATACCCATTAGTTTGAAATGATAGATAGAAATAATAAGCAACATATTTCTTCTATTCTGATACCTAGTAGTGGCTTGTTATAGACAAAAATAAGCAAGAGGGATGCTTTACTTTAAACTATTCAGTGAAGAGAAAACATGTAACAACATGGTCTTACCACTTTGATCATCTCTATTCTGTGATACCTGATAGTGACACATTGTAACCAAACATAGGAAATGTATGGCATTGCACTTTTCAATAAAAAGCTATGCTGCATGCAATAAAATTAATATAATCCACAGATGTGTAGTACTTGATAGAATTAATTCAGCTTAAAGATACAGACAAAGAAGTGGTGTTGTGTTTGGTAATTTTAATGCCAGTGGGTGATGAGGTATTCATTTTATTAACTGGAACAAAATAATTTTGTTTTCCATTTTATTATAACAGTGAAGCAAATGTAGCATTTAAAATAATC
>NC_056731.1:22793707-22923707 GCF_019279795.1 Protopterus annectens
TAACCTTTTGTGGCATGCAGATTACAGCAAAAGAAGATTAATTTTATGCTAATAAAGTAAATCACATGGTGGCGTGACTTAGCCTCTATAGCAACCGTGTAGACTCCATGTTTATATTTCCGAATACAGCCACGGAAAGGAGTCTACATGGAAACTAGAGCAAGTAATAGCTCTTAAAATTGTACAGAACTGTCCTTAACATGTAACACCACACATATTCTGACCTAATTACATGGGGTGGATACTAGAAAATTAGTGTACCGAGCATAATAATTCCTTTTTAAGTCACATGACATAAATGCAGCTTCCCTCCCCCACCCCCAAATGAAAAATATACTGGTAGGTAATGCAGGCTGATAAATGTGTAATCCTCCATGAAACAGATTATTATATTGTAATTTAAGCATATGCAGGATGTAGCTGATGGATTACAGTATTCCTCAGGTTCCTAGAATTTATAAACTCAAATGCTATGGAACAACTTGCTACCACTCCCACAAGAGGGGAAAACATACTGGACCTGATCATCACCAACATGGGGACACTATGCTCCAGACCAGAAGTGTATCCCTCACTGGTAAGATCAGACCATAAACTAATCTCACTGGATATTCACATCCCGACCCCACCCCCTGCCCAGAAAACCACAGTGAAAAACTTCTCTAAAGCAAATTTCACATGCCTCAAAACCAAGGTGAAATCCTTCAAAGCCCCCGGGCCTGTGGAAAATATGGCCCAGACCGCAGAATCCTTTATAAACGCATTCTATGAACACCTTCAGGAATGCATGGATCATGCAATCCCAAATAAAACCAAGACCCAATCCTCCAAAGGCAGACGTCCTGTCTGGTGGACCCCAGCCATAAACAAACTATACAATGGAAGGAGGAAGCTACAACATGATAGAGCAAAATCCAAAAAGGGAAGGCATCTCTGATCAGTATTAGCAAAAAACTACGGGTACTCATAAAATCGTCTAAGGCCAGCTTCGAGAGAAAAATTGCACTGGACACTAAGGATAATCACAAGGCTTTCTTTAGTTATGTTAGGAACCTGGGTGGGAATTCCCAGATATGCTCAGAATTAGTCCAAAATGACAAAAATACACCGAGCCCACAGACATTGCCAACATCCTAGCTGACAGGTTCAGTGCAAACTTCTCCCCCCTCTCCCCACCAAAAGGGCAAATATCTATCCCAACAGAGTGCTGCCCCCCTGACATCTCAGATGCTCAGGTAAGAGCCGCCCTCTCCAAAGCAAAAGCACAGCATCAATGGGACCAGATGGTGTCCCGGGCTGTGTCCTACATGAACTCCAAGAAGAGCTAAACCCAAACATAAAACTACTGTTCAATCTTAGCCTTACTACAGGATATGTACCCAAAGAGTGGCGTGCAGCAACAGTGGTCCCTCTCCACAAAGGTGGTGCCTCAACGGATCCTGGAAACTATCGCCCCATAAGCCTGACTAGCTTGGTCTGCAAAGCTATGGAAAGGATCATCATGGACCTCATAAATAAAGATATTGGGGACCTACAGACACTGGATCCTACCCAGTTTGGCTTTGTTAAGGGCAGATCCTGCCTCTTAAACCTGGTTGATTTCTTTGAAACAGTCACCAAGGCTATTGACGAGGGGAAGGTGGTCCACACAGCCTACCTGGACCTCGCTTAAAAGCCTTCGATACAATACCCCACTCGGGCATTATAGATAAGCTCACCAGCTTAAATATAAACCCCTATGTCACTAGATGGGTTGCAAACTGGCTCAAGGACAGAACCCACATGGTTAGAATTGCTGGAGCCATGTCAGACTCCAAACCAGTTACAAGTGGCGTCCCACAAGGCTCAGTCCTGGGACCTCTCTTGTTCGGTATATATTTCTCGGTACAGGCCAACACAGAAGGACTGTGGCTGACCAAGTTCGCAGATGACTGCAAACTGGGTGCCATAATCAACTCTCCAGCCGACACAAGCATCCTCCAAAAGGGCCTCATAGAAACAGACATCTGGTGCCAGAGCCATGGCCTCAGGCTAAACGCCAAGAAGTGTATAGTCATCCCCTTTGGCAAAAACAAAGTGCCCACAAATTACAACATAGGTGGTAATCCATTAAGTACAGAAGAAGTCATTAGGGACCTGGGGACCCAAGTTGATAGCAATCTCTCATTTGACAACCACATGGCCAAAGTGGTTAGAAAAACATTTTATATAGCCCACCTAATCATGAAGGGATTCAAATCTAGATCAGGGGAGGTCATCGTGCCTCTTTACTCATCCCTCATCAGGCCCATAATTGAGTACAATGCCCCTTTTGGGATGTACCTTACCAGACACCTGCAGCAACTGGAAAGACCCCAAAAGTACCTCACCAAGAGGATCAAAGGGCTCAAACAGATGCCATATGCTGCCCGGTTAAAGAAACTCCAGCTCTACTCAGTGGCATACCGCCTGCTCAGAGGCGATCTGTGCCTGACGTATAAAGCCATGTCCAACCCAGAATTAATGGACATGCTGCACCTCAGAAAATCCAAGTCCCATTGAGCTACGCCCTCGAGAGACTTGAACCTCAGCACTGAAATAAATAGGACATGCTGGAGGGACAGATTCATAACCCAGAGGCTCCCTTCACTCTGGAATAAAATCCCAGTCCAGGTTAGGCAGAGTCCCACATTGACTCTCTTCAAGAGGAATCTTGATGAGTGGATGGGAGATCATAGGTTTACCCCGGCTATCACTTCTGTGTCACTGTTAGACAGAGGCACAGTATACTAACCTAAAAAAATGCATAGCAAAATTAATTTAAAATGGGTGGCGAAAGGCAAACACACTCTGGCTAGGCTTATAAATGCCCTAGGGCAGATAGCCTAGTATGAACCTATGAACCTATGAACCTCTGTTATGGCATTGGGCTTCTGTGCAATTTACTTGCCTACATGTTTACTAACGTTTTAGATTCTGGGCTGTCAGCATGGTGAAGATGCAAATGAGGTCAAACATCATTAGAATTGCTGAATCTCAAAAAAAGAGTAACCATGATGGGATTTTCGTTTCATGTAGGCACTTCCACACTGTTCGTGTTGAAAGCATAGGAACAGTGAATGCTGACATCAGGGGAGTGTGTCAGGTTACACTTGCAGAGATGAGCATGTAGGGCTGTGAAGGGTGAAAGTACATGTAAGCAGTCCACAGTTCTAAGTATGTCATCCTCATTATTTGATTGTTAAAATGTGTAGTCTCTGTCCGGTTTACTTTTTTTTTTTACTTTGCCACTGTTTGCATGATATGGTAATTAGTGCAACCACGAGAAACAGATTAATGAATGGCAGGTTTCTCTGGGTTGCTATGTAACTATTCCTGTGACAGCACATGTATGTTTTAGGGTCGGAATATAGATGGTTCTGGGTTCGACTACAGGATGTGCAACCTTTCCTTCATTTTGTATGGTCCATATTTGCATGATATCATGAGAATGGAGGAAATATCAATTTTGCCTATGCTTACCTTATTTATGTGATGATGCACAAAAGTGCATGGTGGTGCACATAGTACACTAATGAGCAAGCAACAGGTGTGTTTAATAGATACTAGTTATAGCATAAGCAGGTGAATTTCATGTTAATCAACCAATCCAACATGGTGGAGCTATTCAACAATGTATAAAGTATTCATGTAGCCTTCTTCCTGTTTTTTTCTTTATCTTTCGATACCATTGGCGTGGAGACAAGGAAATTTTAACTGGCACAATGCTAGGAGCTGCTGCAGCTATTCTACATCTGCATGTGCTAAAGGCTGAAGCCAATGCTGCTGGTGCTGCTAAAAATAGGCCTAGGCCAAGAAAGAGATGAGTTTTCAGGCCCAGGGTAAGTTTCCAGGTGCTACATGAGCTGGAGATTGTAGAGCGCTACAAGGTGGACAAGGACACATTACAAGAACTCTGTCAGCTCTGCCACTCTCAACTCAGAGTCAGAGCCAACAGACGGAAACCCATCCCAGTGGAAACTAAGGTATGTGTAGCCCTTAGAATATTAGCTACAGTTAGCCTGTGTGACAGGCATCAGCAACAGGATCCTCGATCAATTTCCAGATGCTATGCTCATACATGCCAGTGAGCACATATTTTCCCCCCATTATTCTGAAGAGAGAGCCAACAATATGGAACTGTTTTACCATGTAGTGCACACCCTAAAGTACTGGGTGCCATAGACTGCACTCATGTACACATTAAGGTGACACCTGGTGAACAGGGTAGAATCTACATTAACCTGAAGGGATACCACCCCATCAACTGCCAAGTAATGTGTAATGCCTAGGGAATTATCTTGATTATGTGTGCTGGCAACCCTGGCAGTTATCATGACTCCCATATCTGGCACACATTACAGCAGTACCAGATGTTTGCTAGGGTGGACATCCCACATGGCTGTTTATTGGGGGATGCTGGCTATGCCCTGGAACTATGGCTGATGACACCCATCAGAAGTGCATACACATCCATGGAAGAATGCTATAATGAGGCACCCACCAAACTAGAAACATCATAGAGCATGTGCTTGGGCTTCTGTAGTCATGGTTCTGGTGCCTAGATATATCGAGTGGAGCCCTGCAGTATAATCCATGCACATGTACACAAATATGCACAGTATGTGCTATGCTACAAAATCTGATCCTGTGGCAACAGCTGCAGCAGGATCAGCAAGTGGAAGGGACACACATCTCCCATCAATGCCTAGACCACAAGAGCCACAGGCAGAAGAGGACTCAGTGGATGACCTCCCAGCTGATTTCCTTGTAGGCAGACATAGGCATGCTCGGTATGCCCTTGCTTTGGCTATGAGGCAATGCATAGCACATTCACTGATCACCTAGGGACCTAATACCTTTCTCCTATTCACATACATATAGTAAAATTGATGCCAGGCAACTCAAACAAACTTTACCTCCCTATGTAATTGATGCATACTGCTTGCATCAGACAGAGTTAGTCCTGAACGAAAGGTGTGTCATCTGCTGCATTTGCAAGGTAAGTCCTGAACATAGAGTGTATTCTTTAAAAATAATGTGGCATATCCTTGTATTTCCTAACTTGATACAGTAAGCAAGTAAATAGGGGTGGATTTATACAGAAAGTACATTAACATGTGACACCAGACACTTATTTTACTTATATTTGTCCATGAATAATTAGTAGGCTTCATGTATGGAAAATTCACACCCCATGAAGAATTCTGATGTTCCCTGCATGGCCTCAGTTTCGCACCATACCTTTATACTGGTAACACATTAAACACAGAAGTTAGAAAGTGATTATAAACATTGCAGTTTCAGACTTCAGACTTGTTTGTGTCATAACAGTAACTGAACTTTGTCCCTCCCAAAAGAGGAGTGTACCCTTGTTCCTGCCATAACAGTAACTCAGCTATGCTACCCCTCCCAAAGAACAGTATATGTATGTTTGTGTCATCCAACCTGACTGCATATCATATTATTCCCAGTTAATATCCTCTCTGTGTTAAGGCCAATGATATAGAATGGCTTACACACTGCATGTGTTAGATAACTGATAAATGATCAAGAAACACAGAAAGGTAACACAGATCTGTATATTTGTAAGCATAATTATGACAGGTCATGTTATCACTAACTGCTCTATGTCCGAATATAGTAAAGAGAATTAAATGTACAAATCACAGCTGATGGTTTGATAGCAGTGTACATTCTGATGCAGTTTGTTGTGTGAAGAATGACTTCATTTCATTGATGCAAAGCTGTTTGTGTGTCAAAGAGGACTAAGGCATCCCCCCTGTTTTCTGAAGCTGTTTTGGTGTAAGGGTTAAATCTTGACATATGTAGAAATCTGTGATGTGTACTATTGATTATTAGTGTGGTTTTACAGATTTTGTGTATGTGTTCTTTAGTTTTAATATCTTTTCCTTCTTGTCTTCTTTTATTTCCACTTTTGTGCAATGTGCCACGGTGCAAACAATGGTTTGGCTAAGCTCATCTTGTTTACTTGAAGTGCAGCATTGCAGAAACAGGGGAAAACTAGATTGCCTAGAAAGCAAACACCCAAAAATAGAAAACAGATGCATTTAATTAATGCTCTTAGCCATCACGAAAAGACAGCCTGGAATACACATGGGAAAGGGGTATAGTGGCAAACATTTGCAATGTGGCTTCCATTCGTGCACTGCTCCCTTGTGCACAAACAGGCCTATCTTGCATTTGTGTATGCTTTGTTAACCATCGTGCAAAATCAATGCATGTTACACTATGGAATTGTATATATGATACTTCATTATTGGTGTTTATTGCCCCCAGTTCATTTGAATGACATAAAAATACATGTGGAAACATTGCAGACTAAGGGCACAATATAACTATATATCATATATTTACAATGCATCCATATTTTTCCCCTCAAACCATCCCAAACAAGCACTACAACCCTGTAGTCTCATTACTTTTTCTGCACCTTTATCAACCAAATACAACGTGTTATACATAATGTTGTGTGCTCACTCATGGACAGGGCAACTTGGTGGTGCTCACAGCCTTGGTCTGCAAAACTCAAGCAGCCAAGTATGCTCAATAAATGTACTTATGTTATTACACAGCTTGGTCTCCAAACAGCCTATTGCTATTAGGCTACTAGCCTCAGACGATACTTTGAAACAATGTACCTATGCAGGCCTGCCAACCTGTTGTCTCCCACATGGTCTGTCGATATCATCTACTATAAGTTCACCTGCAGTCCTGTCAGAATCAGACTTATGTTGTGGTGTGTACAATAAGTACTGCTTTCTATAATCTACATTCTTAGATATGTACGGGGTTCTGTTCTCACTGCAGTCAACTGTGTGTGTGTCTGTACAGAAAATCAGAACTGTGTATCCCCAATTTACTTCTGCAATGGCATGGCTTGCCAGTTTTTTGAGACTTGCACAAGCCTACACATCTATTTCATGCAGGCCGCCCAAACCCTCATCTCCTACATGGCCTACCAATGACATCTACTATAAGTTCACCTGCAGTCCTGATAAAAACAGATGTGTACCATGGCATGTGTGTTTAGCACTGTGTTCTGTAGTGTGTGTATTAGATAGGTAGGGGTTGTAATCTCACTGTAGTCAAATGGGGGGTTGGTGTATGTGTGACTTTTGCTGGACTTTACACTGAGCCTTTTACAGCAGCCTGTGGGACACTGTTATCTTGTCCTCAACATATACTGCTGATGTCATCATCTATAAAGTGTTGCCTGACTCACTTAAAGTTGGACTTCAGCTGTGCCACTTGCATTAAGTACTGTGTTCTATAGTGTGTGTACTTAGATAGGATGGGGTTCTTTTCTCACTGCAGTCAAATGGGATGGTTTGTGTGTGTGTGTGTGTGTGTGTGTGTGTGTGTGTGTGTGTGTGTGTGTGTGTGTGTGTGTGTGTGTGTGTGTGTGAGCTGTTACTGGACTTTATAGTGAGCCTATTACAGCAGCCTGTGGGACACTGTTATCTTGTCCTCAACAGACACTGCTGATGTCATCATCTATAGAGTGTTGTCTGACACACTCTGAGTTGGACTTCAGCCTTGGTGTTTGCTTTAAGTACTGTGTTGTGTAGTGTGTGCTAGATAGGTAGGAGTTATATTCTCACTGCAGTCAAATGGGGGGCTGGTGTGTGTGTGTGTGTGTGTGTGTGTGTGTGTGTGTGTGTGTGTGTGTGTGTGTGTGTGTGTGTGTAAGCTGTTGCTGAACTCTACAGTGAGCCTTTTACAACAGCCTGTGGGACACTGTTATCTTGTCATCAACAGACACTGCTGATATCATCATTTAAAAAGTGTTGTCTGACACACTTCAAGTTTGACTTCAGCTTTGCTGCTTGCGTTAAGTATTGTGTTCTGTGGTGTGTGAACTTGGGTTGGGGTTCTATTCTCACTGCAGTCAAATGGAGGGGAGCATTGGTGTGTGTGCATGTGTGTGTGTGTGTGTGTGTGTGTGTGTGTGTGTGTGTGTGTGTGTGTGTGTGTGTGTGTGTGTGCATGTGTACGTAATGAGAACTGTTGCTGGACTTTACTAGCCTTTGGGACACTGTTATCTTGTTCTGGACAGACATGCATCTGCCATTACTAAGTAATATAGCAAGCAAAAGAAGCTGCTGTCTATAAATACAAAAGTGAGAACCCAGAACTGGAAGACCACCCTCTTCAGCCTAAACAAGCAAATAAGACAACTTGTCTTGGAGAAATTGTATCCACAATCCTTCTAGAACTTTCCAAGGCTTTTTGACACAGTCTCTCATTCCCATCTCCTGAACCACCTTTCTAAGCTTAATCTATCTCAAAATACCCTAACCTGGTTCAAAAGCAACCTCTCAGACAGATCTCAGGCAGTGAAATGGAGAACTGGCACCTCAGCCTTCCTACCTACCCCGACCAGGGTACCCCAAGGATCCATACTCAGTCTGATGCCCTTTAATATATTTATCAATGATTTCCATGCAGCCATTCCTAACACTAAGATAGTACAATATTCAGATGACTCAACTTTAATCTGCTCCACTTTTAACCTCCACGAGCTCCAAACAAAAACTCAAACTGCCTTCTCAACTACTGAAAACTGGATGATTCAAAACCACCTCTCTCAAAATGCCAACAAATCCAAAATTCTACTATTCTCTCCCTCAAAATACCTCCCTCTCAACAAAAACTCTTTCAAAATTATGAGCCATGCCAACTCCACCATAGAAGTTGTTCCTTTTGCTAAACTTCTTGGAGTTACTATTGATGAACACCTAAAATTCAATACTCATATTCAGCTAAATATTAGGAAAACACATCAAAAACATGGTATGCTGTACAGAAACTCCCACTTTCTCTCTCCTTCTACAAGACAAACACTCACCACTACCTACTTACTACCGTCACTATTGTACGGTGCTCCCCTACTAACCAACCTATCTTCCTCTATCTCTTCCAAACTGGAAATCTGTTACAACAAAATCTCACAATTTGCCACTAAATCCAAATACTCCTCCCACCACTATACATCTCTCCACCTGCTAAATTGGCTAGAACTTCCCAACTACCTTGACTACCTCCAACTCACTACAGCCCACAAGCTAATTTTTAAACCGACTAAATGCCCAGCACTAACATCTTACAATCATACACCACACACAGAACTCTAAGATCTGCCCATCAAAATCTAATTACTGTACACAAACCAAACCGTCCCACTGGTCAGCTTCTCCTATCCTTTTCCTTAGCTAAAAAATGGAATTATCTCCCTCCTTCTCTAGGAATTTCTGAAAACTTTGAACACTTTAAAACCCAGTTCCATTCCTACCTCTCCCATAATTGGAAATGCAATTGCATTCTCCCTACCTAACCTGCTAGTAACTCTACTGCAAGTAACTTTACTCCATACTGATTTCCTAAACAACTGCCTCACCCTGAATATAATGTAATCTAACATCTGTATCTTGAATGTATATATTGTCAACAGTTTACTATCTGTCTTTTCTCTCCCCTTTCTGGGAACGATTCTCACTACTGCCAACATACAATTTTAGATGCTATTTAACAAAGAACAACAACTCATCCCTAACTTAAAATGTAATGTATGCTCTCCACTTTTTCCATTGTACAACTGCCTCTCTCTGAATACATTAATATCATTAATGTATATATTGTAAATAATGTACTTTCCACGTTTATTCGCCCCTTTTCTGGGAAGAATTTTTATTTACTGCCATCTTACAAATGTTAGTTGCTTTATGACCATTTTCAGATGCTTTACAACCTCTGCACAACTTAACCTCTGTACAACTTGTCTCTAATCTAGTATATAAGTATGTAATGTATGTTCTTCAATTTTGCTATTATACTTTGCTTAGTTTTACTCTATAATATTACATTTTGCTGATTTTTACTGTGTAATATGGTGCTTTTCTCCCTGGGCCTCCACTGAAAATGGGGTCCTTGAGCCCAGTGGACCACCTCGGTCATCAAACTGGAAATAAATAAATAAATAAATAAATTAATTAATTAATTAATAAATAAACAAATTGTGCAATCTCTCACTACAACCACACAGTTATCCTTATTTTGTCTTTTTTTAATTTCCCCCACAGCACAGTAGGGTAGGCCTGGTCCATAGGACCCACCTGCCCCCACCCCACTGGCTATGGCACCAAGACCCAACACATCTGAGCCACAACCTGGTAGTACCTCTTGTGCTGCCCCTGAACTACCTGTCCCCTCAGTTACTTCTACCTAGAGGACAGGCCTGTGGTTCCCTCTGAGACCAGTGGCAGAAGGGTGATTTTATCAGCTAAGAAGAGCTGCTGGGCATGGTGTGTAGGATTGTGTGCCACACTGTGAGTGCACACCAATGTAGGATGGAGACACTGCTCTCCAACATTGTACTGAATAATACAAGGAAACAAAGACATCAGACACTGCAGCCATCAGTGCAGTGACAGTAATGACAGTCCAGTGGGTGAGGACTCAATTCTCACTGTCACCCAGCTTGATGTCCATAGGCTTGTAAGGTCCACACCCTTACCCAACCATGGTGTTCACCTACCTTTTGTGTTCTTCACCATCCCTGTGTCTTGTCTTGTATGTCCTGTCTGTCAGCAATTGTTTCCCCACCTTGTCAACTTACTTGCCTCAGACATACCTATGTCCCTTCCACAAGATTCCTCTTCTCCCACAAAAAATGACACCTGTCCCAAAAGAAAGTCTCACACATAGCTCTTCATGACACAAATGTGTCTATTTGACACACTTGATTTAGTCCACTTGGCTATACAACATGATTACATTGTTGTCACTTCTCTCTCTGGAGGTGACAGTCCAAATTCAGCTAATATTCTCTATGTGTGGTCAATTTTCAGGGCACATTCTCAGTATATGCCATATATTCACAATACATACATGTGTTGTCTACCCTCCCAAGCAATACAAACCTGGGGCACATATATCATCCACACTACAAAGTGTAATATATAATACTGTGTGATCCCTTATGGACATAGTCAGTCAGTGGTGCTGGCAATCTTGCTCTGCAAAACTCAAACATCCAACTATGCTCAATAAGGGTACTTGTGTTTTTACACAGCTAGAACACACTCCACAGTTAGGCTACTGGCGTCATATGAACCTATGAATCTGCCTCTGCAGGCCTCTCAATGTGCTGTCCCCCACATGACCTGCTGATGTCATCTACCATAAGTTCACCTGCAGCCATGTAAAAGTCAGACTTGTGCTGCGGTGCCTGTCTAAAGTACTACGTTTATTTATTTTATTTTTATTTTTATTTATTTTACATTTTTTGACTGGGCTAGTCTAACTGGATACATGTCCATTTTCAGCAGAGGCCCAGGGAGATAAGCTCCACTTGAAAAGATTAATAAAAACATAGACATAAACATAAAATGGTAAACATATACATGCATGTACAAAAAGTAATAGCAGATTATTACATTTCAATTGTTGAATACAAAAAATTGTTGCAGAACATTATATAAATGTGCTAGTAACTCTATTCTCAAGGAAGGAAGGAAAAAAAGAAACTTTTTTTTATAGTCTGAATGCTTAGATAGGTAGGAGTTCTGTTCTTACTGCAGTCAACTGGGTGTATGTCTCTATTCAGCAGAGTAGATGTAACAGTTACTTTGCTTGCTCGTCTTTTCATACTTGCAGAAGCCTACAAATCCATTACATGTAGCCATCCTAGCCTCTTGTCTCTCACATGGCTTCCACTATAAGTTGGCCTGCAGACATATAAAAGGCAGACATGCTGTGGTACTTGCATATAGTACTGTGTTCTGTAGTGTATATATTAGATAGGTAGGGGTTCTATTCTCACTGGAGTCAAGTGTGTGTGTGTGTGTGTGTGTGTGTGTGTGTGTGTGTGTGTGTGTGTGTGTGTGTGTGTGTGTGTGTGTGTGTGTTTGTGTGTGTGCATGTGCCAGATGTTACTTGACATTGCAGAGATCCTTTTACACCAGTATTCTTGACTCTGTTATCATCATATGCTCAATACACAATGCTGATGTAATCAACTATATCAGATTATTGCATATACAACCATCCCACCAGGCCAGGATCAAACACTGCCCTAGAGCCCAGACTGATGTCACCTTAGGTTATTAAGAGGTTATTAGGTATAGGACTGGTGTTAGGTATGCTTTGAGGTATGTCTGGTGGGGACAGGGGGGTGAAGTTTACCCCAAACTGTCTGGTAGCAGGTTGCCAATGTCCTCAGGGTCAGTATGAGTGGTACCATCCACTACTAGTTTGGCACAAAACTGGGCCTTCACTTTTAGATTTCTGACCTAGCTAAAGAATGCCTCCTGATTGTCTTTAGCTATGGATGTTACTTTAGGTTTGTACGTGGCTTCAGATGACTTTTCAAGATAGCTAATTTCCTTGTTGAAGCTGTAGAGGGTGTCCTTCCTCTGCAGAGTCAGTTCCCTCTTGTTCTTAGACATTACTTTCTTCCACTTGTTGTATAACCTATGTATGCTTGATGCCCACCAGGGTGGCTTGTTTTCTGTGAGGAACCTGTTTTGATCTGTTCATGTTCAGCCGACTATATATATTTGTATAACTGTTTATGCAGGCCATTTGTGTACACCTCTATATAGTAGTAATTGTTGACATTGGTAGCAGGGGGCTTGCAACTCTTTATGGCATTGATTAGGAGCCTATAGTTTGTCTGGATAAATGTATCATGCTTTCTGCTGTTGAGGGGGTGTCGGGTATGATTGTAAATGTGAATGATACTGAATTATGATCTGAACTGACTAATGGGGCCAACACACAGGGGTTAGTGCAGAGAACCACTATGTTGGTCTGTACTGAGTTTAGGATAATCTAGCCCCTTCTGGGGGTACAGACTATCTGTTACACACCATGTGTATTAACAAAGGGCAGGAACATTAGGGTGAGTGTGCCTGTGCAAATGTATGACTCCAAATCAATGGAAATATAGTTGAAATCAATTAACTCCTAGTAGGCAGAGTGGTCCTCGTGGTTCATGGTTTGGGACCTGTTGCTATCAATGATATGGAAGGGGGTTTTACATACAGTTAGTTGGACTTGGAGTAGAGCTGCAGAGTGGTGCTGTTTGACCAGTCATGTGGTGTGTTTGTCTTTAATGAAGATGTATACACCTCCACCTTTGGTTGTTTCATGCTTGTTTTGATGTGTGAATGTGTGGAAGGCATTGTATCCCTGCAATGCCAGGGTGCTGGCTGCACCCTTGGACCATGTCTGTGTGACTGCACAGACATGGGCATCTTCCAAGGTAAGGGTTCTTCCAGTGAGTGCAGTTCTGATTTACAATCTTTGCATTAAGCACCATAACCTTCAGTTTGTATGTGGTGGATTTTTTTACATTGGGACTTTAGTTGTTCTGACATTGCCTAAAAAGGACACTATGGGGGAGGCATGCACCTTCATATAGCACAGTGAGGTATGACTCCAGTCATTCACTGTAACATGGACTATGACTGAGTCATAATGGTATTTGTTGAGAGACTTGAGTGCGTGCATGATCTGATGAGCCCTGGCTCCTGACAGGCAGCTTACTGTAACCTTCTCCTTGTCCAGCCTGGCAAGGGGGATGTCTGTGTGTCTCACTATGGAGTCACTTATGAGCAAGACATTTGGTTTTGAGGTGTTTTACCAGAGAGGCCTATTGACTGAGACACTTGTGTTTGTATTATTTTGTGTAGTGGATTCTGTTGGGTCTGCACTGTGTGCAGTACATTTGCACTTGGGAGGTCTCCAATCTTTTGTTAGAATTCTAGCAAGTACTTCCGCATATGTGGGTTTATGTGTTGTGAGCTTATGTGCAAGAGGTGAATCATCTGTGCTGACAACATCTTTAATATCTGCTTTTTGTTATGTGATAGAATTGGTTCCAAACTCATAGTATAGATACAGCTCTTACTTGTATTAGTTTGTCTTAGCAGTAACTGGTTGTCAGTATACTTGAGGCAATTGCTCTTTTGCCTCAGGATGCCCATGTAAGTCAGGCTGCCTGGAGAAATGGTGGAAAACTGTCTGCCCATTATGGAAGTTATATCTTGTAGCATCTAGTGGGGGAGTGGGCTATAGTGATCAGGTACTGATGTAAGACTAACAAAATGTGTCTATTCTATGGAGGACTAGGGTTACAAAAATGTGTCAGTGTTTCACAATGCACAACTGAGTTGTTTGCAGGCAGTAATGCAAGCCCTGAGCAGCTACAGTTTATTGAGTGCAAACATGCCAAAACACAGCAATGGAATACAAGTGAAGTTAAACTATTTTAAACAAGTAAAAAAAAGGAAAGGCCAACAGTGAGCAATCCCCAAGTCAGATGGGTTCTTGGCTGCACAGTTCTGCCACAAGGGTGCATGGGGTCTTCTTAATGTAAGAGGGCTGGTTTTAGTGCTCCAATGATACCAAACAGTCTAGATTCAGCATGCCTGAATAGAGCCTATGCTATAAAAGGCAGAAGTAGTAGAATTCTAAAGTGCAGAAAATCGCAATCACAGCAGAAGAACAAACAGTTTAAATAAAACAGCAATTCAGTAGAATACTCCAACAAGAGTGCAGACAACAAACCTTCCTAATGTGAAATAAGTGTTCTGGGGCACAAGTGCTTTAACCAGAACTAAGACACTTTCAGAATAACAGACACAATAAACCTTCAACCAGCAATTCCCAGCTTAGAAGGGTGTAGGCTATCCTCCTCTGCCATAAAATCTATACAACAAACCTTCCTAATCTAAAATAACTGGTTTGGTGGCTCAGTGCTTAAACCATAACAAAGACACTTAGAACAACAGCCACAATAAGCATTCAGCCAGCAATGCCCAGCTCAGAAGGGAAGAGGCTACCCTCTTCTCCCATCAGAGTGTAGACTACAAATCTTCTCAATGTAAGGCGACTAGCCTAAAGTACATTTGCTTAAACCAAAAGTAATAGGCTTATAATGACAGTTACAATGTAATGCAAAAACAGACAGATGACAGTGATATGTCTTTTAATCTATCCACATACATCAGGTTATGGTTAGTAAGCCCTGCATTATCTTGATGAGAAAGCCCTGTGGTCTGTCCAGCTGCTGCATGCGTCTGATTACGTTCCTGCAAAAGAGGCCATTATACTGTATTACTGTTTTGATGTGTTTGACTACAGTGCTGTCATGCAATCCTGAGATCTCAGTGTGATGGCATGTCTTATGATGTGCACCATACATACTGGAGAACATTGAAGAGAAAGGTTATAAAGTAATGACACATATTGCTGTTCCTGAATTCACAACACTTACAAGTGAGTACACTAGAAAATACTGTCATGATGATGCTATCCACTGTATCATCTGGCAAGACAAATATAACTGGCAGGTACAATTATCAGTTCACTAACACAAATGCAGATATAATAGGCACTAATGTAGCTATGCATCCCATGCATCAGACACAAAGCTTTTATATCCCTGAATCCAAAAGAGAGAAAACAGGGATATGGTACAGTTATCATCACTTGTACAGGGTGCTGGAGGGCAGGAGACCTAGGCTAACACAAAAGGCTAGTGAGTGTGTGTGAAGGGGAAAGGGAAGTAGGCAGATTTTGTGTGCATCTGTAGGGGTTCTCCATGTGAAAGTCATGTGTGAGAGTCTGCAGGAACACAGCCAAGCTTAGTGCTAGCTCTACATCTTGGTATTTTGGACAACTATGAGCCATAAATGGTAGAGGTCACAGTTCATTGTTATCACCCCGGCCATAGGAACTGGCTCTGCCAGGAGTTGAGCTGGCATCTCCACATCCAATGGCAGAGGGAGTGATGCTACCTGAGCATGACTGATGTCTGTTGGATGTGCTCCCTTTATGGAAATGCACAGGACCATGACCCCATGGCCTGCCACATTGGGTGTGGGCAGCACACTCCCTGATGGACCAGCAGAAGTACTCCCACTACAGGAGCATGATTGGGAATGGCCATATTGGCTCTCAGCAGATGTGGCTGACCTACACCCACAAGGACGCTGTTCCCCTCCCAGCAGATGTACCATCACAGACACTGGTCATTCCATGACAGACACCCCCCAGCCCATCACAGACACCCCTTATTCCAACGTGTCTTTCATCTGATCCAGGCAATTGATGACATGGTGGTGCAGTCACACATGTCAGATTGTGCCTCATCCACAACTCTGAGCATTTGTCTGGAGCACCTTTCTGTACATTCCTCTGCCTCCATGATGGCCCTAAATGTACATTGAGTGACAAAGGAAGAGACATCTGCAGCAGGTGTAGGAAGAACAGCAGGATCCATCCAACCACACCTTGCAATCCTCCTAAATGGCAGCTTGCCAACACTTTGGGTATGGTCAGACTCAACAGGCACTGAAACTGCAGTAGCCACACTTCCCTGCTCAATATCATCACCTTCCACCTCTGCTATATCTGTGGGTTCAGTAGAATGGGTAGGCTTAAGCCTACTGGCTGTGCCCAGGGAAAAAGAAGGGGGTAGCTGGATGTCAACTTCTGTGTCAGATGCAACCTCTGCACCATGGATTGTGCCTTAGTTTTGCCACCACCATCATCAATGTCTAATGAGACATTGACATCAGGTGGCACAGGGCCCACACTTCCACTGTCATGATCACCTGTGGTAAAAAGGGGGAAATACAGGCATACATTAATACCTGTACTACTATGGTGCAATATATGTTAAATAAATAACAGTGATACTACTATTACAGACAGTACAGCACTACACACAACGGGCCTAAAATGACTCATTAGATTTCTGGAAGTTGATCTGCAATACAGAAATAACTTGATTTGGCTTACCACATGCAGGAGACCTGCATTGCTGGATTCCTAATTTGATGGTCCTGAAATAAGTTAAGCAAGAGGTAAGGCCAACATCATCACATTTAACAATAAGACAGGGGGTACTACATGTGCTCAAGTCAATCAGCATAATGTGTTACTTTAGCAAGAATGTGTCTGACAACTCCAAACTGAGCTTATCACTGTACTAATTTTCATCCTCCCCCTCAAAAAAAATAACACATGTGACACAGAAATAACTTTTATTTCAGTTGTTTTACTATACAACAGTATTGAACTGGTCATATAACAAAGCCTACCTGGAATCTCTTCCTGGGACTGAGAAGCAGGTGCACACACATCATTGATGTATTGTGGGCCATTCTGCTTTGAGTTGTCTTGTGTCAGAAGAAACGGTTTACCTTTATAAAGGCAATACACAGTCGGGTGAACAGCAAGTGTTCGAAAGGCTGTTTGCAAATTTTGCAAACGCTGAAAGAAAAAAGGTTCAAATGTGCAATCAGCGAATGCACAGTGACATTCACTCATTGCACATTCGACATTGTGGGGCAGATTGCACTATAGTGGGTATTGGAAAATGGTCCCTTTCCCCACTGTAGTGCGATCATGGAGTTAGAATAGTAAAGTAGGGGGTGGGGGCCTGCTTTACACTTCTTTTTTTTTTTTGCGTTCGATATTAATGTTCGAAAAACAGCGAATCTGCTTTTTGATTTGCTGTTTTTCAAATATTATGGACTGTCGGCATTTTCACTTTCGTGGCTAGGAGTCGCTCATATGAGCATTCGCACCACTGTGAATCACCTTTATAAAGGTAAACCGAAGAATCACCAGGAATTCCTCGCTGGGGGTGAGAGGTGGTTCTGCAGCAGGCCCACCCCTGGTTACCCTCTGGTCTCGGGCAACAGCAGCTGTATGTCTCTGTGCAGATGTGAGCATGTCAGTAGCCTTGTGGTGCACCTGCTCATAAGTATGGCCATGGCTGCCCACAACATTTATATTATCAACAATTTGTTGCCATATCCTCACCCTCTCTGGTATAGTGTGATGACTCCTTCCAAGAAGAATAGCACATCCACTATGATTGTGTTTTTGCCTCAGTGAAGGGGGGGGGTCTGTGCCTCAATGACATTTTGGGTCATACTACATAACAGAATGATAATACACATAACTATCATGTAACTATAAAGTAACTGTTACCAGATAACCCAGTTAAGGTAGGCAGTCAGTAGTACCCACTGGAAAAACATAACACATGCAACATATATGAAATGCTAACAACAGGCAGGATGCAAACAAGGAGTGTAGCAAGGGCAACATGTCCTTGTATGCACCATAGCAGTAACTGTACTCTGCCCCCCCCAAAGAATGGTCCATTCTAGTTTGTGACATAACAGCAACTTTGCTTGCCCACCCACTAAAACAGGCACATGAACCATTTCGCTAATGAAACACATTTGAAATGCTAAACATGCCTTCAAAGGACCTGTCCCTGAAACATTTGTACATATGTATCACACAGCTTAGTAGTTTCATGTACTCTCATTCATTTGTACCTCTGAAATAGCTTGACAAACATGGCCATGCCATCAGTACACTTCTAACTAATGCATACATATAGTGTAAAATGCCGTGTTTCACATTATTAATTAATATATTCCAGGGTATGCATTATGTAGGTAAAAAAATGACAGCATAGCTGCTGGAGCTCAGTACCCCCCTATAAAGATAGCTTGGGAAATAGTTTGCTTTGCTGAATATGTAACAAGTATCCTCACCATCAGTTTGTCTAGATACATGCTTACCTTTTTATAATGGAGTAGATTATTAGTGCACTGTATCTGTCTTGGCTGTGTTTCAGAGATGCTAATTACAGCATAAGCAGCTGAACTGCATGCTAATCAGTCTGTTGGAGCTATTCAAGAACTTATAAAGCAACTGTTTAGACTCCATGCTATTTTTCCTTTGGATTTCAAAAGTAGTGGAGAACAGATACAGAAAGTCTACATAGATGGAATGTTAGGAGCTGCTTCTTCTGCTTAACTCCATTTGTATGTTTAACAGGCTGCAGGCAATGCTGCTGCTGCTGCTGCCAATAGGCCTAGGCCAAGACAGAGAAGAGTTTTTAGAGCATGTTTCATTCCAAAGACATGCATCTGGAGCGTTTCTCCCCGGGCCTCCACTGAAAACAGGCTCTGTGGAACCTAGTCGGACATTCCCGGTCAACAAATGTTAAATAAAATAAAAATAAATGTTTAATTTATCACAACATACATGACATGGACAATGTAGAATGCTAGAGGGTGGACAAGGACACAATACAGGAACCCTGCGACCGCTGCCAGCCTCAACTCAGAGCCGCAGGCTTTACCTCCCCATGTTTTGCCTGTGTACTGCTTGTATCACAGTAAGCACTGAACTAACACTGTGTCAGTTGCTGCATTTACAAGGTAAGTCCTGAACATGTACTGTATTGTATAACAATATTATGACATATGATTGTATTTCATCACTTGGTACTGTAAGCAACTACAAGGTGGGAGGTTTGTACAGAAATGAATGTCACATCTGACAGCAGAAAGTTAGTTTCCTTGTATGGGTCCATTAGCAAGTAGCAGGCCTCAGGCCTCAAAGATTCACATTGATGCCTCCCCAAAGTAATGATGATCACTGCATGCCCTCAGTTTAGTACCATGCATTTGAAATGGGAAATCTTAACAGAGAAGTTCAAAAGTAGTGAGACACATAGCAGTTTCTGGTTTGTCCCCCCTCATAAGATCAGACCAGCAAGATGCAAAACAAGGAGAGTAACAAAAGCAATGTAGTCTTGTTTGTGCCATAACAGTAGCTCAGCCAGATTCCACCTCTCTTGAAAGAACATTATACCCGTGCATGTTCCATGTCAGGAACCCACCTTTGCTCCTCACCCCAAAACAGCAGTCAGTGCTTGTTTGGCATCCAATCTTCTATTAATTTGATGACAACTGTATATCATATTGTCTCCAGTGAATATCCTCACACATTTTAAGGTAAATGATATAAACTAGCTTACACACTGCATGCCTCTGGGTACTGGTCAGATAACTGATGAATGGCCAAGAAACACAGAAAGGTAGGACACAGCTGTATATTTGCAAGGAATAATCATAGCAGGTTGTGTAATCAGTAAATGCACTATATCCAAATATATTACATAGCATACATTTACAATAATAGGTCATGCTTTGATATCAGTGCACATTCATTTGAACTTAGTTGAATGAGGAATTACATCATGTATTTGCCGCAAAGGTATTTGTTGGGCAAAGATAGATAAGTCTTGCATCCTGTTATGTGAAAGTGCATTGCAGTGAGAGTTGGAATCCAGACTGATGTAGTCATATCTCATATGTAATAACAGTTTCTACTCTGTATGTCATAGATTGATTTTCAACTAATTCATCATGTTCCTTTTTGGTTTTGGGGAGCCACTGTTTGCGCAATGCACGAGTTAGCACTAATGGCATTGGCTATGAGCATTTTGTTTGCTCATAGAGCAGCACTGCACAAACTGGATGAATAGGACTCCCAGGTAGCAGACAGAACCCAGACATCCAGAAATATACACCGGAGGCATTCAATTAATACTATTGGCCATCCCACAAAAACATTTCCTGGCAGTGCGCATTCTAGCACAATGCATTTGTGCAATGGTAAGCAATGTGCAACACTTTCAAATATTGCAAATCCAGAAAGTGTGCACTACCAGTAAGCACAATACCTGCAACTGGTGGGAAAACATCATTCTACATTGGTCTTGATCTGTGATAGGCATGGCTGGCATTCCTGGAGAGTGTTTGCGATTCTGTGCTCAAAAATGGGGTGTCCAGAAATCCAAAGTGTTTGTTGTACTCCTAGAGAATAAATATGGGCTCAAGTTGTTGCAGAGGGACTATTGTTGCTCAGATTACAAGGCAGAGGCATGGAATAGTTTGGCCTGGGCTCTGACCAGTGCTACCAGTATGCCCTGTACTGGTGAACAATGTAGGAACCACTACAAAGACCTCAGGATAAGGAAGCAGGATACTCTCAACCATTGGATTGAGGAATGCAGGACTAGGGGCACACAACAGATGTGTAAATATCACTTACAGAGGCTACTTGTCAGAGTTAAACGCTGAATATAATCAGGATTTGATATGCTTAATGGCATTCTGTTGTGTCCTGTTTTTTCCACAGCCGTCACAGACTGGAAACTGAATCTGCCAAACCATGCTGCTAGACTGGCATGTATGCGAGACACATGTGGTATGTTTGCATCCCAAAAGTGGCGCTATTTTAGCGTTAAAAGTTACAACACATTTATTTGTTAATTATATAGCTGTATCAAATTGAGCATTAATTTCTTAACTGTAATAGGGAAATATGCATGCAATACTCTGGAGGGTAAAACAATAGTTCATTATTGCAAAGTAGTCATAGATTGTGCCTTCCAAATCCACATTTCTCAAATATACAGTACTTTTAAGGTTTCATCAGTATTGCAATGTAATGTTAGAGCAGTAAAGCAGTGTCACCACTGTCTTGCTGTAAACTGTAATCAGTATATTTGGACCATGCACATGTGCAATGTATGCACACATCAAGGATTGCTTACTGCAATCTGTAGTATATTGTGCATCTGTTAGGAGTTATGTAGTCTTAAGAGTAAACAAAGGTATTTATTAGGAGTGTCTAGTGTTAAATAAAAGGTAACAGAATAGAGTCAAATAATTGTATTAATGCTTTGTATGTCACATATGAAGTTACTAATGTTCTTCCTTTTTTCTATCACCCCAACCCTTTTCTCTCTCTCTCTTTTTTTATATTACTTTTTTTATTTTTTGTTTCCACACAGCACAGTGGAGTAAGACTGCCCCATGAGATCTAACTGCCCCCACTCCACCGGCTACAGCACCACTGCCCAGCAAATCTGCTGCAAAACCTTGCAGCACCCCCTCTACCACCCCTGAGCTACCCCCTACCTGGCTCCTCAGATAGTTTTGCCCCAGATGATAGGCCTGTGGCTCCCTCCAGGAGCAGTGGTGGAGGGGGTGAGTTTATCACCTGTGACAAACTGCCAGGGATGTATGCTTACACCAACAGGAGACACTGCTCTCCATCATTGTATTAAATAACACAAGGAGATGCAGATGTTAGACACTTCAGCCATCAATGCAGTAAGGGGACAGTGATGACAATCCACTGGGTGAGGACTCGATTCTCACTGTCACCCAACTTGATGTCCATGGGTTTGCGATGTCCCCACCCTCAACCCAACCATGGTGTTCACCCACCTCATGTGTCCTTCACTGTCCCTGTCTCTAGTCTTGTTTTTCATCTGTCTGAAATTGCTTCCTCTCCTGCCCAACATACCACACCTAGACAGTTCTACAGCCCTTCCCCAACATTCCTCTCTCTCTCTAAAAAAAAAAATGGGTACCTGTTCCACAAAAAATACCGTTGCATACTTAGCTCTCCATTTCACATACATGTCTTCATGACACACATGATTCAGTCCAATTCTCTATACAACAGATTGTGTTGTGGTCACCCCTCTCTCTGGAGGTGACAGGGGAATTCAGCAAAATTTGTCCATATATATTCATGTTTTATTCTGGAAAAAATGGTTAGCTATGTTTTTTTCCTACATCCTTGATGCACATTCCTGCCTTGCTTTCACTTTTTTCATCACCCTGCTTGCTCCCTTTTCACCACTTTTCTGTATTCCCCATTTCTTTTCTTTAAAGCATAATTGTGTGACGGTGCGCATCGCACACTAATGAACTGCTATGGGAAAACCAGTTTTAAGTATTATATAGTTGGATTGAACACCAGTACTATCTAGCCATAATTTAGACACTCCATACAAGCTATCACAGTTCAGAATCTGGATTTAAACATAAAATTATTTGACTCTGTTAACATACACCTGGATTTGAGCCAAGTACCATTTGAACAAAAAATTCATGTATCACTGCATTAACAGGTAGTGCTACACACTCAATTGATTAGCAGGTGTATTTTAGGGACTATACAGCAAATGGCAGATTTAGTTGCTGTTGTATAAGGATCTACTGTCATATTTCGAATTACCATTACATCAAATGTTATATTATTAAGACCATAACGTCAAATTTTCACTACACTGAAATTGCACGTGATCAAGTTTTAAAAGTCTGAAAGACTATATACTGCTTATAGAGTAATGCACTTTTAAGAATCTGTAGTTTGTACATATTCAATATGCCAAAAATCAATCTCTTAAGGTGTTACAGAGCTCTGTACTTAAAAAAACATTATGCAAAAATGATTACATAATCTTTCTACTTAAACCATACATTAACATTAATAGCTAGTAGTATTATGTAAGAAAATTGTTTTCTAAGTTCATAGGTTCATAGGTTGGTACTAGGCTATCAGCCCTAGGGCCTATACAAGCCTAGCCATAACAATTCCCTGGCTATTTCTTCCCACATTATTTACTTTCCTTTGTAAATGTGTTATGAAATTTCAATGCAAAGCATTTCTTCTCTGTTTAACAAATTATAATTAGCAGTACATTCACTTGCTGATAATCATAGTGCATATACTGTTTTAATAGAAACTAATGCACTGTGTTTCAATTTAAAGAAATAAGAAATGTATGTGTATTTGAACCATTTTGTTTAATTGGTGCTGTTCGACTTTTTACGTTTAGTTTATGCTGCAGTTTAAACCACCTCAACTTTAAAACTACAAAAAGGATGTCTTTGTTCTTAGAAGGTACCTACAAACTTGTTTCTTCAATGTAGTGCATAGAGTTGGAATATATAATTTGCAGGGGGTGTAGGGGGTGCAGGGAGGTGTAGCCCCCTTACAAACAAGTTAAAAGAAAATTGTGTTGGGCCATGGGCATGCAGTGAGTTTGCTTGCCTTCGTGTTTTCGATATTCTGGGTTCTGTATTTTGCAGTTTCATTGTTTTCTGCATTACGGATTTTTGTCTCAATAATGTTACTTTCAATGTAATGGTAATTCAAACTATGAAAGCAGATCCATGTATACACCTGCCAGTTAACTGAATCTCTCGCTGCAGGAATTAATGCACTTAATGCAGTGATAAGTTACTTTTTGGAGCAAATGGCGCAGCATCGCTCAACATTGCGCACCACTACTACTACTACTATACAAGACTAAATGAGTATCGTGCAATAATGCTTTATAAAACATTATAGGGGATCACACAATGCTTCTTCCTAAAAAATTACTGAAGGAGATACAACATTAGTGATATGGGGAGCAAGCACGGTGAACTACAAAGGCAAGCAGGGGAATGGACAAAGTGAAAACAAGGCTGGAATATGCAGGAAGGATGTAGGAAAGAACCATAGCTATCCATTTCTTCCAGAATAAAACATACATATTTTGTTGAATTTGGACTGTGCCCACCAGGGAGCGGGTGACCACAACACAATCTGTTGTATAGAAAACTGGAAAAAGTCATGTGTGTAGTGAAGACAAGTGTGCGAAATGGAGAGGCATGTATGGGACAATTTTTTTTTTTTTTATCCGAGAGAGAGGAATGTTGGTGAAGGGCTGTAGGAATGTCTGGGTGAGATAAGAGAAGACAAACAAGACAAAAAACAGGGATGGTGAAGGACACATCATGTGGGTGAACACCATCGATGGAGAGAGGGTAGCAAATCTCGGTCCCATGGACAGTGAGGTAGCTGACAGTAAGAATCTAGTCTTCACTCAGTAGACTGTCATCACTGTTACCTCACTACACCACTGGCTGCAGTGTCTGATGTCTCCACCTCCTGCAGGTGCTCTGACAAGGATGGAGAGCAAGCACTCCATCCTGCATAGGCATGTGCCAACTGTTCAGAACATAATCATACACACTATCCATGGCAGTTTATCACAGGTGATAAACTAACCTCCTCCACCACTGCTCCAGAGGAAGCCAGAGGACTATCCTCCAAGGCAGAACTACCTCAGAGACTGAGTAGTGCAGGGGCTGCAGAGGGGGCTGCTTCCAGGTAGTGCACCAGATATGCTGGACAGCAGTGCTGTAGCCAGTGAAGTGGGGGGCAGGTGTATCCCATGGGACAGTCCTACCCTACTGTGCTGTGGGAAAAAAAAACACACACACACACACACACACACACACACACACACACGCACAAAAAAGAAAATAATACACACACACAAAAAAAGAGAAAAGGGTTGGGGGTGAGAGAAAAAAAGGGAGAACATTAGTAACTACATATGTGGCATACAAAGCATTGATACAATTAAATGACTCTATTCTGTTACCTTCACTTTTAACACTACAAACTCCTAACAAGTTTATTCTTTACTTTTAAGACTATCCTGTTTATAACAGAGGCACACTATAGTACAGATAGCCACCAATCCTTAATGTGTGCAAATTTTGCAGATATGAATGTTCCAGTTATACTGATTACAGTTTACAGAAGGTCATTTGTGCCACTGGTATAGAGGTATGAATAATGATGGTCCAATAATGATGAAAAGCTAACAGTATTGTATATTTGGGAAGTGTGGGTTTTGAACCCACAACCAATGACTACACTAAAATACTGTATTGTTCTTTTGTCCTACAGAGTACTGCATGCATACTTTCCTTTTACAGTTTAGAGAGGCATGCTCACTGTTATTTGAGAATATGGCACCATTACTTTGTGCTACAGACAAAGGCATGCATAGTTTCTTTTACAGTTAAGATATGCATGTTCAATTTGATACAACTGTATTAAATACTAGCTAATCGATCCTTAACTTTTTATGCTAAAAAATACTCTACAAATTATTATTATTAAAATACTATTTAGACACTACAGACCTGATGCATACATACTACAAGCTGTTCACATCCTTACTAGATGGGTGGCATGGGACCAAACATTCAAGTTTCTCTCCTCAGCAGCTGTGGAAAAAATAGAACCGAACACCATTATGAATACCAGTCTTGACTATATTCAGCTTTTAACTCTTATAATTACTCACTGAAATTGATACTTACACATCTGTGGGGTCTCCCCTGCCTAACATTTCCTTATCCAAAGGTCATATGAGCGTATCCCACTTCCTTCTCCAAAAGTCATCAAAATGATGTCTGCATTGCTCACCTGTGCAGGGATACCTGTCTCACTGGTTAAGGCCCTGGCAACACTACTCCAGGCTTCAGATTTACATTCTGAGCCAGAATGGTCCTGCTGCAGCAACCTGGGCCAATGCTCTTAAACTAGGAGTCCAACAACAAATCTTGGACTCCTGGACACTCCGATGCTGTGTCCAAAAGTGTACAACCTCTTCAGCAACTCCAGACATGCCAGTCATAGTTCAGTGTTTAATGAGCATTTCCCCCAATTGCACCTTATATGCTGCTTTTTGTCTTTTAATGAGCATTTCCCTCAATTGCATTTTATATGCTGCCTATTGCATGTCTTGTGCTTACTGAGAGTGCGCACATTTTGTTTTTTCAACATTTGAAAATGTTGCGCATCACCTACCATCATGTGAAAACAGTAGGTGAGGGTATGCTCTGTTGGGCACTATGTGCGATGTTAAGTGATGCACAACAGTAGCACGCACTGCTGTTTCAAGATTATTTGGTATACAGGCACTTGTGTACATGTGCTACTCATATGGATCATGTCTGTGGTTCTTCTGGACTTACAGCTATTGCCACAAGAAGGCTGAGAAAACAGTTGTGTATGTTGCACTTAATTGGTAAAATCTGCAATCTCACGAGAGTAAAACAAAATTTGCACACCCTGTACTACAACCCCGGACCATCTGCACTCAATGCCTACACTTAACACCTGCTGACACAGGATTAGTGGGATATCTGCTATCTCAGTAGTTATTGTAAGGTTCTCACTATTAATCAGAGCTCAACACTGTTTACTGTGTTTGCACACCGCACAGTATTATTAATTGAATGCATCCAGTCCATATGTGTGGCTGTCTAGGTCTTGTCTACAACCTGGGTGGTCCATTCCTCCACTTTGTATGCTGCTGTGCTTTGCACAGACCGGGTGAACCACATCTAAACATTTTTATGCCCAACGAAGCATCACACTAACACTGACAAGAAAAAAAACAAAAAAAAAAAACAAAAACAAATTAAAACACAAAAGGCAGAATGTCCACAGTTTTGCTGAATGTCCAAATATTTGCATCATATTTTTCCTGTTCCTTGTAACATGTGTGGTTTATTGTGAAATCACTGAAAATTGCAGTTAATATATAATGAAATAGATTTCTGTTCCTTACTTCATATCCTTCAGACTGCGGTGGTGGTGCTGCGGTAGCATTGTCGCCTCACAGTAAGACGTTGTCCTGTTCGATTCTCAGTTAAGCATCTTCTGTGTGTAGAGATGAGTGAATGGGCGTACCTTTGTTGAAGGTTGTGTATCAGGGCTGGCAACTCGGTACATAAAAATCTACTGCCAATCATTAGCGGACCGGAGTTCCGCGGTGGCGAACCCTAACCGGGGAAACAGCTTCATATCCTTCAGAACTGTTTGACCACATTACTGTCACTAAAACATTGTGTGGAATGATCCACATTCAGTATACTGGGGTGATCTGTGAAATTTGCTTACGCACGCCACACATCATTAATATTCATGGCACGAGGTTGTGCGATGCTGCATGATGAGCAGTATTGTGTATGCAAGTACACTCCATGTAGACTCTGCATGGAACCTACATGGAGTTTATTGAATCTGGACCACTGTTTAAAACTTGGTCCTGGATATGATGTGATGAGACCACATCCATTAGTATCTTTATTAAGTATATGAATAGAGAAGATCAATGTTGAATATACGATAGTATTAAAAAAAAATTCTCAGAAAGCACAAATTAAGTTCTAACATGCTAAAACTTCCCAAAATGCATAATTACTATAAAACATTTGCAAAAGCCCTTGTAATAATAACTGATATATTTGGCCAGAATGAGATGCCTTTCTTATCATCTCCTCAAGCATTCTTGAATCTTCATTTTAAGGCATACTTAAAAACTTACTGAAAATCCATTTTATTTCACTCATTATTTAGATATTCTATCTCAGCATCTTGCTGGAGTAAAATGAAATCTCGCACTGTTTTGGCTTCCAGGTTTAGAAGTGACAGTAATATGAGAAATGCCATGCCTGTGAGAAAAAAATACTAATATATATAATTCCATAATGTTGCAATTCTTTTGTCTGTATTCGATGTCCAGGAATGACTGGAATTTATGAAAAATACAGTTTCATATGCTCCTATCATGCAAAGATTCAGTAAATAAAATATATACTTCAGTAAACAAACAAATGCATGGACAGAGTTGGATGGTTGCAAATTGATTTTTGAAGTAATTCTACAAGTAAGAAAAGCAGACATAATTACTTATGTTACGCTATACTGAATCTTCTATATGTCGTAGATGGTTACGGACCACTTTATTTTTACTTCATCTGACATATGTATAGGGTGAGCCAAGTGCAGTGATGGGACAGAATAATTTAATCAGGATTACATAGTATACAAGTAAAGACTGAGAGAATCATATAGAAACTACAGCGTAAACTTATCTGCAGTTCATAGATATTGTGTTCTGTGCTACATGCAGAAGTATCACAGAGCATAAAATTAAGAGACACCATGGTGAACATGCTTTCAGCCCAGAGGGGTATTTTCTATCCATCTGTCTATGTATCCGTCTATCTGACTTATCTATAGAAATGTTTTATACAGCTCAGCATCCATTGATCACCGCATAAGGAATGTATGATAGGAAATATGCATGGTAAATGATTATCCAAGGCTGAGCTTCAAAGTAACTCCCATGGTGGCAAATCACCACACTCTGGGGGAAAAAAAACAGTAGCAACAGACGCATTCATAGTTTTCATCTTGTTTTGCTGTCTTCGATGTCTCATAACTGAATTATTACCTAGGTATGAAACAAGCAATTTCATGAAGATGTGTTTTCTAATAATGTACAAGTTCAATGGAGAATGACCATAACAGAGCATGGTCAGTGTAGAAACCTTGAAACATTACTCAAATTCGAAGGGTCTTAGTCACCCAGACTAGTTTCTGTATATAACAGTAATATAAAGCTTTGCAGAAGATGTATCCATATTTCTAGAAAATAATTAAGACTGCTGAGAGTAAAGCAATATTTTGAGCTACAGAAAATTCTATTATAATCAACATTAGTCAAGTATATTATAGCGTTTGTTCATTGCTGTCCACATCTGGGATCATCACTGTGCTAAAGCTGGCTATCGGTATATAGAGTGTGCAAGCAGTCCTTTTAAACAAGTCATGTCACACAGTGTTTTAAAGTCATATCTGAACTTACAAAAAATTCTTGCACAGTTAACGTGGTGTAATATAATGAGAGATAATAAGTAATCAACAGTACTTTTTTATGTAGCACAACATAATTCACAAAAACTTATTTCACACCATTTTAGCATTATGTGTGTTTTGAGTTATGGGGAAATTGGATGAGGTTTGTGGAGGTTATTACAAAAACATAGAACAACAAATCATAAAATATCTTTAAAGTAGATTTTTTCTTTGATACTGATGCATGTCTTTAAAAATTGCAGTTTTTTTATTTTGTAAATATGTGCTGCAGTCAATATGTTATTACTTACTGCATAAGGTACCCAACAAAAACAATACACAAACCATGAAGACAGTAGAATACTGCAGGCAGTAAGCTAACTATTGGTATAACACAAATAGCATAAACTAAGTCATGTAGCTTAACTTACCGGTTCTTGTGGGAACAAGGCTGATGCATTTCAAAAACTCCTTAAGACCTATAGGCCTTTTAAGTGTTATCTCCTTATAGTATATCAAAAGTCAGATGACTGAAAAGTAAGGTAGTCATAAAGTGTTTTAAAATTCAAATTTTAAGACTGGATCTTTTCCATTGAGGGAAAGCTTCCCCATAGACAAGATTTTATCATTTCATCTATAGGCTTAAGATAATCAACTATATGATCACTACATTTCAGGGTAAAGAAAAAAATGCTGTCGCTATACTGACCTTCACTGATGAATTCATGTTTTAGGCAGAGGTTTTTCGAGCATTTAGCTATCTCTTTACTGTTATGAATCTTCAAATTGCAACACATCTAGAGATAGAACTAATATCATGTAAAACAGACAAGAAAATAAGAAGTCCAATTCTGAAAGTTAAAAAAATCACATTCAGTGACATAACAGCTAGTGCATTGTTCCTGTAAATTACAAAAAGAGTGACGTTACCAGAAACTGTAACGTTCTGTTTGGACTACCCTGGAGATAAAAGGGTTCCAAACTTTTTCAGAAAACCTAGATTTGTTCTCTTATATGTTCATAGGATGGTACTAAGCTATTGGCCGGCGGGCCTTATAAGCCTAGCCAGGAATTTCGCCCATGTTCCCACAAAGTCAGCACCTGTTTCCCCTGTCCAACAGGGACACAGGTGGGATCCCAGGGGTGTATTTTCTGTTTCCTATCCAGTCATCCAGGTTGCTCTTAAAGAGGGCTAGAGAGATACTCTGCTTAACATGGAGAGGGAGTCTATTCAACAGACAGGGGAGTCTCTAGGACACAAATCTGTCCTGCCAACAAGTTCTACTAATGTCACAGACCAGGTTTAGGCCTTGCATGTGGGTTGCCTGAGTGGATTTTGACTTATGGATATGCAGCAACTCCATCAAGGCTGGGTCTGACATGCCCTTTTATGCCAGGCACAGGTCACCTATGAGCATTCTGTACAAGACTGAGTAGAGGGACAGGGCTTTTAGCCTATCTGTATAGGACAGGTGTTTGTGACCCTGGATTTTCCTGGTTAGGAACATCTGTGGTCTCTCCAGCTGCTGCATGTGCTTGGCAAGGTACATGCTGAAGGGGGCATTGTACTCAGTAATGGGCTTGATAAGGGATGTGTACAGGGATATTATGACCTCTTGTTCCTGGATAAAATACCCTGACTTATGAGGTGGGCCATGTAGAAAGCCTTTCAGACAATGGAGGCAATGTGGTGGTCAAAAGTCAGGTTGCCATCAACCTGGGTGCCTAAGTCCCACATGACTGCTTGCATGCTTAATACATTGTTATTAATGTGATAATTAGTGGGGATGCCATTTTCCCCAAAGGGGATAATGATGCAGTTCCTGGCATTCAGTTTAAGGCCATGCTCCTGGCATCAGTCATTAGTTTGGGTAAGACACTCTTGGAGGATGTTCACATCACTAGGGGAATTTAAGACACTGCCCAGCTTGCAGTCATCTGCAAACTTGGTCAGCCACAGACCATTGGTTGTGGCTTGCACCTCAGAAAAGTATATCCCAAACAGTAGAGGCCCCAAGAGTGATCCTTGGCATAGACCACTCATTACGGGTCTACTACTAGAGGTGGCTTCCACTGTTTTGATTGAGTGGGTTCTATCAATGAGCCAGTTAGCTACTCATCTGGTAAAATACTGGTTGATGCCTTGCTGGGAGAGTTTATTATGCCCAAGTGGGGAATAGTGTCAAAGGCTTTGGCTAGGTCAAGGTAGCACCATCTTCCCCTTGCCCATGGTTTTGGTGACTGTTTAGAAGAAGTTGACCAAGTTTAATAGGCATGATCTCCCTTTGACAAAACCAAACTATGTGGGGTCAAGCATTTGGAGGTTGCCAATGTAATTGTTTATAAGGTCCATGATAATGCATTCCATGGCCTTGCAGATCAGGCTAGTTAGGCTGATGGGCCTATAATTGCCTGGGTCAGTGGACTCTCCACCTATGTGCAGAGGGATGACAGTGGTTGTCCTCCATTCAGCTGGGACAAAGCCAGTGCTCAGGTTTTGGTTGAATAGGGTGCCTAAGCAGGATGCCACCAGGGATGTTGTCAGGTCCCATGGAGACTGTATTTTTTACTTTGAGAGGGCATTAAAGATCTGCTCCCTGGTGATGGGGGGGGGGCAGATGCTGGGAATGTCCTGGTTTACTGATGGGGGGACGGGAGGGGGGGGGTTGAAGTTTTCACCGAACCTGTCTGTCAGCAGGTTGGCTATATCTGCTGCATTTGTGTATGTGGTGTTCTTGACCACCAATTCAGACCAGATTTGGGTGTTACTTTTGAGATTGAGGATGTATGTGAAGAAGGCCTTGTGATAGTCCTTAGAAACTGGCCAATTTGGACTCAAAGGTAGCCTTAGAGGATTTTACCAGTGACCTTATTTGCATGTTCAGTTATTTATTTATTTATTTTACTTTTGTTAACCAGGGGTGTCTGACTGAGCCGAAAAGGCCCTTTTTCAGCAGAGGCCCAGGGAGAAAAGCTCCACAAAGAAAAATTACAGAAACATTTAGTTATTTAGACATGATCAGTATACACACAAATTACAGGAGACATGTTTTTACAGTGGTATGCGGCACATTTGTTTATTTATTTATTTATTTATTTATTTATTTATTTAAATTTGTTGACCGGGAGTGTCCGACTGGACGTAGGTCCATTTTCAGCGGAGGCCTGGGGAGAAAAGCTCCATGGTAAAATAAACAGACAGTAGTTACATTGGATTACATAGCGATTAACAATTTAACATAGCAATTACAACATATTTACAGATGAAGAACATAATACATCAGTAGACAACTAGAATCTTTATCTGCGAAGTACATAACAGGCATTAACAAATGTTACAAAGAGAAGTTCCCTGCTGTATAATAAGTACTAGGCTTATGAGCATCTGAGCTTGCTATAATCAGGGTAGTTAGTGGAGTGGAAAGAAAGGTAGTGGTTGGATGGGGTGGATGATATTAGAGTGGGAGTTTGAAGGGCATAGCCTGCATGTTTTTAGGTGCACTTTTTGTAAAGTTTTGAAGTGGGTGCATGATGGTACAGAGGTAATTGTGGGTGGGAGTGAGTTCCATAATTTGGCTATGGTGCAAGAGAATAGTGCTTCACCAGCAGAGTTATTGGCTTTAGTGATCTGCAAGTGATTTTTGTTGCTGGATCTTAGTGGTCTGGTGGTACGATAGGGTTGGAGTAGATTCTGGAGAGATGGGACATTTAGTGGATGGTTTACTAGTACGAGTGAAAGTTGATACCACTGAAGGAGGTGAGGGAGTTCAAGCCAGCCGAGTTCAGCAAGTGAGAGACAGTGGTGACTACGGTAGGATGCCCCTGTGGCGAATTTGGCGATTTTGTTGTAGCAGGTCTCTAGCTTGTTTAGATCACATTGCCTTAGGTTGGTATATATTGGAGAGGCATAAAGTAGGGTGGAGATAAGGTGGGAATTTGCTATTGAAAATCTTTGCTGCTTTGGTGAGAAATTGCTTATTTCTGTATAACACTCCTAGTTTTTTGTGGACTTTTTTTATGGTCATGGATATGTGAATGTCAAATTTTAGTTTATTGTCTATTTCCACTCCTAGCAATTTGGTGTGTTCAGTTGGGTATATAGTGGTGCTGTCTTTTGCTGTGATGTTAAAGTGAGAGTTGTTTTGAGTATGTTTGGTGGGTTGGAAGATGAGTAGTTTAGTTTCGTTTGGGTTGAGTATTAATTGGGCATCGGATAGCAATGTTTCAACAGGGGAAAAGGCTTCCTGTGTGACTTCTTGCAGTTTGGGTAGGGACTGGGCTGAGCAGATGATGGTCGAGTCATCTGCGTATTGTATGAGTGTGCCATGTTTGATGGCAGAGGCTAGATTATTGGTGTAAACAGAGAAGAGTAGGGGTCCAAGGATGGATCCTTGGGGAACCCCTATGGAGACAGGTAGTTGGGGAGATATGTCATTCTGCCATACAACAGATTGTTGGCGGTCAGACAGGTAACTCTGAAACCAGTTGGTGACTGATAGTGAGAAGGATAGGTTATTGAGGACAGAGATAAGTTGTTTGTGTGAGACCATGTCAAATGCTTTAGATAGGTCTAGGAAAATAGCAGATGAGAGATAGCCATTGTTTTTATGCTGAAGGATAGTGTTGGTAAAGGAGAGTAAGGCAGTGGTGGTGCTATGGTTTGGTCGGAAACCATGCTGAATACTGGAAAGGAGGTTGTTAGTAAGGAGGTAGTCTGAGACCTGAGAGTGTATGCATCTCTCTAGTATTTTGGAGAGTAGAGAGAGAATAGCTATGGGGCGGTAATTGGTTAGTTCTGCAGAGGGTCCGCCTTTGTGGAGGGGAATTATATGTGAGACTTTCCACAATGTAGGAACGTAAATTTCTGACAGAGATCGGTTAATCAGGATGGATACTGGGTAGACCAGAGCATCAACTGCAATTTGTAGGTATTCACTTGGGAGGTTGTCTGCTGCTAATTTGGTGGGTTTAAGTTTAGTTAAGAGTTTTTTTATGTTGGAGGTAGGTACAGGAGAAAAAGAGAAGGCAGTGGGGAGATTACTAGTTGAAGGTGTGGGTTGGAGGGGAGGGGGGTTGTGTTGTTTAGCTATTAATAGTATGGTTTGGATGAAGTGTGTGTTGAATGAGGTAGCAATATTTTCTGAGGAGTGAGGGATGTTAGGAGGAGGGGCACTGACTTTACCTGGGTGGAGGATGGAGTTTATGGAGGACCAAAATTGTTTGGGGCTGTGTTGTGAGGAGTCTAGGGCAGACTGGTAGTATTGGAATTTGTCCTGTTTTATTAGCTTTTTGACTCTATTGCGTAGTTCTAGGAATTTCTGTCTAGCTGAGGGGGTTTTGGTTTTGTGCCAGTGTTCCCAGGCTTTATCCCTGTTTTTCATTTCTGACTTAGTGGTTTTCTGTAGCCATGGGGAGGGTTGTGCTTTGGTTCTGGAAAATCTTATGGGGGCATGGTAATTAAGGATGTTCAGGAAGGTAGTATTAAAAAATTCAACTGCGTCATCTAGACTGAGGTTTTTTAGAGGATGCCAGTTACATTCTTTGAGGGATGAGATGAATGTGAATGGGTTAAAGTTTAGTTTTTTACGTATTTGATGGTAGATGACAGGTTTAGCTTAGTATACATATTTTTTGAGTAGGAATGTTGGGGAGTGATCATTGAGGCTATCTGATAAGCAGCCTGTTATATATGACTGGGGGCTCTTACTGACTAGTATCCAATCCAGGGTAGTGTGCTTGCTGGAGTTTTTATTTATCCTGGTTGGTTACTGGACTAGTTGGGTGAAGCCATGAAGGTGTACATGATGGGTTGGATTGTTGCCAGAACAGGATTGCCAGTCAATATTGAAATCACCTAAGATGATAGTTTCTTGGGGGAAATGGTGGGTAGATCAGCTGAGGAGGTTTTCTAGTGGAGGGATGTTTTGGCCAGGTGGGAAGTAGCATCCAATTATGTTGATGGTTTTGTTTTGGTTGATTTTGAGGTTGGTATATATTATTTCTTCATTGCCTATTTGTTTATTCACATAAACAGTTACAATGGAGAGATCAAACAAAAAATATTAATTTTAAAAATAAAGGTAATTAATAGATTTGTGGTGTACAGATGAAATTTGGAACATAGGTAGAATACATACAAAGTACACAGGTACAGTACATACATTGTAGATTAGCCAGTGTTTGTGAGTAATATTGAAAACTATTATCAAGTGCTCTAGATTTTGTATGTATGTGTTATCCACTTTCACTAGCATGGGGAGCAATCATGGCACTGCCAACTTTCCTTGAGATGTTGCCTGATGAGGTCTTTAAAGGAGGCTTTGGATGATGTGTTTTGAATGCTTGTAGGGACAGAGTTCCATTTTTAGCCACTGAACTACTATATAGTGCAACTCCAAAGCTATTGTAGCTGTTGGTGACTTCTAGTAGTAGTTTGCTTGATGATCTAAGAGGCCTTTTGGCTGAGTGATGTTGTACTAGGTTTTTTGAGGGCAGGACACTTATTGGGGAGGTAATAGATAGAATGACAGAAGCAGAGCTGATTGTAGGTTAGGAGGTTGGGCAGTTCAAGCCAGTGGAGCTGTCTCAAAGCAGTACAGTGATGACTTCTATATGAGCAATTTGCAGCAAAGCGGGCAATTCTGTTATAGCAGGCTTCCATTTTGCTTAGTTCAGTTTTGTTGAGATTAGTCAGAATGGGAGATGCATAGAGTAGGGTGGATAGAAGTTGGGAGCGAGCAATGGCTGATCTTGTGTTGTTGATAAGAAATGGTTTGATATGGTAGAGCGACCCTAGTTTGGCATGTACTTTTTTAATAGTTAAGTTGAGATGACTATCAAATTTTAGGTGGGAGTCTATGGTTATTCCCAATAGCTTAGCCTGTGCCACTGGAGCAATTGGAGTAGCATTAGTGGAGTAGATAGTGAATTGACTGTTAGTGTTTTTGTTAGAACTGGTTATAATCGTAAGCTGAGTTTTCTTTGGGCTGAGGATAAGTTTGGCTTTGGTAAGGTAGTTTTCAACGTCAGAGAATGCTAGTTGAGTTGTTTGCAGGAGAGTGGGAATGTTTTGTGCAGCACAGATTAAGGTAGTATCATCTGCATACTGAATTATAGATGCATGCTGTGTGGAGGTATGGAGGTCATTTGTGAAGACTGTGAATAGTAGTGGTCCTAAGATAGAACCATGTGGGACTCCTATAGTTATGGACAGCTGAGGAAAGAGAGAAGTTTCCCATTTCACAGCTTGGTACCTGTCAGTTAAGTAGCTTTGGAACCAGGTAAGAGTGGAATTTGATAGATGATATTGGTTTAGTCTGTTTAGCAGGATTTGGTGTGAGACTGTGTCAAATGCTTTGGACATATCCAAAAAAAGAGTTGACACTTGTGGGCCTTCATTTTTGAGACAGTTTACTGTGTCTGTGAAGCAGAGGAGGGCTGTAGTGGTACTATGGGCAGGTCTGAAACCATGCTGGGTAGGTGACAGGATGTTGCTGTCTAGGAGATAGTTTAGCATCTGGGTATGGATGCATTTTTCTAGGATTTTGGCCAGGGGGGAGAGTAAAGCAATGGGTCTGTAGTTATTAAGTTCAGTGGAGGTCCCGCCTTTATGTATGGGTGTAACATAGGATATTTTCCAGAGTTTGGGCACATAGTTTTCAACAATTGATCTGTTTATGAGAGTGGAGACTGGGATAGCAATGGCATCTGCTGTGAGTTTCAAGAAATAGCTAGGGAGTAGGTCGGCTACTGTTAATGAGGTTTTTAGTTTGGAAAGCATACTTTTGACTGAAGTGGTGGAAACTGTTTTGAGGGTAAAGCTTGTATTAGTGTTATTTGTGTTGGGGGAGATAGTGAGGGAGGAACTGTCCTGTGATACTAAGTATAGAATTGAGTTCACAAAGTGGGAGTTGAATTGTGTTTCGATGGAAACATTAGTGTCAGGGGTGGTTGGTTTGGGGGTAGCCTTTTGGGTGGATTTTAGTAGCTGGTTTACATTTTTCCAAAACTTTTGCGGGTTGTGTTGGTATTTAGTTTGTAATGTTGTGTAGTAGGATTTTTTTGTCCAGCCTAATGCATTTTTTGCACGGTTGTGCAGTTCTTGGTACTTAGTTAGGCTTTGTGTTTCTTTGTTTTTTTCATATTAAAGCCAGGCAGTGTCTCTGGACTGAGGACTTGTTTGGTTTCTTTACTGAGCCAGGGGTTTGTAGAGGTTCTAACCTTGATTTTGCGCAATGGAGCGACAGTGTCTAGGTGTTGTAGAAATGTTTTGTTGAAATATGCTACAGCCTGGTCAAGTGGGAGGGTTTTTAGGGGGGTCCAGTCACAGTTACAGAGTAAAGTGTTGAGGACCTCAGGAGAGAATTTTTTGTGTGTTTCTAGTGGATATATAGTTAGTGGTTTTGCATATGCTTGTTCTACTATGTATAAAGTATATTATGTTGTGGTCACTTAAGGTGTCTGGGAGACTGCCTGTGTGAGGGTACAATGTAGGATTGTTAGTTAGGACCCAGTCAAGGATGGATTCCCTTTTAGATTTTTTATCACATCTAGTTGGAATTTGGATTAGCTGCTGGTAGCCATGGAGATTTATTAGATTACTTGGTGGTTCTGATATACAGGTGAACCAATCTAGGTTGAAGTCCCCCAGAATAAGGGCTTCTTGTGAGTATAGGTTCATAGGTTCATAGGTTTATACTAGGCTATCTGCCCTAAGGCATTTATAAGCCTAGCCCAAAGTTATGTGGCTTAAGCCACCTCTTATGTTAGAAATAATGTGCCCATTAGTTTGTTGTGCCTCTGTCTAGCAGTGACACAGAGATGATTCCCGGGGTAAACCTACGATCTCCCATCCACCTGTCAAGATTTCTCTTGAACAGAGCCAGCGAGGTGCTCTGCCTCACATGGACCGGGATTTTATTCCACAGCATGGGGAGTCTCTGGGTGATAAATATATCCCTCCAGCACATCCTATTTATATCCGTGCTAAGGTTTAAATCACTTGCTCTAGTGGTTCTGGTGGATTTGGATTTTTTGAGGTGGAGCATGTCCATTAATTCCGGGTTGGTCATGGCCTTGTATGTCAGGCACAAGTCACCTCTGAGCAGACGGTATGCAACTGAATAGAGTTGGAGTTTCTTCAGTCTGGCAGTATATGACAGGTTTTGGAGTCCCTTTATCCTTTTGGTGAGGAACTTTTGGGGTCTCTCCAATTGCTGCAGGTGTCGGGTGAGATACATCCCAAATGGGGCATTGTACTCGATCATTGGTCTGATAAGTGAAGAGTACAGGGGAACAATGACCTCACTTGATCTGGATGTGAATCCCTTCATGATCAGATGGGCAATGTAGAAGGTCTTTCGAACCACTTTAGCAATGTGAGTGTCAAACGAGAGGCCACTGTCAACCTGGGTACCCAGGTCCCTGATAACCTCTTCTGTGCTTAGTGGGTTGCCATCTATATGGTAGCTTGGGGTTACCTTGTTTTTCCCGAAGGGTATGACTATACACTTTTTTGCGTTTAACTTCAGGCCATGGCTCTGGCACCAGCTATCAGTTTCCGTGAGACCCCTCTGAAGGATGTCTGTGTCCGATGTACTATCCACTATGGCACCCAGTTTGCAGTCATCTGCAAACTTTGTCAGCCATAGTCCTCCTATGTTTGCCTGTACTTCTGAGAAGTAGATGCTGAACAATAGGGGGCCAAGGACTGAGCCCTGTGGGACACCACTTGTAACTGGCTTGGAGTCTGACATGGCTCCAGCAACTCTAACCCTGTGGGTTCTGTCCTTTAGCCAGTTTGCAACCCATCTTGTGACATATGGGTTTACATTTAAGCTGGTAAGTTTCTCTGTGATACCCGAGTGGGGTATTGTGTCGAAAGCTTTTGCAAGGTCAAGGTAGGCTATATGGACTGCATTTCCCTCATCAATGGCCTTGGTAACTGTTTCGAAGAAGTCGACCAAGTTCAAAAGGCAAGATCTGCCCTTGACAAAGCCAAACTGGGTTGGGTCCAAGGTCTGCAAGTCCCCTGTGTCCTTGTTTATGAGTTCCATTATGATCCTCTCCATAGCTTTGCAGACCAGGCTTGTTAAGCTTATGGGGCGGTAATTACCAGGGTCCATAGAGGCACCGCCTTTGTGGAGTGGGACCACAGTTGCCGTACGCCACTCCTTGGGCACATGTCCTGTGGTAAGGCTAAGATTAAACAGCTGCCTTATGTGCGGGTTTAGTTCTTCATTGAGTTCATGTAGCACACAGCCGGGGCACCATCCGGTCCCATTGATGCTGTGTTTTAGCTTTAGAGAGCAGCTTTCACCTGCACATTTGAGATGTCTGGGAGGCTACACTCTGTTGGGATAGTTATCTCTCCTTTTGGGGGGAGAGGCGGGTGAAGTTTGTGCTGAACCTGTCTGCCAGTATGTTGGCAATGTCTGTGGGTTCAGTGATTTTTGTATAATTTTGGACTAATTCTGAGCATATCTGGGAGTTTCCACCCAGGTTTCTGACATAGCTGAAGAAGGCCTTATGATTGTCTTTTGAATCTATGGCAATTTTTTTCTCAAAGTTGGCCTTGGATGATTTTATGAGGGATCGTAGTTTCTTGCTAGTACTGATCAAAGATGCCTTCCCTTTTTGGGATTTTGCTCTATCATGTAATAGCTTTCTCCTCTTATTGTAAAGTTTGTTAATGGCTGGGATCCACCAAACTGGACGTTTGCCCTTGGTGGAAAGAGTCTTGGTTTTATTTGGGATTGCCTGATCCATGCAGTCCTGAAGATGTTCATAGAAGGCATTTGTAAGGGCTTCCGCAGATTGGGTTGTGGTTTCCATTGGCTCGGGGGCCTTGAAGGATACCACACCTGTCTTGAGTAGTGTAAAGTTTGCTTTAGAGAAGTTCTTCACTGTGGTCTTTTTTGTTTGGGGTGGGGGCGGGATGTGGATTTCTAGTGTGATTAGTTTATGATCTGATCTCACCAAAGAGGGATATACTTCCGGTGTGGAGCATTTTGTCCCCATGTTTGTGATGATGAGATCTAGTATATTTTCTCCTCTTATGGGGATGGTGACTAGTTGTTCCATGGCATTTGAATTTATGAACTCCAGGAACCTTTGGGCTAGAAAGTTGGGGCTTGAGTAATGTTCCCAGTCTATATTCGGGTAGTTCAAATCACCCAATATGATGGTGTTTGGTGATACATTTATACCCTCCAGTGTCTTCAGGAAGGCTGTGTGGGTTTCCTGAGTTTGAGAGGGTGGCCTGTAGCATGCTACAAATTGTAGAGCAGTTTTGCCTATGGTTAATTGCACCTGGATGGTTTCCGATGCTTCGTGCGTAGCCACCAACCTGGAGGTGTGGGTATCCTTGATGAATATGGATACACCCCCTCCTTTTGTGGTATGGTCCGGGTTTTGGGGCCAGAACGCATGATATGAGGTAAAACCTGATAGTGCCGGGGTGCTCTCAGGAGCCTTGAACCAGGTTTCAGTCACAGCACAGACATCGATGTTCTCCATACTGAGAAGGGCCTCGAGTGCGTGCATTTTGAGATTTAGACTTCTGGCATTGAGCAGCATTACCCTTAGTTTCTTCCCATTTTTGTTTTCTAGGGTGGTAGGTTTAGAATTTGAGCCTTGCCTAAAAAAGGCACTATGGGGGTGGCAAGAGCCTTAGCCAATATCCGGAATCCCAGGGTGACAGGTGCAAGCCGTCCTTGCGGCAGCGTGGCTTGTCAAGCATGTCATCCCAAGCAGACAGACACTGGATCCCCTTTGAATGACACCAGAAATTAAGCCAATTGTTAAAGCTGATCATCTTGTCACTATATTGTGGCATCATTCGTGGTGAAGGAAGGATACTGCTCAGGGTCAGAGTCATACCTGCCTGGGCTACATAATCAGAGAGCTCCTCTATGTCTCTTTTCATGTAGTCCAGGGAGGTACGTCTCAGGTCATTCACACCAGCATGGACAGTGACTGTGTCATACTTGTACTTGCCGTGGAGTGACCTGAGTGCTTGTGTTATGTGGCGGATTCTAGCGCCCGATAGGCAGCTTACCATGACCTTCTCCTTGTTCAGCCTGGTCAGTGGGACGTCAGTGTGTCGGACTATGGAGTCACTTATGACAAGTATGTTTGGTGTTGTATTTGACCTTAAGGGCAGTGACTGCTTTGCACACTGATTTTGTTTTTTCTGTGTTGTTTGTGTGGTGTCTTGAGTTTGCAGTTGCTTGGGTGTCTGCTTTGGAGGCCTTTGCTGTTTAGGTAAATTTTTACTCAGAGCCTCCGAGTATGTCTTAGTGTGTTTATGTGTTTGATTCAGTGGTGTGGTTGAGTTATGTGAGACTTGTATTGTGGTGTGTGTAGTTGCCTTCTCCTCCTGCCTGGTCTTGCCAGTCCTGAGTTGAGAGAGCTCAGCCTCCAGTTTGGCTAAATAGCTGCATCTCTCGCAAGTGTTAGTGTTATGTGGGAGGAGGAGAGGGTTGTCTGTGTACATGAGGCAATTGTAACATTGCCTCAGAATTCCCAGATTCACCAACTGGGCAGGAGAGGACGCCAGCATCTGACCCTTTGACATGTTAGAAAGAATTATGAGTTGGTATGAGACAGAAAAGTAGAGGGCTTAGCAGGGAAGTGGGCACTCCTGGGGGGTTTTGCAAGTGATGGATTTGTATAATATAGGAGTGCTTGACCTGCAAAGAAAATGCTTATAAGACAAGGGATATGCTTTTAAGACAAGTGCTGAGCTTTTTGAGAAGAAAAAGCAATTAGGAACAAGTGCTGTGCTTTTTAGTGAAGGGGTAAACTGTTTAGGTTCCTAACAGAGCAGTTCTAAGGGAAAAATTGAAGAACAGACTTTATGGAGCCAGAAAAAGTTTGACCTTGTTAAACCGGCGCTGCCCGATGCTGCTCTAGTGGCAACTCCGCGCTAAATCGCGCTAAAGTACGTTAAGGCGTGCTTGATAGCAGGGGTGGGAAAGAAGCAGGAATAGACCCAAAACGGACAATAAAACTACAGTTTCAAGTCAGTAACCACTCCTACGGGGGGCAGGGAAGGCTGTTCAGTGTTATTCACTGCCACTAATCAACAGAGAGACTTTCCTTTAGCCCAAGCAAAAATGGCCTCACAGAAACTTACAAACAGTTCAGGAAACAGCAAGCCTGTAATTGAACTTTTTTAAATCTCAGAAAAGTGGGAAAAAAGCAAGATTTTTTTTTGTTTTTTTAGAGATAGCAGAGGTTCACAGGTAATATCAAGTTATAACAGTGCAGTAAATGACCCCACACAAGAGTGCTAGGTCAAGGACAGAAAATATGCAAGTTTTGAGAAAAAAACGATTTAAAATTAAGTGCAAACAGGAAATTCAGTAAACAACTTTTGGTTGTGCTCTAAATACAGCTACTAATGCAGAAATCAAGTTTAACAAGCCAGAAAATGCTCAAACTAGGCAGCTATGCAGAAAAACTTAGCAAATAAACAGAGAAAAAATACTTAAAATCTCAAAAGTGGCTCCCTTCTTCTCTCAGCGTTTTCTCCTCTTGGTGGGTGCTTCACCAACAGCCAACAAGCCTGAAAAGACGCCAAAACCATGAGGCAACTAGGTTTTAAGAGAGGAAGATGAAGGAGTTTTGGAAATGGCCCCTGTTGGCCAATAAAACTACAGTTTCAAGTCAGTAACCACTCCTATGGGGGGCAGGGAAGGCTGCTCAATGTTATTCACTGCCACTGATCAACAGAGAGACTTTCCTTTAGCCCAAGCAAAAATGGCCTCACAGAAACTTACAAACAGTTCAGGATTGTGGAAGAACACCAGGATAGGAAGTCTTCAAAGGTAGCAGGTGTATTACCAGGTGGAATATAGATCACAATTGTGGTGATGACCTTTTTAGGGTGAAGTTGAAGTTGTGAGATAAGTATGTCCCAATTATTGGGGGAGGGGTAGGAGTCTGGTAATTGACAGACAGTTAAGTTTGACTTGTACAGTAAGGCAGTTCCACCCCCTTTACAAAGTGGTCTGTCTTGTCTAATGATATTGTAGCCGGTAGGGAGAACTTCTGAGTTAGCTATGTTTTTATTTAGCCAGGTTTCTGTTAAAGCAACTATGTCTGGTGGTAGTGTGCTATTGTGGCCTGGAGTTCAGGTATTTTATTTTTGATACTTCTAATATTAATATTTAGCATTAAAAGATGGTTGGTTTTGCTGCTGTTGTTGATTTGCCCAGGGATGAAGAAAGTGGGGATGTTATGTTCTGACATTTGTGTTGGAGCAGTTTGAGTTGGACAGGATGGATTTGGGCCTGGGTTGGGGTGGATATCCCCACTTATGGTGAGCCTGGAGTTAAAATGGTTATACAGATGTTGGAGTTTGGTGAGGAGTGTGAGAAAGTATTGTGTTTTTTTGGAGTAGGAATGAGAACATACGTGTTTAGTCCTGAATTGGTCCGTTATGTAGTTCTTGAATAACTGTGGGCAGATATTATTATAATGTGTGGTGTCTGTATATGAGAGTGCATAATGCAGTGTTGTGCTACTAAGTTTAGGGATATTGCTGGAGTGATAACTTGTGGTTTTGTAAAGAATTATGAGAAGACAGACTAGACTTAGTTGCGTGATAGTCATGGTTATAAAGTTTAAGTTGTTTATAAATGGGGGTTCTGAATAGGAATTATAGGGTTGCACTATATGTGGATGGGGAATTAGTGTGGGTGATGTAAAAAATGCCTAGTGGGAATGAGAGTGATTGGGAGTACTTTGTGTGGAGCAAGATGGTGTGGTATAATGTAACATGACTTGAGGAGCTGTGTTTGGTGGAGGTGATGTGAGGGTGAGCTGTGGGTGTGGCTGTGATTACTATAAATGTAGAGGTAGTGGGGGCGGGAGGAAATAGGGCGAAGGGTAGGGGAGCGGAGAGAGCCCAAGCGTTAGCGAGGGTGAACGGAGCGGGGCAGAGGCAACCAAGACAAAAGAAAAAGTAAGTATTACTTTACAAATCTGAACACTTTTAAAACAAATTTCTGAGGTCTACTGGCTTACCGGCTAGCAGAATGTAATTGCTGAGGAGCACTTGTGTCCTGGTGGGAGAGTAGAAATTTAAAGATGGCTCCATGCTCGGCAGGATTCTAATATAGACTTTGTATTGGGGGAGGGAGATAGCACAAGGGATGTAAACCAGGTGGAATGCAAAGAAACCAGAGAGGCAATCAGTGGAAATCAGTGAAGGCCTCAGAGGGGGTAAGTAATAATTCAAACTACCTGTAAAGTGAAGGAGAGAAGAGACAGCAAAGTTTATTAAGGTTGGGAGTGTGTCTTCACATTGACTTGCTGATTAGTAACCAGTTTGTGCACAGATTAGAGTAGGGAGATACATTAGCAATGAAAGGGAATGTATAAAGATGCAAATAAACAGGTGGGCCTCCAAGTGATACAAACTAAGGCAGAAAGCACTGAGAGGGCTGCTTGATGGTTAATTTAGTCACAGGGATGTGAATTAAATGTATACTGTCTATTGGACAGTTAGGATTACTGTACTAGTGGGGAGGGGGCACAAGGCTACAACAGTCAGTTTTATTAGCAAGCTGAGAACTACTAAGAAATACTGCTAAAGGAAAGATTGCTTCCAACTCTGCACCTGCTCATTCTTGGTCCTGGACAGCAATTTTTTCCCTTTTCTTATGGACTTTGTTTATTGCTGCTGTCCATAAGATAGGTTTACTCTTCCTTGAGGAAGATGATTTGGTCCTGTCAGGTATTGCTGAGTCCATACAGCTATGTAGGTGCTCATATAGTTTTTTGCTGTAGGCTTGGACATTAGTGCAGATTGTAGTCAGCTTTGGAAAATGTTTCTGTCTGACCCTGCCTGGTGTGTGGGGGGGGATGTCAATGGAGATGATGACTTTGAAAGTGATCAATTTATGGTCGGATCTTACCAAGGAGGATGACACTGTAGGGGTGCTTCAGCAGCTACTCATGTTGGTTAGTACCAGATCCAGGATATTTTCACCTCTTGTGGGGGAATCTTCTAGCTGATCCAATGCATTGGCATTGATGAAGTCAAGGAATCTCTGGGTATTCATGTTTGGACAAGAATAGGTCTTCCACTCTATGGCTGGGTAGTTAAAGTCACTCAGGATCAGTGTAGACGAAGTCAAGGAATTTATGGGCATTCATGTTTGGACAAGAATAGGTCTTCCACTCTATGGCTGGGTAGTTAAAGTCACCCAGGATCAGGGTAGAGGGTTGAATCTTGATGGATTCAAGTAAGTCCAGACTGGTGGAGTTGGAATCCTGAGTCAAGCTTGGGGGTCTGTAGCTAGCTATGATTTGAATAAGTGTTTTGTCAACAGTTAACTGCACTTGGAGTGTCTCCTGTGCATCATACCATTTGTCCAACCTGGAGGTTCTGTATGTCTTTGATAAATATTGAAACTCCACCTCCTTTGGCTTTGTCACCCTCTGTTTGGGGTCTGAAACTGTGGTAGGATGAGTAACCTGGTAAGGATGGGGTGCTCTCCACAGCTTTGAACCAGGTTTCAGTGACTGGTCAAATGTCAGCATCCTCTTTGCTTGTAAACAGTTTTAAATATTTATACAGTAGGTCCAGATATGTAATATGAACATTTTACTTGATTATTCTGATAAATTTGTAGTTTGTTTGATTGGCGAATAATACCATAACATGGCAGGCTAGGATATTGGCATGCTGGAAATAAGACTGTTTAGTAGCTATCTGATAAGACTTAGTATTAACATAATAGACAATTATCATAAAGTCATCTGCATTGCCTGAGCCACCAAGGCTGTCCCATGTAAAAAAATCAGTACAGTTTCTTAAGGTTATATAACATGTGAATTTTTCCTGGAATGTGCTACAAGCAATAGACTCAGTGTGGATGGGTTTCTTATCTCCATGTAGTGTTTATTCAGAATGTCTTTTAGAAATAATGTATATTACTGTATTGTAGCTCCTTGCAGCTAGTCATTAATATATTCAAAAAATGTTCCATGTACTATATTTCATGTCTCTAGTTTAGAAATGTATTTATGTTTTATACATTCTTCGATGAAGCATGCATTATGTTATGTTGATCATTTTAGATGAACTTTATACTAAGCATGTCATTGACTTTTTATCATCAGATAGTATCATCTGTTCATATTATAAACACAGCTTAATAAATGCAACTTATAAACCCTTAGTATAAAGATAACCTCAAACTGTTCATTTATCTGTTTGGTTTCTTTAGTTGTTTTTCAAATCTAAATATTTGATAGGACTATTCACTCTGGTCATCTGCTCTTCCCTTTGGACAGTATTTGCTACATTACAGTGTTTTTGGAGACATGGGAAGTGGAGCATCATTTCGGAACTAACTCTTCATATATCTGTCCTCACAGTCTGCATTTTGTTGAAATAGGCAACTCTTACTACCCTCCTACCATTAACATTGATGGATCTGCATCATTGAGAAATGTCTGATTCTTCCTATCCAGCCTTCCATGTTTAAAGTACAAAAATCCAAACTGTAAAAGTCCAAGATATATCCAATAAAAACACAGAAGTCGAGAAACAAAAAACCTTTATATAACAGCAAAGCTTTCGGGTTACAAGCCCTTTCTCAATACTAAAACAGGTTTCATTTACATACACAATTTAAATAGGAGCCAAAATAATCACATGACCTGCAGCCAAAGTCATATGACAACAATTGTAATACATTTCAAAAACATTACAAAGATACCAGTTGCATACACATATATTTATAAAAAATATATAAAAAATAATAATATAATAATAATATTATAATAATATGCAAGATAAAAGTATAACTACATAATAATTACTTAATTTAATTTAGTGCGCTGTATTTTAACTAAAATAGGTTTTAAGGTAATACTGGAATTCAGCCCTGGTGCATGATCGGCTGCCAGTCTTATTATCCACTCATATTCTTTAATTTCTAATAAATTATTAATGTCACCCCCTCTACAAGATATAGATACATTATCAAGAATCCTGAATTTGAATTTATGTTCAATATTAAAGGCATTTATATGTTTATACAGGGCGTTCTTTTCATTAGCTCTTCTTAGCTTGGATTTGTGCTCAATAATACATTCTTTTAACTTTCTAGTGGTTTTTCCCACATAGAAAGAAGGGCACAAAATGCAGGTTGCCAAATAAACCACATTATTGCTAACACAGGTGGCCGCTACATTGAATTTATAATTCATATGTGTTACAGGATGAAAAAAAGTGTTGTTGTCAGTAATATCAACGCAACAACTACAGTTCATACCTCTTAACGTGCCTGGTTTAAAAATAGGTTGCTGGATTTTTTTCCCCCCTAAAATCTTTGTAGCATAATCTATTTTTTAATGTCTTCATATTTTTAAAGGAAAAATATGGTTTATGGCCTAAAATAGTCTTAATTTCTTCAGAGGCCATTAGCACAACCCAATTCTTAAATATAATTTGCTTAACCTGATCTATCATATTACTAAAAGATGGTACATATCTAACCCTGTTCAATTCTTTTTTATTTTTAACATTTCGATCTACTGTCTCTTGTGATAATAAAAATAATGGTTTAAGGCTGGTTTGCCTTTCCACTATGGTTGTCGCTTTAGCTTCTTGTAACCTGTCCATATCATAGCCACTATTCACAAATTCCATTAGTGTTTCATCTAACTGCAATAAAAAACTATTATCGTCAGTATTTAATTTACTAACTCTACCAAATTGGGATGTAACAATACTTTTAAATATATGAGGGGCATGCATACTAGTGTTATGTATATATCTCCGTGCTTGAACTTTCTTCTTGTGCACAGTGGTAAAAATACTTCCATCCCTTATGCCTACCTATAAATCTAAGAAAACTAAAGAACTAATAGAATAATGCATCTTAAACTTTAAAAAAATCTGTACTATTATTTAAAAACTGCACAAACTCATTCAATTTTTCTGCAGTACCTTTCCAAATTAAAAAACAGTCATCAACAAAATGTTGATAAAAATTAACCTTCTCTTTAAACGGATTAATGTTACTGAGAATGTACTCCTTTTCCCATTGAAATAGGACAAGGTTTGCATAGGTGTTAGCTACCGGAGTGCCCAAAGCCACCCCTTTGCATTGTAAATAAAATTGCTTATTAAACAGAAAGATATTATTGTTCAAAACTGTATCCAATAGACAACATATATTTTCTACCTGTCTTGCTGGTAATATAGATAAACCACATAGAAATTCACTTATAGATTGAACACCATATGTATTCGGTATAACTGTAAATAAAAATGTAACATCTAAGGTCACAAATAAAAATCCTTGATCATTTATATCACTAATATTTAGGCCCTTATACCAATGCTTTAGCTTAAAAATAAAATCAGCCGTATCCTTTAACACAGTATCACAACGTGTCAAAAGAGGTTGTAATTGTTTCTCCAAATATATTGAAATAGGCTCTGTGAGCCATCCATTACCAGAAACAATCGGCCTCATTGGAGGATTTTTTTAGTGACTTATGGATTTTTGGTATACCATACAGTTGTGGTATGGTGGGACAAGGAACAGTAAAAAAATGGAACACATCCAAATCAATGTCACCACTAAGTTGTAAATCATATATCACCATGTTTACAGTACTGATACATTTCTTTACATCAGTGAGGGTTATTGCTTTAAAAGCTGAATTGTCATCCAATAAAACAGATACGGAAGACAAATAATTATCTCTATTCATAATTACAACGGCACCCCCCTTGTCCACCTGCTTAAGAACTATATTTTCATCCGCTTGTAATTCTTTGAGAGCTAAGTATTCATCATATGATGAATTATAACTTTTTTAAACCTTACGTGCATATACTTGTCTTATTTCTCTCTCACATAAATCATGAAATGCAGTCAAAACAGGAATATTTGCTGGTATGAACGTACTACGCCTTTTACAAATAGATTGTGTGGATTCATTGTTTTTAAACATCACTTTTAGGTTCACATTTCTAACAAATTGTTTTAAGTCAGTTAAAGCTGACACTCATCATCTGCAGTTGGAATAAAACCAAGTCCTTTTTGAAGTAAGGTATAATGTGGAGTTCTTAACACAAAGTCAGATAAATTCAAAATACCTCGTATTATCTCTGAAGTATTTTCGCTTGTTTGATCGGACTGTTGTTCTTGCGATTCGTCGGTTGCATCGAGTGTTTGGTGGTTGAACGTCCCCTCGAGGCAGATCGATCTTTCACCCTCTCTGGCTTCTCTAAACTGAAACGCTTGTGAAAAAAGTTTATAGTAGATTGGTGTACTTTTTTTGCAACAATAACCTGTTTGTTAGTAGAGCCTTTTTCACTCTCAGTCGGACCTCCATTAGAACTGGTATCAGCTGACTGTGATGCAATCAAAGTGGGAGTGGCTGGAGCTGCACTGGCTAAATCATGCTGTGCTGACCCACAACGCGGAGTGTCTATAGTAACTAAATTGGAAGAATTGGGAATTTTTCATCATTTCTTAGCCACGAGAAGATATTACCCCTCTGGCTTATTTAGATAAAGGTATTTTACCACGAGGGCTTAGAGTTCTAAAAATGCCCTCATATGGCAATACGTATCCGGAATTGTTAAAAAGTTGGCAACAACTAAATATTAAACTAAGCCTGGCCTATATGGTCCTTATGAATTACTTTTTTGCTAACAATGAGGGAGAATTGAAGCAAAAAATTATTGAAATGGAGAATGAGATAATGACTATGTCTTGCTTTAACTCAATGATTAATTTATATCAACAAATGTTGGACAGATTGCAGGCACTAGAGGATCACTTAGAGGCTACAAAAAAACGTAAACTGTTACGAGACATATTGGACTTCCAGAGGGGTAATATCTTCTCGTGGCCAAGAAATGATGAAAAAAATCAAATATTGCCTTTAAGTAATACAACTCCAGCTAGGCAGAGATCATTAATGGACACTTTGGATGATTTCTCCGGTTTTCCCAATTCTTCCAATTTAGTTACTATAGACTCTCCGCGTTGTGGGTCAGCACAGCATGATTTAGCCAGTGCAGCTCCAGCCACTCCCACTTTGATTGCGTCACAGTCAGCTGATACCAGTTCTAATGGAGGTCCGACTGAGAGTGAAAAAAGCTCTACTAACAAACAGGTTATTGTTGTAAAAAAAGTACACCAATCTACTATAAACCTTTTTCACAAGTGTTTCAGTTTGGAGAAGCCAGAGAGGGTGAAAGATCAATCTACCTCGAGGGGACGTTCAACCACCAAACACTCGATACAACCAACGAAACGCAAGAACAACAGTCCGATCAAACAAGCGAAAATACTTCGGAGATAATACGAGGTATTTTGAATTTATCTGACTTTGTGTTAAGAACTCCACATTATACCTTACTTCAAAAAGGACTTGGTTTTATTCCAACTGCAGATGATGACTTAGTGTCAGCTTTAACTGACTTAAAACAATTTGTTAGAAATGTGAACCTAAAAGTGATGTTTAAAAACAATGAATCCACACAATCTATTTGTAAAAAGCGTAGTACGTTCATACCAGCAAATATTCCTGTTTTGACTGCATTTCATGATTTATGTGAGAGAGAAATAAGGCAAGTATATGCACGTAAGGTTAAAAAAAGTTATAATTTATCATATGATGAATACTTAGCTCTCAAAGAATTACAAGCGGATGAAAATATAGTTCTTAAGCAGGTGGACAAGGGGGGTGCCATTGTAATTATGAATAGAGATAATTATTTGTCTTCCGTATCTGTTTTATTGGATGACAATTCAGCTTTTAAAGCAATAGCCCTCACTGATGTAAAGAAATGTATCAGTACTGTAAACATGGTGATATATGATTTACAACTTAGTGGTGACATTGATTTGGATGTGTTCCATTTTTTTACTGTTCCCTGTCCCACCATACCACAACTGTATGGTATACCAAAAATCCATAAGACACTAAAAAAATCCTCCAATGAGGCCGATTGTTTCTGGTAATGGATGGCTCACAGAGCCTATTTCAATATATTTGGAGAAACAATTACAACCTCTTTTGACACGTTGTGATACTGTGTTAAAGGATACGGCTGATTTTATTTTTAAGCTAAAGCATTGGTATAATGGCCTAAATGTTAGTGATATAAATGATCAAGGATTTTTATTTGTGACCTTAGATGTTACATCTTTATTTACAGTTATACTGAATACATATGGTGTTCAATCTATACGTGAATTTCTATGTGGTTTATCTATATTACCAGCAAGACAGGTAGAAAATATATGTTGTTTATTGGATACAGTTCTAAACAATAATATATTTCTGTTTAATAAGCAATTTTATTTACAATGCAAAGGGGTGGCATTGGGCACTCCGGTAGCTAACACCTATGCAAACCTTGTCCTATTTCAATGGGAAAAGGAGTACATTCTCAGTAACATTAATCCGTTTAAAGAGAAGGTTAATTTTTATCAACGTTTTGTTGATGACTGTTTTTTAATTTGGAAAGGTACTGCAGAAAAATTGAATGAGTTTGTGCAGTTTTTAAATAATAGTACAGATTTTTTTAAAGTTTAAGATGCATTATTCTATTATTTCTTTAGTGTTCTTAGATTTATAGGTAGGCAAAAGGGATGGAAGTACTTTTACCACTGTGCACAAGAAGAAAGTTCAAGCACGGAGATATATACATAACACTAGTATGCATGCCCCTCATATATTTAAAAGTATTGTTACATCCCAATTTGGTAGAGTTAGTAAATTAAATACTGACGATAATAGTTTTTTTATTGCAGTTAGATGAAACACTAATGGAATTTGTGAATAGTGGCTATGATATGACAGGTTGCAAGAAGCTAAAGCGACAACCATAGTGGAAAGGCAAACCAGCCTTAAACCATTATTTTTATTATCACAAGAGAGAGTAGATCGAAATGTTAAAAATAAAAAAGAATTGAACAGGGTTAGATATGTACCATCTTTTAGTAATATGATAGATCAGGTTAAGCAAATTATATTTAAGAATTGGGTTGTGCTAATGGCCTCTGAAGAAATTAAGACTATTTTAGGCCATAAACCATATTTTTCCTTTAAAAATATGAAGACATTAAAAAATAGATTATGCTACAAAGATTTTAGGGGGAAAAAAATTCAGCAACCTTTTTTTAAACCAGGCATGTTAAGAGGTATGAACTGTAATTGTTGCGTTGATATTACTGACAACAACACTTTTTTTCATCCATAGGAATTATAAATTCAATGTAGCGGCCACCTGTGTTAGCAATAATGTGGTTTATTTGGCAACCTGCATTTTGTGCCCTTCTTTCTATGTGGGAAAAACCACTAGAAAGTTAAAAGAACGTATTATTGAGCACAAATCTGAGATAAGAAGAGCTAATGAAAAGAACGCCCTGTATAAACATATAAATGCCTTTAATATTGAACATAAATTCAAATTCAGGGTTATTGATAATGTATCTATATCTTGTAGAGGGGGTGACATTAATAATTTATTACAAATTAAAGAATATGAGTGGATAATAAGACTGGCAGCCGATCATGCACCAGGGCTGAATTCCAGTATTACCTTAAAACCTATTTTAGTTAAAATACAGCGCACTAAATTAAATGAAGTAATTATTATGTAGTTATACTTTTATCTTGCATATTATTATAACATTATTATTATATTATTATTTTTTTATATATTTTTTATAAATATATGTGTATGCAACAGGTATCTTTGTAATGTTTTTGAAATGTATTACAATTTTTGTCATATGACTTTGGCTGCAGGTCATGTGATTATTTTGGCTCCTATTTAAATTGTGTATGTAAATGAAACCTGTTTTAGTATTGAGAAAGGGCTTGTAACCTGAAAGCTTTGCTGTTATATAAAGTTTTTTTGTTTCTCAACAGCCTTCCACGTTCACAGGAAGAAAAATAAATCTGGGTTCTTCTGATTTACCAACTACTTCAGTTTCTAATTGCAAACTTTCATGTGGCTTTTGTGTTCTAACTCTGTCCCTGGCATATGAATCAGGTCTTCTAAAGTTTTTCTTACTGCAGCGTTTCTTTTTCTTTCACTTTTTGTTTCTCTCCAGGATTTCATTTACTTGAAACTGTTTTAGATATACGTAATACAAATGATATAGGTAATTTCCTTGTCATTCTTTTACCCCGTAATATGGGAGACGGTGACAGACTGAGTGCTTGATATGCAATATTCTTTTATAGCAAAATTGTGAGATAGTAATTCTCATAGCTATTGCTAATAATTGTTCTCTTGAGACTTTTTCATTGCTTGGATTGTTCTCTTTACTTGTCCATTTGAGACAGTACTGTAGACTGGGCATCATGACTGAATACTCATTCATATATAAATGTTTTGAATTTCTGACTTTTGCTTTGTGGTCCATTGTCAGATGTGACAGCACCAGGTATCCCTTGTCTGGAAAATATAACATCATGATTTGCAAATCACACCTGCATTTCCTGTTTCTCTTAGTTTAGTTATTTCTAGAGAATGTAGAATAATAATTCAAACATAAGATACTTAAGCAATAACCCATGTCTGGGTGTGGGTAATGGTAGATTTACCCACGGTTGTTGTGGTTTGGTCACGACGGACGAACAAAAAAAAAATTTTTCATTCGGGGCATGGCCAGTGTGTGTATGAGTGTGTGTGTGCGTGTGTGTGTGTGTGTATGTGTGTGTGTGTGTGTGTGTGTGTGTGTGTGTGTGTGTGTGTGTGTGTGTGTGTGCATGTGCACACTTGTATGAGCATTTGTTTGAAGGTGTTCATTTCACTTTTCACTTATTTGATGGAAAGTTGAGGTCATCTTGAAAGAAAAAATGAGCTCACGACACTCGTATATTCCTTAGAATAGCAGGTTCAAGATGCCCCAACAAACTCGAAGCAGGAATACCAACGTACACAGATTTATTAACAAAAAGATCACGTACAAAACTGCTCAGATGTTAGAATGGTTAAGCGCTTTCATCTGTCTCCACACAGATTTCATCAGAACCAATGAAGCTCCTACAATCCATTCCTTATATAGCATTTTTGGCGCCAAAATCCTTGAATTAGTAATTACTATTTAAATGCATAAATACATACATTAAATGCTATTTTGTACAGCACTGTATGTTTAACATAATTAAAACAATCCTATCTACAATTTAATATATTATGTTTACCCAAAACTTACCCCTAAAAAGAATTATAAAGTCTACATATATTGTCTGAAGCGTCTACTACATGCTTCTAAAAGAGGTATGACTTCCATCAACTGTTTAAACACTTTGTCTTCCACTCAATGTATTAATACCATGTAATAATAATTATCTATATACTCAGTAGAAGTACATAGGAACTGATACATTATTCACCTACACTACTGCAGCCACATTACCCAAATGTCAGGTAAAAAGATTGTATTCCCATACAATTTCCCAAAAGTAATATGTATTCAATAATAATACAGAATATACGACATACTTATACAGTGGAAATATATAGGAACTGGTACATTATTCACCTGCACTACTATATCCTCATTACCGCAATGTTAGGTAGATAAACTGTGATCCTATACAATATCCCAAAAGTAACATGTATTCAGTAATAATAACACAGGATGTACAATATACTTAAACAGTATATTAAGAATATTGAGAATGCTTGGAAACATATTCTCAAGTATTATAACCCTTTAATTCAGAGCTAAAAAAGGTTTCAAACTGATATAATCATTAATACCTGGTGGTGTTGTTGCATCTGTACATATTTGCCATTTACTTTCAATCCAGGCCAAGTATGTCTTCCAATTGCCACCTCTATCACTAATCTCTACTTGGTCAATAATGGCGAAAGTAAAATTATGTGCTATAGATCTCCTTTAGTGAAAAAAAGCACATATATTCCGATTATGAATGCTCAGGTGGCAATATTTGAGAAAATGGTATGCAATGATTTGTACCATTTATGCAAAGAGGTTACAGATAATGTAGGAGACAAATATGTACAAATAGACAACCTGACCGAGGGTGAAAGGAGATGTATGAAAGAACTTGTTATGAACAATGAGGTCAGAATTATGAAACCTGACAAGGGAGGGGGGATAGTGATATTTGATAGTCAACAATATTACAATGAAATTAACAACATATTACATGAATCAGGTAATTACGAACAGGTTTCACTTAATCAAATTAATATCGGATATAGACGTATAGATCTGGTGTTAGAGGAATACCTACTTGACAATCGCATCACTAGTGAATTATACGAGTATTTAAGAACTGAATATCCGATTATGGCTCATATTATAGGAATCCCAAAGATTCATAAAAAACAGCTTAAACTGCCATTTAGACCTATAATATCAGGATCCAAGTCTAAAACTTTCAAAATAGGGACTACTATTGACCATTGGACTAAGCAGGTTTATACCAAAGTGGACCATTTGGTCAAGGATTCCTGGGATTTTCTGAGTAAACTTACGACTGATGTTTGGGATGAGAATTTGACATTCCTTACTATAGACGTTCAGGATTTATTTTCCAGCATACCAGTATCTACAGGATTAGAATACTTTCAAAGTAGTTTAAGTAAATATTTGGGAAGCAGTTGGGACAGAGTAAACCTCATCATGGATATGATGGGATTAGTTCTAGAACACAATTATATAGTACATCAAGGCGAGTTCTTTAGACAATCTCGAGGAGTGGCCATGGGAGCTTCTTGTGCTCCCATTTTTGCCAACATGGTCATGCTCGAGTGGGAGAACCTACATATTTTTCCTAGTGAGTTTTACAAGTACATCAGGTTATATACCAGATTTTTGGATGACGTTTTCATCATCTGGACTGGCCCCGTAGAATTGATACCTGTTTTTATAGAGTACCTCAATAACACTACAGACTTTTTAAGGTTTACTCACCAATTTGATAAAACAGGTATTGCATATTTGGACACCTGGATAGGCAACACTGGTACCGGGTTTACCTCTAGACTATATAGGAAGCCCACGTTTTCTAACGACTACATCCATTTCAGTAGTTGCCATCCACCACACATTTTTAAAAACATTGTGAAGGGCCAGTGTATAAGAGCAGCGAGAATGTCATCCACCTTTGAAAGTATGAAAAGTGAGTTAGATACAGTTACTAAACTATTTCAGGATCGAGGCTATCCGAGGACCATGTTGGATAATGTAATTTCTTATGTGAAAATGCAATGGGGACAAAAATATAAACCCTTGTTGGGTAATAGTAATGTACTGCTGAAACAACTGAATAAGGATTGGGATATGAAAGTATGTGTGATAAGATTTAATCCATTTGTTTGTTGGATCAATGAAATTCTTAAAAAGCATTGGTCCTTAATTACAACTATGGGTCCTATTGGAAATATAGTAGGAACTGAGATATGTACAGTTTACAAGACAGGAATTAATATAAAAAGAATAATGGAGTATGGAATGAATGGAGTAAGTGAAAAGAGAATGAAGGGCACTAGAAAATGTGGATTCTGTAAACAATGTACCCACATAAATACTACACAAAAGATTAGATTGGGTAACATTATGAATACCAAGGTAACAAGTAAAAGTGGGAATTGCAATTCACAACGAATAGTGTATATAGCTACCTGTACAAAATGTTCGGCCTTTTATATAGGTAAAACCGAGAGGAGGTTTAAGACTCGTATATACGAACATATGTACAGGATTAAAAAGGGTGACACAAAAAATGCATTATGTAAGCATATTTTGGACAAGGGGACAGCACATAATTTTACTTTCGCCATTATTGACCAAGTAGAGATTAATGATAGAGGTGGCAATTGGAAGACATACTTGGCCTGGATTGAAAGTAAATGGCAAATATGTACAGATGCAACAACACCACCAGGTATTAATGATTATATCAGTTTGAAACCTTTTTTAGCTCTGAATTAAAGGGTTATAATACTTGAGAATATGTTTCCAAGCATTCTCAATATTCTTAATATACTGTTTAAGTATATTGTACATCCTGTGTTATTATTACTGAATACATGTTACTTTTGGGATATTGTATAGGATCACAGTTTATCTACCTAACATTGCGGTAATGAGGATATAGTAGTGCAGGTGAATAATGTACCAGTTCCTATATATTTCTACTGTATAAGTATGTTGTATATCCTGTATTATTATTGAATACATAGTACTTTTGGGAAATAGTATGGGAATACAGCCTTTTTACCTGACATTTGGGTAATGTGGATGCAGTAGTGTAGGTGAATAATGTATCAGTTCCTATTTATTTCTACTGAGTATATAGATAATTATTATTACATGGTATTAATACATTGAGTGGAAGACAAAGTGTTTAAACAGTTGATGAAAGTCATACCTCTTTTAGAAGCATGTAGTAGACGCTTCAGACAATATATGTAGGCTTTATAATTCTTTTAGGGGTAAGTTTTGGGTAAACATAATATATTAAATTGTAGATCGGGTTGTTTTAATTATGTTAAACATACAGTGCTGTACAATAATAGCATTTAATGTATGTATTTATGCATTTAAATAGTAAATTACTAATTCAAGGATTTTGGCGCCAAAAATGCTATATAAGGAATGGATTGTAGGAGCTTCATTGGTTCTGATGAAATCTGTGTGGAGACAGATGAAAGCGCTTAACCATTCTAACATCTGAGCAGTTTTGTACGTGATCTTTTTGTTAATAAATCTGTGTACGTTGGTATTCCTGCTTCGAGTTTGTTGGGGCATCTTGAACCTGCTATTCTAAGGAATATACGAGTGTCATCTTGAAAGAGTCAGCTGCCTATCTCAGTGTATAGTCAGTGGCCCATTGTATATCTGAAATAATTGCCATGACTTCACTTTGTTGATGTCTCACACAGGAGTGTTTGTCATTCCCAAAGTACTGAAGAAGCAGTATGCAGAAGACTGATGGAGGGTGGGATGTTTATACAGTCATATTATGGAGTGGCTAAACATATAGGCTCAGAAAAAGAAACCTGAAATACAAGAATTAAGAAATGTGCTATGCATTACCATGTGGTAAGCCTTTTCTGTGACTCGCACACAAAATTACATACAAAAGTCCTTTTATGTCATTTTTAATAAGAACAGATAAAGTTCATATAATTTCAGTAAAATTTCAAGATTTAATGCATAATGAGTCTGCAAAGCACAGAGATCATGCCTCAGCTTTACACCTTACTGTGTCTTCCTTCTGGAATGTATACTAATTTCCTTAAGAGCACACTGTGTCATGTCAAATTATGTGCAGCAGTCTGTCACACGCAGTGTATATTGTCTCTTCCAACTGTTTTTATCTGCTTTCTAGTCCTACAGATATTATGACCCTGTATTCTTTTCAGTAATGCATTCCTTTACATCCATCAAGATTTTCTGTACCTCAGATCTTAACATTTCCTATTATACAGTGTTGCCAGGTTTTTAATCGTGGCTGACATGATATGTGCAATGTAAGAAAAGCACATTCACTTTGGTGTTTTCTACTACTGTGCCTATTTATTCTCCAACATTGCCTGAAACAATAGAAGCTGCCTCATTATTTTGTCAGAGGTCATGCTATTAGTATTCATTGCTTTGCTTTATCTTACATGTTTCATTTAAAGTAAAGTTATTGTGCATAATTTATTATGCTATACATTTGCACCATAGAAATGTAGACCAAGATAACAATTCACAGGCAGCAGTGTTCTCCAGAATTAACACAATTTCAGCAAAGCCTAAAATGTTCCTTCTGGTCTGTTTTCTCAGTGATACATTCAGTTGTCTGACTGACATTGATCTACCCATACCAGTGCTAAGACCTTGCAGTAATTGACAGAAATGAATTTATACTTCATTTTGTCTCATGTATTCTAAAATTAATTTTGTATTATATATAAGATGCCTTTGCATTACTCCTACCAATATGAATTATGTCAGGCATCTTAAATTATTATAATCTCATATTCATAACAGTTACCCTGGTTACAGTACTCTTGTATTTGGTATTACCTTTCCTTATTATATGCAAACGTAATTTGTTTTCTTTTTCTGAAATGCCTATTAAATTCTGTTTAAGAAGCATTCCTGAATTATCCACCTCAACCTGAAGAAAAGACAACTTAAATTATTTTACTCTTGCATTCACTATTGTTAACACAGCCACTTTACACAATATTTTTTTTATGTTTTAATGTTTCATCAAGCTATTACTAATACAATATTTGATTTAATAATATTGCCTCCCTTTTTGTGGATCTAACGGTTTTATTTCTGCTGTTCAGTTTGAGTCTATTGCAAACAGTTTTCTCTATTTTTCTGAAAATTAGAATTGTGGTATGTTTGTTTCACTTTTCTAAAATGTAAATGGAATAGGCAGACAGGTATTAATCTTATTCACAATTTTTTAGAAACACAACCTGTAACTAGTACACTGTTAAGCAATTACATATCCTAAGTCACATAGAATGTTTATATGTGCATCAGTATTTAACTCTAACATGCTATCAGATTAGCACATTTGCCAGAACAGATAAGAACACATTTAAAATGCAGTTTAAATCATTTGTTGCATATCAAGTTTTCTGTTGTTTCTTACTGGTAATCTAAGATCATTATTCAGAAGGTCTTAGTGTATTCTCCTTCTCAATACATTTGATAGAAGGACTTACTTGAGCAAAGGAAAGGGCAATCTGCCATGTGATGAAGTAAAAAGAGCTAAGACAAAGCTAGTCAGGGCAGAGGAAGCACTATGCGTGCCAGACTTCATCAGTGGCTGGTGAAGTTAAGTTCAGTTTTATACAGTTATGGTTATTCTTCAGGTGCTGAAATATGGCCCACAGGTGCTATAATATGGCTACTATGCAAGTCTCTATAAGCCCATATCAGAAGAAGGAGACCTATGTAGCTTAACTGCACATGGTGAAGTGGATAATGCCTCATAGGATGGTTGGTTCCCAGGCCTATTCCATAATTGTTGCAGATCTTCTGTAGTTGTTTACTTTATGTAAATGATAGTGCTTGTTGATATACTCTGTTCTTCAAGATTGCCGTTCATTTTGGTGCAGTATCTAGATGGACTCTTTGCATGTCCTAGCTGGGGAACTTTTTTCACTTACACACACTTTGAGCTTGGTGACATGAATAGCTATTATTGTCCTTGTAAGTACTTTTTATTTAAAAATAATAAAAAAGCATAAGTTGTAGGTACTAAAGTTAATTTCTGAGTGCTGCTGTCACTCCCACAGTTGAAGAGGTATCAGTACTGTTCAAAGGTATAATATTACTGCACACCTGTTGCCATTTTACACCTACTGTGTACATGATGTGAAGTCCATGTTTGTAAATACCTTGAAAATTCTGTAGATCCTGCTTTAAAGAAAGATTTCAAGGAATAATGTAGCAATATATGGACTTTGATGGTAGAGCACACTGTTGAAAATGTGCATGTTGTATTGTTAAACATTGGTTGGCTGATCAGATTGTGTTAGATATTTAAAGTGATTAGCAAAACTTGCCACACTTTTTCACTAATCTTTTCCACCATGGCATATGGTACATACAGTGTCATGACACAGTCTTCTCTTTGTCATAATTAATGTATGCGACCCATGTGCACATGAAACACTGATGTCAGGTCAGCTTTCAGTGAATTTTATCCCACAGTGACATCAACATAAGTTTAATGTGGGAATGCATCTATAGAATTTAGTAGTTGTGCCACTATGCATATGCAGAACCCTATTCATTAAAGTCTATGGCTGCAGTGATGCTATTCCTACAGTGATGTGACCAAGGGATGCAGAAGTATTATGTGGGTATATTCATAACAAACATGTTTATAAAGCTTTCAGTTCAGAAACCTCTTTGCATAAAATATGAATGATATGCGAGTGTTATAGCACTTAAGCTGCAGCATTGTATGATGCATGTACAAGCTGTGACTGAACACTTTAGAAAATTCAGAATACTACTTTTGCATCTTGCCTAGTATAGAAATACAGTTCCATCCAATGATTAAAGGTTAATGAGCATACTCTTAACTCAGTGGTTTATTACTAATTAAGGCATAGTTGTAATAATTCTCCAGGGGTGTGTGATATACATGGTATCATCAGGGATGTGTGATACACACAGTACCATCAGGGATGTGTGATACACACAGTAACATCAGGGATGTGTGATACAAATGGCACCAATGGGGATGAATGATACACATGAAACCATCAGGGATGTGGGATACACATGGTACCATCAGAGATGTGTGATGTACACACACAGTAACATAAGGAATGTGCGATACACACAGTACCATCAGAGATGTGTGATACAGATAGTAGCATTAGGGATGTGTGATGCACATGGCATCAATGGGCATGAGTGATACACATGAAACTACCAGGGATGTGTGATACACACAATACCATCAGGGATGTGTGATACACATGGCACCATCAGGGATGTGTGATACACACACAGTAACATCAGGGATGTGTGATACACACAGTAAGATCAGTAAGAGCATACTGTTTTTAAAGTCATATGCAAAAAACTATCCAAATAACACACCTTTAATATTTTAAATATCCCATAAAATGTGCATATAAATGTACAGTTCAATACAATAACTTACAAAGTTAAATTGCTATCAATATTCATTTCCCTGGGTAACAATGTTCTGAAATGTATCATCCTACATTATAGCTTATTCAGCTCTTCTTTTTGCACATGACTTTAGAAACAGTATGCTCTTAAATTTAGGTTTTTGAAATATTTAAAATGTGTTTTCTAAAATGTACCTTTAGGTTGGGTCTATATTATATCCTCGAACGCTTAAAAAAGAGAACGCTGATTGATCAGACTTATTTTCGCAAAACTGCAAAATATCGAAGCAGCAGAAACTTGAACTTTTTCATAGGGAAAGAATTTGGTTGTCCGTTTCTGTTGCTTTGGTATTTTCAGTGTTATGGTGGAAAGTTACCAGTCGGATTCAGGAAAGTGTGCGATTGTGTGGATGTGAGTGTTAGGGTGATTTAGGTGAGTTAGGGTTAGGGCTCAGGTTAGGTGTGTGTGCGATTGAGTGGACATGAGGGTTAGGGCGGATTTAAGTGAGTTAGGGTTAGGGAGCAGGTGAGGTGAGTGTGCAATAGTGACGGCCCTTAGGGTTAGGGTTTGGGTTAAGGTAAGTGGGTAGTTAGTGGTGTGTGCATAGTTTAGTGTAGGGTTAGGTATCAGATTTTAGGTGTATGTGTGTGGATTTCTGTTTGTTTGGTGTGCTTGTGTTGTGTGTATGTATTTTGGATCAGCGATTTTTTTCCCTGGGAAAAAAATCACTGATCTGACAGTTCGAGATTGTAAGCTTTCACTTAAATTAGGTCGATCAATCAGCGTTTGCTTTTTTAAGTGTTCAATGATATAATATAGATGCTGTAGGTTGATGTAAATTTAAAATAAGATGCAATTCATATATATTGTGTTTTCAAAATGTGTGTTTTTTTAAATGTATCTTTAAAATGTATCTGTAATAAAAAGTTTAAGATGAGCTATCTAAGTTACTGGTGTTTTATTAGGAGGGTTTAACTGAATTATTTGTAGCAATTATCTACACTTGAAGTTGGATGGTATAAAATAAGGAGTATGTTGATGTATTATTATTCCTCTAAAGGCAAAAGGCTGAGGTACCAGAATGAATGAATAAATAAGAGAATTTTTCAACTTAGTGTTATGTTTGATGGAAGTCTAGCCCTGTTCTTGTGTTTTTGCTCTCTGGGAATACTGCCTGCCCCCTAAACACCCCTCCCCAACAAAAAGACAGATAGTGCCTATGCATCCCTCTGGTGTTAGATTGGGATGAAAGCAAAGGTTCAAACTGGCACAGTCATGTGTTTCAAGTGACCATTGACATACATAGACATAGCATGCCTCCTCACTCTTAACCCCTAACCTCCAAAGGCAGTCACTTGTATACGTACCTGATGTGTGATTGTGAGGAAAGTGAAAAAATAATGATTACAGTAATGTATTACACTTTGTTGTTCCTAGAAAGTACATTCCCCCTACACAAGATGTAGTAACCTTATTTGTCCAGCTCTGAGGTCTGTGAGAAGAGAAAAAGAAACCATGACCAGACTGTCCGCAACCCAAACACAAGGTGTGTATCCTGTGCATACCTCTAAGATTTGATTGCAATGAAAATAAAATAAGTAATAGCCTACAATCCCCAGACCTCTGCATAACCTATAGCTTTCTATATGCACACACCTGAGCAGGGCTGGTTTTAGAATGGGTGCGGTTGAGAGCAGCGGCTTTATCTTAACAGGGTCATATCACATCACTGTTCAGGTTAAAGTATGTAATTGGAAAGTTAATACATTTTTTCTCATATTTTTTTCCTAACCAGCAACAGATTTTGTGGGGCCTCCACACAGTCAAGGATGATTAAGGGAGCCCCTTGTATCCATTTATACAGTCTGGGGAGTGGGGGCCAGCAAACTCCGGAAAGATCTAAGTGTTTAAATGTTTGTTAGTTGCATTTATTAGTGATACACAAAAGGAGAATGTATGTGTCCTGGCAGTATTGGGTGTGTGCACAGATAAAAATTAGTGATATTTTTTACACATACATACACACACACATGAACACATGTATGCACATGTATAAACCATAGCAATACTAGTTTTATATTTATTTTAGCAAATAGCAAAACATTGTGCAATACTGGTAGTGCCACACCAGATCAGTGATTGTTGTTTAACAGCCATCAAACAACAGCATGGGTAAATCACTCAATCACTCTTCCCTAATTTTGCTCATAATTGTGCTCTTTCCTTCATAAAAAAAAAATATATATATGCTGATAAATCATTCAGGATTACAGGCAGTCAGTAAATCCAGACATCAGAGTTTCATACTTCTTATTGTCCAAAAAATGCATGTTGGTACAAAATGTGTTATTCTATTAACTTTTTTAAAGTGAATTGGAGTAATATTTGAAACCTGCTCCCGATTTTGAGGTTTTATTCTGCTATTATTTTTGGCATTGCACTGAATTCTTCAGCAAAGAAGTTGCTAGTTATAGTGGCTGGTGTTATGTCTTTATTTATAAAACTCCCTGAAAGAAAAAAAAACATCCCTGATGATTGGAATCATCAGCTCTTCTTAAAATCCAAGGTTTACACTGAGATCAATCACTCTGAGCTTTTGAGCTCTCTAGTACTTATTTTGTTCTTGTTCATTATCAGCTTTATCCTAACGGGGTCATATCACAGCCTTGCTCAGGTTAAAAAACATAAACAAAAAATGAATGCATTTTTTTCTCATTTTTCCATACCCAGCAGCAGCTTTTGTGGGGCCCCCACACAGTTAAGGATGATTACACATCCATGGGTGTTGCAGGTATCTGGCTGTGTTGTTAGTTTTAGAGAGAATACCCACCAGCAGGGTTTAACTAAGCCAGAGGCACTATGGCAATGGTAAAATATTTAATGGAATTGTGAAACCTGTTACTTGATAAAACACTATTACTATATCTAGATATATCTTTGGATTTTAAAGGAAATATACATGAGTTACTATCCACCTGGTTTATTAAGTATATAAGATTGTTGTACTAGCTTTTGTTGGTTTGACAGACATGTTACAAAATATGAAGATAAGATAACTTGCTGTGGTTCAGGGCCCCCCAGGAACAGGGGGCCCCCAACAACCCCAGGGTTTGCTGGTGCATAAAGTCGGCTATGGGTATCATAGTCTTTGTTGTTAAAATGTCCAGAAAATGCATGTCACTGGAAAACCTGTCCTGTTAACTTTTTAAGTGAATTAGAATAGTTTGCTTCTTATCTGTTTCTGATTTTGCAGAACATCACTGATTTTGCCTCATACGTGTGCTGTCCTTCATTAACATAATAAGTACTAGTGTTACAACAAGTAGCCCCCTCACCTTTGGTGCAGAAGATTGTGACTTCTATTCTCACATGAGATACATGGATTGCTGACACTGCAGTGCAGCATAAGGGAGGTGAGGGGTGCTACACTACTGAGTGTGTTGTCCTTTGGATGAGATATTAAACAAGGTCTCACCTGCTTGAGTTGGTGATAGCTCAGGTGGATATAAAAGAACCCACTACATCTATCTAAAAAGTTGGAAAATTCCCTGGACAAATTTCCCATAGTAGTACAAGTACCACTTCAGGTTTCCTCTGAAAAAATGCCCTAGCCTAGTGGGACTAACATGGTCAGCAAAGGGTAAATAAAATGTCTTTATTTCTGGTAAATCACTAAGGATTGCTGTCAGTCATTATAGTTTCATAGTTTTTTACTGCTCAGAGAATGCACATCTGTGCAACACGTATTATTCTTTTAACATTTTAAGTGATTTGGAGTTGTCTGGCACTTATGTTAATGAACTGCTTCCTGTAGTCAAAGGTAAAGGGTTTGAATCCTTTCATCTCCATTTGCCTGCTTTATGGTTTTCAACAAGGCATTTACCACTGATAAGTGACACTTTGATCACTGGGTTTACCTGGTTGACATAAAATAATAACATTTAAAACTTGACCCATTTTGTCTTCCATTATTTTCACCTTTGTCCTGAATTCTTAAACAAAGAACTCAAGAGGTATATTAGTTTGTTCCATGTAAAATTGGTGGTGTCTGGCAAAACTGTTGTGGATTATAGTCACTAAATATCATGCCTGGGAGTTTCAGATTTTCCATCCGTCAGAAAATGCTTGATAATGTAAAATTTTTATTCTATCAACATTCAAAGTATATAAGAGAACTATTTAAAAACTATCCATGATTTTTGTTCCTTGTTTCTGGTTCTTGAACTAAGAAGTTGAGATGACAGAGGAGTGTTGCAGTGTATGATCTTGGCATCATTGAGCTGAGATTCATTTGTGGGCCCAGTATTTATGAATTTGTTCCATTCACTTCATCTCAAGCAAATATCTGAGGTGTACAGTCATACAAGTCACTATATTTGATGAGTGTATATGGAGGTCAAAGATCAAAGCATTAGCAATGTAGTGGGTAGAATGAAGAAATAATAAATGAAATGGGGAGAAAGGCCAAAGAATTTGTCATAGAGAATTTGTAACTAGGAATGACTAGGAATTCTAAGAGAGAATATGAGAATAATTTGCTTATTTGTGTTTGAATTTGGCAACAGGGGTGCATCCTAGACTTTTTCATCTCACCTTAAAGTCTCTAATGTTGACGAGCTGATTTTGTGGTTTAACACAATATATTACAACTGTTGTATAACATTTTTGTCTTATAAATGGTGTAAAAGGAAACCTTCATGTTGTAACCAAGTGACTGTTTTGGCAAGCAAAGACCAGGGGTATCAAACAACTTAAAATATCAGTTTAATCATGGTGTGACCTTCCTTTCTAGTTAGTAAATTTGCCATATTTTACCCATCTGTTCTACACTGTACAAGATAGTTTAGTATTCCACATTTTGAAGATGGAAGGTTGACTATGACTGCAGTTTCTTTAACTCCTTTGCATGTTGATGTTATGGACGGTGTGGTATTCATGATGTTGCAAACCTGCTCTTAACTTGTATTGCTTGACTGCTTATTTTTTCTTTTTTTTTTTTTGTTTTTTTTTGGCTGGGGCATTACTTGGCTTGCCCATTTGAGGCCTTAGACATTTGGAACTTTGTTTCTCCCAAGAGTCTCTAATGGTTGAAGAACTGGGTATGTGGTAAAACAAATATAAAGCAACATTTTAACCATGATGTGTGCTCCCTATCTAGTTGTTAGTAAAATATTATACATTTTGCCCATTTGTTCCACCTTATGAGAGGTAATATAGTGTTCCATATTTTAACAATAGACAGATGACTATGGCTGCAGTCTTTTTAATTCTTCTACTTGTTGGTACTATAGATGTTATTGTAATGCCAAACCATACTAAACTGTCCAAAATAAAGAAGCCTCAGCTTGAAAATTTAAGGATATGTAATGTTAATGATCCTAGTCATTAAAATTACAAATTCTTAAATTATTCTCCTGACATTTTGTTATAAACCATTATAATAACATTCAGAAAATGATGACTGCATCATTTAAAATCCCACACATCCAAAAAAGTAATCAAATCCTGGAATGGGTTATTGTGACCAGGCATTCCCTTCTGAGTGGTAACCATACCTATGATTTCACTTCAGATATTATTCTTCATCTTCTGGAAAATTAGTCATGCCTGCAGTCAGTCAATAATAAGAGTCATAGAGTTTTATACTTCTTATTGTGAAAGAAAAATATATATTTATACAAAACTTGTGTTATTAACTGTGTAAATGAATTACAGTAATATTTAAATAATTGTTTCTGATTTTAACCCACCCCCATTATTTTTTGGCTATGTTAAGAATTCCTGACCAGATAACTTGAAAGGTAGGGTTCTACCCCAAAACATTCAGATTTTATTTTTTTTTATATTGGTGTTATTTCAGAAACCAAAATAGAGTGCTAGGTGGTTCATGTTGCTACATTTGCTTGGTACAGGCTTTGTCTTTATCAGTTGGAAGGGGCTGTAAAATTATTACATTTGCTTGCAGTCTCAGTAACTCAACAGCTAGTACACTCACCTTTGGTGCAAATGGCTGTGGGTTCTGTTTCCATGCTAGGAATCTGGATTAGCTTCTCCAGTACTGTCAGTGGAGCATAATGGACGTACTGCACTCCTGAGTGTGCTATCCTTTGGATGAGACTTTAAAATGAGGTCCCATCTACCCGAGTTGGTGATAACCCAAGTAGGGAAGTAAAAGATTCCATGGCACTTTCCAAAAAGATTATGGAAAGTTTCTGAGTGTCCTGGACAAATTTCCCCTAGTCAGTATAAATGCTACCTTGGGTCTCCCATGAAAAGAGGCCATTGGTCTAATGGGACTTACCATGTCCACAAGAAAGTATGAATAAGGAAATTAAATAATTGTTCCCACTATATCTCAGTTATTTTATTAAATTTTGTACTCTATTTTAATGCAACAAAATCAGTAAATGATTATGGTTATTGTATTTCAATGGACCTACTGCTGTAAAGTGATCTTGGAGTTTTTTTTCCGGAATTATTTTTTAAATTTTATGTAACTAGATTGTTAGTCGTGTGAGTAACAGGTATCTTGCACAACTTCTGGAGCCTATATTTCATTTTTCATTGTTGTATTGTCAGAGCAGCTCTTACCTCTGTGACTGTAGCTATAAATGGTCACCAAAATAAACTTGATGAACTGCATGTTTTAGGCTTCTAATTTTCAGTCGAAATGCTGAGATACTGTCTGCCATATTCTTCCTGAGGTGTCAAAATATCATTGTAATCCAGGAACTGTTAATTGACCACTCTTGGTTCTAAATTAAAGAACCTTTAACACACATATAACCTGCTTTGCTATTCACCAGTGTGTGCAGTGGAAAGGTGTGTATTATGCTGAATGTTGGCAAAATGTGCTGTATTTCTTTTAAAAATATTTTTTTTAATATGCAACACAAGGCAAAATAAGCCTGACTTTCTGTTCTTGAATTTGTCTTAATGATATTTTTCTCTTTCTACTAAGGCACAAGATGTCTTTGCACATGGCATTTTCCTACCTTTGTTGTATTGGTAGATAAAACCTTGACTTTTTATACTGTAGCATATCATAATCCTTGATCATGAAAGATTATTTTTTCTGTGTTGTAAACATTTCCAGGATTTGTAAGATTATGGCGTTCACATTTTTTTTTTTTGTTAGGGAAATGATCTTTCATTTTTAACACTGGATTATGGGCAAGTTATAACTGTGCATCATGTATTCTATACTGTACTGGTTTGGTGTCTTTTTGTTCAACATGCTCTGCCAGCTAGCTACAGTGCCCCTAATTTGCCCTGGCAAGAATAGGAACCTGGAGCTGCCACTGATAAGGAAAGAGATTGAACTAAACAACAATGATGTGAAGGGATTGGCAGAATGCCAGACTGACAGTCTAGAAATGGGTAGAATTATATTCCTTGCCAAATAAATAACTGGATGTCTCCAAATCTGTGTCCACAAGAAGCGTGCATGTGTTAGAGAGAAATATGTTGTTGAAGTAGCTGTACACAGTAACTCAAGCCTAAACAACACAACTCATCCTGAATTATTCTTACTGTTGTGTGTGCCAGTCTTGTTTAATCCATGGTGAACAGAGATATTTTACATGCATGGCTCTTCCTTGTATATCTCTAAGAGTTCTTTATCAGTCAGTGTACCTAATACAAGCTCTGTTCTTAACAGGCATTTACAGTTTATGTAAAGTTGCTTCATGTTCCAGAATGTACATTTTGATATTATAAATATTTTTAGAACTAGCACCTTCATAGTTCAGTGATACTGATGCTAAGACTAAAAGATCATGTGAGTAACCACCTCCTGCCTTATCAAAGAAGACTCAAAGCCACACGCTACCTATCCTCATGACAAGCACCGGTAAAAATGTAACCACTACAAGAACTTTACATGCACATTCTGTTATTGTATAAATATGTCAGCTACCCGTTTTCACACTGTGGTTCTTCCTTACCAGTCTCATTTGTTTCTCTGCTCTAAATACTACATATGTGCATGCACACTGTCCTTCATACAGAATATTTTAACTCTGCACAGTACAAACGTGTACTGCATATATGCAGAAATCCCTCATTCACCACAATGTTACATTATTTGTACATGATATTCCCTTGTTTCTTTACAAGGAAACTAACTGAAATTTATCTTGGTCTAAGCCAACACTACCATTGACTAGGGTAGATTTTCCTTAATCTTAATTCAAGGGAGAGGTCCCCCTAACTAAATGACCTGCATGTTAACTATGGACTATTCTTGTGTGTACTACTACAAAGAAAATTAACTGCAGACATTGAATACAATTCTGAATATGACTCCTTCTCTCATTTAAGTGCCTGTAAGCAAAAAGGTGTCGTAAGTGGCCTAAGACTATAGAGGTGCAACGAAGTCTGTTCTGAGAAGTCTGTCATGAGTTTGCAGGTTCTGAAAGGAAAATAGTGCTTGGCTGCTTCCATCTGTAAAACATGTGACTTGAGTTCCACAGGTAGAAAATCTGGTATGAGTTTGATAGACAGAATATAAAAAAGTATAGTTCTTCCTACTGACTTTCTTATTAACTTTTTTTTTTTTTTTTTTACAAATGGACATACATGTTAACTAACTAATAGAGATACTTTAAGGATATTATTTGATAGCTTTAGTTCTCTGTGCCTTCTGGGTCTCTGGTTTGGTTGTGGCCTGGGGTTCCTTATTGCATGCGTTCTCTGTGTCACAGGGAGGGAAGCCACCTTTAAGCACTCAGTTCATACTGCCTTTTAAAAGCTGTGTCATTAAAGATGAATCAGCTTTACATGCATTTGAGACTAAGCCATATGAACATACTTTAACTTGTACCTCCTTCTGTTTGTACCAAACACCCCCTTCAGCAGGTAACAAAGCACATTACCCAACTTAAAGACCACAGACATTTCTAACTAAGAAAATCAAGGTTCTTAAAACCATAAGCAATGCTGATAGATTAGCTCAACTATCATGTTATTCTGTGACATTGTGTGTCTTTTAAAGTAACCTATGTCTAGTCCTCCATGCCATGAAGAAAGCAGCGATATCTGACATTCTGTGCCTTAGCAGGACCAGCAGCACATTAAACACCTATTCAAAAGACCTTACTGTACATAAACAAATTAAAGAAAAATCACTGGAGAATTAGGTTCATAGCCTAACACATTCATCACCTGTGGAACAAACTTCTGTACTATATACCATGACCAACTGACCACCTTCAAAACCAACTTAGTGGAAAGGAAGGGCAGCCACAAATTGTCCCAAGGATTACTTGTTTTCCCTTTTAATCAAGGAAGGTGAGCATTAGCATTAGTGTGTTTTTGTTAAGGGTGTTTAAGGGTCAGGCATCTTATGGTCACAATGACTGCCTATCTTGTAACTCCCTATGTTCTTCTACTTTTGTAACTGTTTATAATTTTTACTTCTTTGATGGCTACTTTTGGCCCCTCAAAATTTCAAGTGAAGATTAAGGCTTGAGCTGTTCCTATATCTAGTTTAAATATCAATGTCAAATAAGAAGCACATAATTTTTACTACCAAGAAGGGGGGAGTGCTGCTATTAATGTGACTAGGTGCAGTAAAGGAAAAATCTTGCAGAATTCTATCAACATAGTAAACAGACCATCTATGGTGGGGGCTGTAATTCTATGGAATATCTGAGTTCTTTCTCATTGTTTGACCCTCCTAAACAATATCCTCATGCCTTGTGAGGACTGGACATGCAACTCAGTCTTGAGTTTTTTTTTTTTCAGTTTTTGCAAAGTGTTAAAGACAGCTGTGGCTCTAATGTGTTCTTTGAGTGAGCATAACTCTCTTTGAAAGTTCGGCAGCCCATTTGTTGATTTTGTATTGCTACTTTCAAGCAGCTTTGCTGGTGGTCTAATTCTGCCTCCCATATCCTCTGTAAATTAGTGTTCCGTAGTTGTATGATCTCCACTAAAAACCTATTCCACTTATCTCATTTTTATGTATCTGTGGAGGAGACCCCTATGGATAGACCCACAACTCCAACTTGATAACTGGCTTCTGAGACATTACGGTATGAAATCCTGTCTACTAGCCAGATGACCATGATTCAATTAGTGCCCTAAGATTCTGAAAGATCCAGAAGGGGAGGAGTTCAATGATGAGGCAGAACTGGCCTGTTCAACAGTCTGGGGGTGGGGGGTATGGGGGCCACACTTCATCTACAATCCCTGGTGAAGAATGGAGACGGACAGAAGCATCTGATTTCAAAGAGTGTTACGCTAAGTGGTGGTTAGCTGGTCTTGTGAAAGCATATGACAAGCTCTGTCACTGTCCTACTGCATGTCCATCTCTTAGGACTTTCTTGGCTTGGGTAGGGGAGGAGGAGGGCAAGGATCATAGATTCCTCTGATGGCTGCCTGGATGTTGGCATCATCATGATCAGATCTTACCACTAAGGAATGAATGGGCAGAGTCATAGCAACTGGCCAGATGATTGGTAGATGTGTGTGAGGGGGCAGATTCAATTCCTCAGCTAACCAGTTCTTGCAATCTTTGAGATGTGTAACCACCTACACCATTCTCCATATGGTATGAACTTTCAACAGTTCATCCATAATTGACATTGATCTGAAGAGAAATAAAAGCATACTTCAAAATGCACTGGAGCAGAAAGATTAGTTGTACAGTATAGCTCTCAAACAGCTGGATAAATAGGACAAAAGGCGAGTACCCATTGAAAATGTTATAGTCTTCCAAAGCTTCAAGATGGAACTTGGATACAGCTGTACTCCTACATGGAGTCTTCAATGAAGAACCTGTGGAGGGTAATGAGGGACTAGTTCTCCAATGTATATGGCAAAGAGGTTAAAGACAGCTTGCTGTTCTGTTTATATGAAATAGGAGTTTGACACAAAAATGTACCAGACAGCGAGAGAGAAACAGAGAAACAGAGACAGAGAGAGGAGAAGCATTCCAAATATAGCTCTCAACCTTTAAGTACAAAAAATCTGGACAATCCAAAAAAATGGGGGAACAAAGGGCCAAAATCAAGGGCATATTTTATATATTACTCTTATAAACTTAGAACTTTAATAAAATCCAAAAGCCACCAATGATCTCTTCAAAACCATATCAAAAACAAATAAAACACAAATGGTAAAACTTTCTCAAAAACCTCAAAAATTTTAGACTTGAAGCTGAAGATGAGTTAGATTGGAAAGAGTGTTGTTGGCAGTTAAGACTAAATGCCTGTAGTTCCACTGGAATGAATGAAAGGAAGAACTATAGTGTTGAAAACAAAAGGGTTAATTTGTTAACGGCTTCAAGTCATATAATTTTATAGAAAAGGTATTTAATTGGTGTTATTATTAGTTATTGATCTGATGAAGTTCTATGTATACAATAAAAGTGCTTACCAAGTATTTTTTATTTTTTGTAATAAATTTTTGGGGCATTTGAAAAAGATTTAGTATTCGTGTGTTTAAACTTAGAGCTTTGCTAGATTACTAGATTTTATGTTAGCATGCATTTTCTGAAGGATATGAAGTCTGAAATGCAAATTTATATCATTGTTTAGTGATTTTAGTGCTCATTGATTAGCCAGAAAACAAAAAATGTACAAGGAAAATTTGAGGCAAAATTATGGATTTTCTGCAGTAAAGAGATGATGGAACATGAAATGGGATTAAATCTATAAATTTTTGGACTGAGGTAAAAATTAGTGGATATTCTCAGAAAGAATTTCAAGTGGAGTGTTTGTATATTACGCCAGAAAGTAAGCAGCAGTGCATGGAAAAGAGTAAGAATAGTGACCTGAGAGGCAAAGCCAGGTGGGTATCATAGGTTCATAAGTTCATAGGTGAGTACTAGGCTAATGGCCCTGGAGCCTTTACAAGCCTAGCTCCAAAAAATTGTCCAGGCACTGTGCCACACGACGTTAGTTCACAGTGCCCCTATCCAGTAGGGAAACTGGAGTGATCCCTGGGATGAACTTTCTGTTACTCATCCACTAGTCAAGATTTCTATTGAAGAGGGCCAGCGAGGTGCTCCGTTTGACATGAATGGGAAGCTTATTCCAGAGTATAGGCAGTCTTTGGGAGATTAACCTGTCCCTCCAACATGTTCTGTTAATTGTAGTAATGAGGTTGTGATCTCTGGAGCATGTGGCGGAGGAGACTGGAATTTCTTCAGGTGTAGTATTTCAAGTAGGGCTGGGTTGGACATGACTTTGTATGTCAAGCAGAGATCACCTCTAAGTAGAAGATAAGAGACTGAGAACAGCTGAAGTTTCTTGAAACTGTCCATGTAGGACATGTGTTTAAGGCCTAGGATCCTTTTTGTGAGGTACTTTTGTGGCCTCTCCAGCTGTTGTAGGTGTCTGGTCAGGTAAATGCCAAATGAGGCATTATATTCAATGACTGATCTAATGAGGGATGAGTAGAAAGGGATGATGACCTCTTTCTTCCTGGATGCGAAACCTTTACTTATAAGATGTGCCACATAGAAGGACTTTCTGACCACAGTGGCAATGTGGTGGTCAAAGGTGAGGTGGCTATTGACCTAGGTGCCCAGATCTCTTATCTTCAGTGTTCGGTGAGCTCCCATCAATGTGGTAATTTGTGGGAACTGCGTTTTTTCCAAAGGGGATGATAATGCATTTTTTGGCGTTAAGCTTCAGGCCATGGTTCCAACACTAGTCATTGGTCTCAGAGAGATGTAGGATGTCTGCATCACTTGGAGAGTTGATATGACTCCTAGCTAGCAGCCATCAGTGAACTTGGTCATCCAGAGTCATTCTGTGTTGGCCTGGACTTCTGAGAAGTAGATGCCAAACAGGAGAGGGCCCATGACTGAGCCCTGTGGGACACCACTCGTGACTGATTGACAGTCTGACTTGGAATCTTTCACTCTATGGGTCCTGTTTGTGAGCCAATTTGCAACCCACCTAGTGATGTAAGGATTGATGCCTAGTTTGGTGAGTTTATCAATGATGCCTGAGTGGGGAATGGTATCAAAGACCTTGGCCAGGTTGAGGTAGGCTGTATGCACTGCCTTACTCTCATCCACAGCCTTGGTGACTGGCTCGAAGAAGTCAAGCAGGTTCAGCAGGCAGGATCTCCCCTTGACAAAGCCAAACTGTGTGGGGTCAAGAGTTTGGAGAGTGCCTATATCTTTGTTAAGCAAGTCCGTGATGGTGTGTTCGATAGCTTTGCATACCAGACTCGTCAGGCTAATGGGGCAAAAGTTCCCAGGGTCTGTAGTTGCTCCCCCTTTATGGAGCAGGATGACTGTAGCAGTGTGTCATTCATTAGAGACATAGCCTGAGGTAAGGCTGTGATTGAACAGGGCACACAGATGTGGTGCCACTTTATTTTGTAGCTCATGTAGGATGCAGCAGGGATATTATCAGGTCCCATGGACACTGTATTCTTGGCTTTGGACAATGCAGCATTTATCTGTGCCACAGAAATCGTGGGTACCAGGATTTCTTCTGGTATTGTGATAGGGCCCCTGGGGGGGTGAGGGGTAAAGTTGGCACTGAATCTGTCGGTCAGTATGTTGGCTCTATCTATTGGCACAGTATAGGAGGTGCTGTTGTGCAATAACTCAGAACAAATCTGGGTATTGCCTTGGAGGTTTTTGATATAGCTATAGAAGGTTTTGTGGTTGTTTTTGGTGTCAGCTGCAATTCTGCCTTTATAGCTGGCTTTAGAGAATTTGATAAGGGATCTCAGCTTTTTGTTGAGACTGATAAGTGAGGTTTTCCAGTTTTGTGACTTCATTTTGTTCTGCAACAGTTTCTTCCTTCTGTTGTAGAGTTTATTGATGGCTGTGGACCACTAGATTGGCTTCCTTTTTTTTTGAGGAGAGCGTCTTAGTTCTATTTGGTATGGCAAGGTCCATGCATTTGTGTACATGCTCGTACAGTACATCGGTGTATGATTCGGCAGTCATGCAGCTATTTTCCATAGCCACCTCTGTTTTTAGGATCCCAAAGTTGGCCTTAGAGAAGTTTTTCAGTGTGGCCACCTTAGCGGGGGCTGTAGGTGAGATGGAGATTTCCATGGTGATCAGTTTGTGGTCGGATTTAACCAGGGAGGAATTGACTATAGTTGTGGAGCAGCAATCTCCCATGTTGGCGATAACCAGATCAACGATGTTGCTTCCTCTAGTGGGGGTCAGAATGAGCTGGTCCAGGGCATTGGAATTCATAAATTGCAGAAAGCGTTGGGCCTGTACATTGGTACTTGAATAGTTTTCCCAGTTGATGGAAGGGTAGTTGAAGTCACTCAGTATGAGAGTATTGGGTTGGACCTTGATAGATTCCAGGGTGCTTAGGAACTTGGAGTGAGAGTCTAGGGACATGTTTGGGGTTCTGTAGCAGGCTATGACTTGTATCGCTGTCTTACCCAATGTTAGTTGCACTTGAAGTATCTCAATTGCATTATGCTGGGCTGCCAGTCTTGAGGTGTGCGTATCCTTTACGAATATGGAGACACCACCACCTTTGGAGCTTCTGTCCATATTCTGGAGCCGAAAGCTATGTAATGAGTTGCAGCTTGGGAGTGCATGGGTGCTTTTTGCCTCTTTAAACCAGGTCTCTCTTATAGCACAGATGTCAACAGTCTCCATTTTGAGGAGAGCTTCGAGTGAGTGCATCTTGAGATTTAGACTTCTAGCATTGAGCAGCATGACCCTCAGATTGCATTTGTTTGTACCTGTTACAGTAGAATTTTGGTCTTTGGAACACTGCCTAAAAAAGGCACTATAGGGGTTGCAAAAGCCTTAGCTAGTACCCAGAATCCCAGAGGTGAAGATGCAGGCCGTCTCTGGCAAAGCATCGAGGTCTGTCGATCATGTCGTCCCAGGCAGACAGATACTGGATCCCCTTAGAATGACACCAGAAACTTAGCCAGTTGTCGAAGTCAGTCATTTTCTGCTCGTACTGTGGTATCATTTTGGGTGACGGCAGAATATTGCTCAGGGCTTGGGTCATACCTGCCTGGGCCACATAATCCAAGAGTTCCATCACATCTCTTTTCATATAGTCCAAGGAAGTACATCTCAGGTCATTCACACCCACATGGACAATGACTGAGTCATATTTGTACTTGCTGTGGAGTGACCTGAGTGCATTTGCTATGTGGCAGATCCTGGCACCTGATATACAACTGACTCTCACATTCTCCTTGTTCAACCTAGTGAGTGGGACATCAATGTGCCTTACAATTGAGTCTTCTATGATTAGTACATAACACTGGGGTTGGTATTGTGTTGTGCTGTTCGAGTGCATTTCTGTCTCAGGGGTCTCTGTTGTTTGGGTAAATTTTTATTGAGACTCTCCATGAAGGTGGGTGTATGGTTTGTGTTTCTATATGTGGGTTGTAATGGTTGGTGTTTTGGAGGGCTGTGTGTTCTGTGTAGTGAGTTGCAGGTGTTGATCTTCTCTTCTTGACCAGCTAGTCCGGTCTTGGTTGGAGTGTGCATTGCTTCCAGTTTGGTGATATAAGTGCATCTCTCACATGCATGAGTGCTGGAAGGTAAGAGGAGAGGGTTGTCTATGTACATTAGACAGTTGCCACACTGTCTCAGAATGCCCAAGTGCACCAAGTTAACTGGTGAAAGCATAGGAAATTGCCCTGCATTCATACCAGGAGTGGGAAAGAGGTCAGGGAAGTGGGGGGATGTCTGACGGAAAGTGTGGAGACTGAATATTTTGTTTTAATCAAATAGGATTATGGAAGGCTTGTAAAAGTTAAGGGCAGAGGGCAGAAGTAGAAAAAAGTCAAGGTGTTGGGTGAAGAACAGTGTTAAGGTAAGGTGTGTCTTTTTTCTGAGTTGAATATCTGTCTTTAAGTGGTTTGATAGTATATTTTAATGTGGAAAGGAAGTCTAATATAGACATATTTAGCTGCAAATGTCTTGAGATAGGATCAAAACATTAGATGCATAAACTCTAGGCACCCTAGCTGGATTGCATACAAGTATTTTTTTTCTGGTAAAATGAATAAAATTAATCTTGAACCAAATAGTCTGTGGACGATGTTAAACACCTAAAATACTTCATTTAAGCAGTCCCACTTGTGAAAAATCTAAGAGTATTTGTTTCTTTGGTCGATTGGCTGCTTGCTTGCTATATATTTGTTTGTTTAATCAGACTTACATTAGCCAAGCTATTTAAAGGCCCATTTTCAGTGGTGACCTGAGAAAATTTCAAGTTATAACAAAAAATAGTACATTCAGTGCAGAAATAGTCATATTCTTGGTACCACAGTTACAGAGTTACATTTTTTTTTACAAAAATTACTTTGGAAGTACATTAATAATCATGGTGACACAGTTGCAGTGTTATATTTTTTTCTGACAAACAGAATTGGAGTTTCATTACTGTAGTAAGAAATGTTTTTCAGATTAGAAGTTGGAAGAAGGTGAATGCTGCAAATAATAGCTAATTGTCCACCAATGTGTCCTCATTGCCATCGGCAAGTAGCTCTGACTGCCAATAAACTGAACTGTGAATACAATTCCAGGTTTTTAACTGACATGTTTCAGTGTAAGCAACACTTTAACTCATTGCTTCCCTACAAAAGTATCAGTGAATGTTACATTTTATTTTACTGCAAGCAGACAAGGTGATATCCTGTCTCCTGAGAGAATGAGTGCACTTAATTGGGTGATTCTGGCTATTGTTAATCAGACTTAGTATCTGTAACATCTGCATAGTATCTGTATTCTTAAATTCATGGTGTCTTGTTTTTAGGTGAACTACGGTCAAGTTTAGGATATCCTCATACAGTTTCTGATCAGGAATGCTGATTGTGTATTTTAGTCTAATAAGCATTAAACATCTAAATGTTTATATCATCTGGCTAAATGAGAGATTTGGAAAGCAAACCTCACACGTACTTAAACTAATATATAAATTGCAGTAGCGCATTACAGTTTTAACATAATAAGCTTAGTCCCCAAACTGAACTTAAAAAATGCATTAAGAAACCAGCAGTCTTGACTAGTAAGCCTGCCACCCCGCATATACAAAAAGAAGGGATTACTAGAAACGGAGGGTTAAAGAAATGATAATGGAGACTGGCACCTGACAAGAATGGATGGCTTATTCATAACGTTTAGATCTGTCTTCTTATTTGTGCTGACCTTCAGGGAATTAATCTGAATGCACAGCTGGAGACTGTTTACATAAACAACAGTAAAGTCTTTACAGTATTATACCTTTGGTAATAATGTCTTATAAATCTCCAAATGATTATCCATATTATCGTAAAACTCTGGTCTGACTATCAAAATCTGTAAAAATGCTTGAAAATGTTAAGTCTCATAGGAGAACTAAATATTTACTTTGTGGCTAGGATCTCTTAGATGCGTTTTTTTTTTGTACATATAATTGCCGACAGTCATTGCAAAGCATAGTGTTATTGCAGTGGAAAGATTAAGTTAGGATAATAACAGTAACCCAAAGGGAAGCATGGGTTAAGGTAAGTTAATGACAGAAATTCAGTAAAAAATGTGAATTAATAACAGAATGCCAGTAAGAATCATAGATTAAATCAGGTTGACAAAAAATAAGAAACGTGGATTATGTTTGTTGTTAACAGAAAGCCAACAAGAAGCATGGATTAAATTACGCTAATAACAAAACAAAAAAAAAAAACAGGAAGAAGCTTGGAGTGAGGGAATCTGCCCATGTTAAGTTATCCTAACCATTTTAACATAAGTCCTGCAACTTTAAAGTTCACCTAACAGCCCTGAACATTTGTGTCAGAACCTAATATTCCTCAGGTATGTTTATACATGTATTCAAGCTTTCCAGTATACAGCTAATAGTATCTGTTTGCCTATTTAAAGAATCCTGGTGCTATGTCACAGAAAGACTTGGCTAATGTGCAGAGAACATCAGTAAGCAGAGATGAGCATTTATGAATTTAACTCCTAAGCAAATGTCATCTTATTTTCCTTAATCAACCCATTATAGATTTTACCATTTTTAAATCTTTCGATGTTAATATGTACAATTATACCACATGGTTGAAATAACTGAATTCAGCCTGAGGAAGAAACTCATTTCTGTCTGTCTCTGTTTTAAGATCATATTATCGTTAAGCACCCCATATCAAGATAGAAGGTATTGGTTATGGTTCTGTAATCAATAATGAGACAGCAACTGCTTTAAATATAGGAGTGAGCAGAACTTGAAATCCATTAACAGCTGTTTCTAGGTATGTAGTCTCATGTTATATTTTATCAGATTGTTCTTCTTGGGTGTGTTGATGCAAGTAAGCCTTTGGTCACTTTTTTAAATGAATGACTTTGCTTTTTTATTGATGTTTTGCTTACAGCAGGTTTGTGTATTTATATTTGTTGTTCTGGAGGCTTGTGAAAATGTTTTTATCAAATTTGTTTATGATTTTTTTCCCTTTGATATGATGATTTGTGGGTATTTTTTCCTATCACAAGTCTGTGTTCTGCTTTTGTTTGGCTATTTTATCTAAATGCAGTGGACTTGCTTGATGTGCAAGACCAGTATGTACTGTAAAAGGGAGTGTCTCTCTTACCTCCAGTTTTGTGTGACTTGGAGTCAGTGTTATGGCATAAGGGGTTGGGGATAAGCTCTCCACATGGGGCGCAGGGGGTCTTGTTCACTTGCCAAAATGTTTATTTTGATCTTGCTTCTTTCCAATGTATGCTTTGTTTGAGCTATAGGAACAGAATTGACAATATGTTCCTTGGAAGGTTGCACATTAATGTATTTAGAAGAAACATACATAGTGTAGTTTTGCAGCATCTATATTAGAAATGCAAGGAGGCTATCTCTGTATATCTTGTGAGCTGTAGTAACTATGTTATGTTAAGGTTTGAAATCAGTTGTTCTTGTACCATTAAGGCTTAAGTATAACCAAGGTAAGTAAGAATATGTCTATGAAATTACCTGTCTTATGGCCATGACAAAGATTCAAATTAATGTCGAAGTAAAAGTATCATAGGTGGGTATAAAAGGTGACTTATGTTACATTAATGTTCCACATCTCACAGACAGAGGCTGTTCATGGCCTTTTGCTAGCTCATTCAAGTTGCCTATGCAGTTATGACCATGAAAACCTTAATGATATCGTATATATCCCTACAGAATTAACTAAATGTTCAGTGAGTTATAAATTATTTTAACTCATTCATATAGAATAAATCAAATGACATTAACACTCCTAATCCTGGATGCACCACAATGAAGATATTAAGCACCTTTTGTCACTTATAGTTTCATATTTACATTCACATTTTCATGACTGAAAGATCCATATGTCATTGAAGACAATGAAGTTAACTGCCATGGTGGGAGATGGAAAATTACATGGTTATTCTCCAGTTATAGTGCAGCATGTCAGAGACACTGCTAGCTGTCGGTTAATAATTATAAAGATATGCAATATTTACATATGTACATTAATATTCCCAATACCAGCTGGCTTGCAAACAATATCATAAGATCAGGTGGAACCTTAAATGATGTTAGAGAAAATTGTCAGTGATACCTGCACTGTAACTTGTGTGTTATGTATACTGCTAATTATATAAATATGCATCATTTCTTATTTATTTATTTATTTATTTATTGACATTTGTTAACCGGGTTGGTTCTGCTGGGCTTGTGGCCCATTTTCACAGGAGACCTGAGGAGAAAAGCTCCAATCAAAAAGGTGATATACAATTAAAAAGCAGAATACACCATTTCACAAATCACAGTATTTAAAGCAATAAATAGAAATATCAAGAATAAGTTTGCATGTTGATCAATACACTAATGTAACATACGGTGTGCGTTGTAGTTGGTAGAAAGCATGCAGAATAGGTTGCATAGGAGAGCACACAATAATGTATACACAAACAAGTAAAATTTTGCAAGAGAGTTTTTGAGCAGTCATTCACATTTGAGGGTAAAAACAGTAAGAGATACCTTACGGTAATTGGACATAACAAAAATAATTATGTGTGTTGATCAATATATCAAAGTAACGCACAGAGTGTATTATAGTAAGTAGAAAGTAGGCTCGATAATTCACAAAAAGAGCACACAGTAATGTTATATGCATACATTTATTTATTTTATTTTACATTTGTTGACCGGGATAGTCCAACTGGATATATGTCCATTTTCAGTGGAGGCCCAGGGAGAAAAGCTCCAAGATAATAATACACATTGAACATTTAGTAAATGCTAGTTTCAAGCAGATTACAGTCATAAGCAATACCAGCATTTAGCACATATAGTACTAACTTATTATAAAACACTTTACAAAAAACATTATTTTCAAAGTTATATATACATAACATTACATTCAGGTTTAAGACACACTGAGCAGCAGTTATACAATTGACCCCTCCTGAAATGGTGTGGTAGAAAAAAGTTAGAAGTAGTTGAAGGTAAGGCACCTAAGTAATAGAGAGGTCACTAGTTGGGGTTAGTGCAAGGACATAACCAATGATTTTTGAAGTATTTCTTGAGTTTGTTTTTGAATCAAGTTAGTGAGAGTTCTAGGGTCAAGTCAGCTGGGAGTCTGTTCCATGTTTTTTCCAACAGAAATGGCAAACACAGAGTCCCTAGCTGAGTAGTTGGATTTGTATGTTTGAACTAGGAGTCTAGTGGATGATCACAGTGGCCGGGTGCTGGTGTAGGGGCTGATAATATTTTTTAGTGCAGGTGTATTTTCTGGTTGGTAAAGGACTTTATGTGCCACTATTAGCTGGTTGAACTGCAGTAGGCTAGGCAGTTCAAGCCATCCTAGGCAATTTAGGTTGTGACAGTGGTGTGTCCAGTAGGCTGTGCCAGTAGCAAATCTGGCAATATGGTTATAGCAGGATGATAGTTTATTATGATGTGTTCTTGTTTAAGTTGGAGAATAGCGGTGAGGTGTAGAGAAGAGTTGATAGTAGATGGGAACGGGCAATTGCAGTTCTAGCAAGTGGGGTAAGGAAAGGTTTGATTCTGTAAAAAGAGAGACAAGTTTTTTATTAATGGCTTTGGTAGTTTGATTGGTATGCACATCAAACTTCAGGTTGTTATCTACTATGACACCCAGTAGTTTATTTTGGGCTTCTGGGAAATGATAGTTCCATTGTTAGTGGTTATGTTGAAGGATGGCAGGGGGGTTCTGTGTGTGGGGAAGAAGAGGAGCAGCTTAGTTTTGTTGGGGTATAGGATTACATATTGATTGGAGAGCCATTTTTTCACTATATTGAAGGTATTTGGGGTTAATGTGAATAAAGTAGCTGGTGAAGTGTCAGAACAAATCAAGGTGGAGTCAGCCACATATTAAATGCAGGTGGCATCTTGCATGACTGAATGAAGGTCGTTGATAAAGATGGTGAAAAGAAGGGGTCCTAGTATCAAGCCCTGGAAGACTCCTAATGTGATGGGTAGGCGAGATGATAGCTTGTCCTGCCATAGGACTGCCTGTTGCCTGCCCTGCAGATAGGATTGAAACCATTGGAGTGCATGGTTGTTTATGGAGAAAGCCTTCAAGCTATTTATAAGCATTTTGTGGTCAACCATGTCAAAAGCCTTGGATAGATCTAGAAAGAGTGTTAAGGATAATTTGTTATGAATGTGGTTGATGTTAGAGAAAGAGAGGAGGGCAGAAGTAGTACTGTGGTGTGGCTTAAAGCCATACTGAAAGTTGGCCAACAGCTTGTTCTGTGTGAGGTAGTGCATGAGCTGTATGTGTACACACTTCTCCATAATTTTAGCTAGAAGTGACAGAATAGCTATGGGTCTAAAGTTTGACAGTTCAGTGGAGAGATATGACTTGGGAGATTTTCCATATAGTGGGTACAGTAGCTTCAGATATAGCTCTGTTGATCAAGATTGAGATGGGGTATGCTATGGTGTCAGCAGCCTTTTGCAGATAGTGTGCTGGGTGGAGGTCGGCAGCCAGGGTGATGGGTCTTAGTTACTTAAGTAGGGCATGAATAAGCTGAGTAGGAACAGGTTGGAAGGTAAAGTATGTTTGGGTACTGGGTGTGGCTGCATTAGGACTGGAAACATTGGGAGAGAGTTGGCTGCCTAGAGACTGAATAGTCTCTGTGAAGAAGCTGTTGAAATTATTAGCAATGTCTAATGGGGATTTTTGTTGGGAAGCTGGGGGGGGGGGAGGTGGAGTGGCATTTTGGTCTGGGTGGAGTAGTTTGTTTATTCCTGCCCAGAACTTTTGAGGTTTGTAAACTAGTACTCAAAAAAGAATTCCTTGTCATCATATAATTGCTTAAGTCTCTTGCTCAAAGTGCTGATAACACTCTATGCCTAAGATTTAAAGTTGCCAACAGGTTCAAGTGTCTAGGCAGTGAGACATTTCCCTGTGGTACAGTTGGCTGGGGACACATGGCTGAAGTGACATTCAGCTGCAGGGACATCTGGCTGTTGCGAATTCCCTGTCGGCAAAGAGAAGAATGTAGTGCCATGTCCAAAACTTCAATAACCACATGCACAGGGGGAAAATAATGTCTATGGCACCTAAGGCAACATGAGACAGCAGGCTGTATAGCAGGCATCAGCAACAGATTGGCTGGTGGGCAAGTCAGGGGCAGTAAAAATGCAGTGCACAATGGGCAGTGCCCTTATAATTGGCATGTGTGTGTGTGGGTCACTATCCCCTTCAAAGTGTCTAATGAACATTACCTGAAATACATACTGGAGTTTAAATCTAACTACAGTAGCAGGCAAGATTCCCTCCATGCAAGAGCACACTTCTATATGTTGTACTTACATAAGCATATACTGATCACTGAGCACAACACTCATTACTTCTTCTGCCACCATGCACTAGGTTATTAAAGCTCTTGGCATGGCAGTGTGTGCTTCTCTTTGCCCACAGGGAATTTGCAAAATCCATGTTTGTCAACAGCTGAATGTCTATTCACCATGTGTCCCCAAGTAAATGTGCCACAGGGAAATGTCTCCCTGCCTACATGCCTAAATCTGTTTCTGACATATGACAACTTATTTGTGAAAATGTAGAAAAAAATATAATTCCAGACTTTTCTGCACCATAATACATATATTTTATTTATTTACCAGGAAAGTCCGACTTGGAACAAAGTCGATTTTCAGTGGAGGTCTGGGGAGAAATGCTCCAGACACATGTCTTTGTAATGTGGGAGGAAACCAGAGTACCCGGAGAAAACCCACACAAATGCAGGGAGGACATGCAGACTACACACAGAAGGGACTACAGCCGATAATCGAACCGGAGAACCTCTTGCTATGAGGTGATAATGCTACCACTGCATCACTATGCCATCCGGGGTGTATAAATATATATATATATATATATATATATATATATATATATATATATATATATATATAGATCAATATATATTCATATATTGAAATTTAATGGAAAGACAGTGACTGCACTAATTTTCATTATTATAAAGATGATTTTTTTAAACTCATTGATATTTGTCACTTATTAAAGGCATTTACTGTTCACAAGGTACTTATGTTTGGTTCCTTTGCTTACGTTCTTTAACCTGATTTTTCAGAAAAGCTGTGAACGTGTGCAGCGTACTGTAGTAGGAATTCTACAGTAACTAGATGTGAATGGATTAATATGCCTGTGCAGCATTTGACTGATTGTTGCCAGAAATAGCAAGGTATCCCGCCATATGGCATACACTGACCTTTCTAACTGCACTGAAAAAGTTACCATTGTTGGTAATAGGTTTCTGGCTGTAATAAGTTTCCATGCACAAGTCGGGTATTGTTGATGCCTGCTGGCTGGACAACAGTATTTCTACATTGTTTCCTTTAAACAGACTACATAAGATACTTGAATTTATCACGGATATGTTTATTCATGTTCAGACCACAGTCCGTTTTTTCCCCAGCTGTTCTGCCACACAGACCTAGTCTTCATCCATACTGGCCACATTTTTGGTTAACTTGCAGGAGAACCTTTAAGCTCTCTATATATATTACATTAGTGTTAATGTTTTTTTTTTCCTTTTTCATACTTTTTAGCAGAGGAACAAACAGAATGTTCTAGGCTGACTTTAGATGAAATGTCTACCTTAGGGAAGAGTTGCAAGTGTCAGTTAGGATTTTGACCATGCAATGTCCTATCAAGATAGGATATAAAGTGCATTTTTATTTAGTGTCATTTGAGTTCAGAGCCTGTGGTCAGTACTTTCATACCATAATACGCATAATCAGTGTAATTAGGGATGGAGACCTTAGCACTAAGTCAGATGAGTATTTTTTCTCTAGTTTCCACAGTGCACCCACATTCTCTCTGCTTTCACAGAGATGGCATAATCAATGTTATTCTGCCTCAGTACATTATCTTGCTACTCCAGGGCTCTAATTGTTGCACAAAAACCAATAATAATGTATCTGTAATTATGCCTTTTTGGTTTTTAATGCTCACAATGCACATACATTCTTACACTGCCACATTTTTTCTGTCATAAAGCAACTTCTGATGGCAAAATTATGTTAATCTTCTAGTAGCGTTGTTTGAAGCTGTTTAATTTGATTTAGTGCATTGTATATAAGATGCATAACTTGGCTGAAATGTGTACTTTGATCTGAAACTGTGACAGAATCTCTGGTAGAGAAAATAAGCTCATTAAGAGGGACAGCAGGCGTGGCTTGAATAGTGTGTGGGGTGAATATGTCCTGTCTAGGGAGCTTTCATTTGGTGGCCATATCATTTCTGGGGAGCTTCATTCAAAGTGTTTCTCCAGAGATTTTCTGAGTTTAGACCGTCAGGGTTTAGTAGGTATGTGGGGTGGATAACTTACATTTTCTTCCATCTAAAGAAAAGGAAACAAGAAAATCCTGAGATTTAATCATATTACTTTTTAGGTCACCTGAATGCCATATCTCATGCTATTATCTTCTGGAGATCATAACTCTAAGCCTGCAGCACTGCCCTTTTGAGCTGAAGTGACCATTCATATAGAACATCTATTTGCAAGTCTGAGTGTGGTAAATTATCTCACAATCATTATGAAATGTCTGTAAACACTGCATGTATGTCATGCATCAGTGCTTTAAACTGCATATATGCAAATAGATTTTCCTGTTTTAGTATTGTATCTTTAACAAACAATTTGAATTTTCTAAACCATGCTTTTTACATTGCAGAACATATTTGATATGATTTAGAATGCAGTTCACTTTTGACTGCCCACATGTAAGCAGCTTTTTGCCCACCAGATATTATGTGTAACTGACTCCATTTCATGATCAATGAAGCATTATCAGTTGCTGCTCATGGGTAAGATGCATGGCAGTTTTAGCTATCCTTCAAAGTAAGTTACAGGCAAAAGTAAAAAAAAAAGTCTGCTAATTACTTACATGGCGGAGATAATGATGTATGTAGACAGAGCTTCATATTACTTCTGAGAGATGTGTTTAATTGACTTAATTTGTTCCTTGTTCTAATTATATTATTATAGTGGAGAATAAAGAAAGGAGCCAGTTTAATTTGGGAGTTGTTTTGTTCTGATGTGCACACTCATTGGTTCTGTAATCCTTGCCATGTCATTATGCAATGGCTAGAGTGCATGGTCGGTAGCAGCTGGTAATTTCATGCCTTAATCAGCTGCATTTCTCTGAAACAGTGCGTGCCATTTGTTCTAGCTGTCTGCATCATTTATAGGACTTTTTGTAGGCACGTAAAATTTCAACATTTTTTATACTAGCTTGTCAGATAGCATCTTAAAATTGAGCATGTATGTTTGTTTCCTCTTTCAATGCTTTTATTGTTATATTCTAAGATATTGTGACCAAACTATGAGACTAAAAGTTAGGTGATATTGTTAAAATGTGTAAAAGCTAACTGATATTGTTAAAATGTGCAGATACTCTTCATTTACATGGTAACAGAATGAGACACTAAGCCTGTGTAGACTGCTGTTGTATTCCTTCATTCTACCTGCCCTCCTTTCCTATTGTCACTCTCACCTGTCCCCCCCTTTCTCTATTAAATGCATCCCCCATACTGATAACTTATTCCATGGTTTCACAGTACTCTAAATGCAAAAATAACCTGTACAGATCCATGAGGAAGTTCACATTGCATACCCCTCTGCTTTGCCTCTGCTCATTCCTACTCAGGACAGTCCCTTGACATCTCCTTAATTCCTCTTGTTCACATGGCCATGTACCACTGTCTCGTCTCACCTCCGATGAGAAAAGTGTTACCTTCTCAAGTCCCTGGCCATATCCTTTCCATTAATTCCCATGCATCATCTTGATGGCTTTGCTCTGCATTCCTTCAAGCAGCTTATGTGTAAGGTCCTCAGAACTGCGTATTAGTATTCAGTGGGTTGGCTTGACAAGCCCTGTTATATTCTAAACATTCCTCTTTTGCACCTGACTCTGTCTCCCTGACTTTGTCCCTAGCATTCAGTGTTCTCTTGCTCTGCTCCTGATTATCCAGGTCTGGTATGACCAGCCTTCCAAAATATTTTTCTTCTAAAAATAAAAATATTGCATTTGATCAAATGTTTGTAATATGGAGTGTCTGTTATGCCAGCAAGAGTGTTTCAATGATCATATGATTGCTTCTGCCAGCATTACTTTGTGGGAGAGTGTGAAACAGAGGGGAATGTTGTGCGATCTCGGAGTCGGTATACATAATTAGCCAGAGGTGTGGTGTTGGCAGTGAAAAGGATTTGCCCGCAGCAAAAGCAAGAGTTTTTTGCCGTGACTTTTCTGACACTTTGATATTTTGAAATGCATCCATACACACACACACACACACACACACAGACACACACACATATATATATATATATATATATATATATATATATATATATATATATATATGGGTCTACTTTGTTAGAACGAAAGACCACAACACTGAAACCCACAACACCGAGCCCGTAATTGCAAAACACACAGAAACACACACAACTGCCCCAAACTTCCAAACACACAGCCCTACACTAGAGATAGGCAGGGGGGCAAGCCCCCCTTCACACCACATATGGGGGGTTGTGCCCCCCACACACCCCGTACTGTAATATTCTTACTTCGAGATCACACAAACCAGACACACAAGGCAAACTCACACCCACACATTACAGTCCCTCACACACACACACCACATCACAACACACACTTACATACAGCAATACTCCTCACAGATACACTTACACATACATAATTACCTACAGCAGAACACCAACAGTGCTGAATCAAAATCCTGTCATATCGGGATTTTGAATTTCGTGCTTTTCGGTGTTCCGGGGTTTCGTCCTTCTGGTCTTGGTGATGTGGATTTTGGTGTTGTGGTCTTTCGTTCTAACGAAGTAGGCAGATACTGTATATATATATATATATATATATATATATATATATATATATATATATATATCTATAGGTTCATGTTAAATGAATGAATCGCCAGTTCAACGACAGTCAGAACGACGAGACCACATCACCGAAAGACTAAGTAAATGACAAACCACTTCCCCGTACATCAACTGCATGACTATACAGTATCCGCCTAAACTACAAGCAGGAGCATCCAGTGAACTGCGGCCAAAAGTCACTATAAACAATGATACTAAACCATACACTATGTACTCTGTACCACTTACACAAAACAATGGATGAGTCCCATATGAACGGTTCTGGTGTAATCGGCAATGTTTATCCCACCGTACAGTCCCAACGCAGCAAAGACATCCTTATGATCGAAGGTTTCCCCTATCACTGTGAGAGAAGTCAGCAGACTAAAAGGTACTGGGGATGCAAATACAAAATCACAGGGAGTTGTAGAGGTAGGGCCGTTACAACTGTGGTTGCTAATGGCGAATGGCTGGAAAAGCCAGTCCACCATAATCATGCAGGTGAACCCAGGGAAGTACAAAGGTATATTGTGAGCTGTGATGTTAAGGATAAAGCTAGACTTAGTAGGAACAATCCGTGCCTAGTTGTGGATGATGTCCTAGCTTCCACGTCCCTGGCAACTATTCATGAAATACTGAGTAGGAAAGCCTTACTGCAACAGGTTAGCCGTGTACGTCGGAAAGTGTTCCTGGAAGAAAGAAACGAAAGTCTAACTTTAAATACTATAGATTTCCAAAAGTTCCCTTTGAAAACTGGTAGTTTCATTAGCAAAACATTGTCAGATGTTGGTACTGGCACTACAGTAGTTGTATTCAGTACTATAAAGAATCTATATGACCTCAGTAGAGCCACAATCTGGCTAATGGATGGGACCTTCTTTTGCAAGGGTGTGTGCTGCAGATAACTGTAGAGCATTCACAGCCTAGTCATCTTTGGAAGTTATAGAAAGGCCATTCTACTGGTGTATTGCCTAATGTCAAAAAAGTCACTCAAGGCATACAATTACATGTGGCATGCTATCTTTAACCTGCTGTCAGACAACAGGTTTGAGCCATCTGTGAAGTATGTGCTCTCTGATTATGAGACCGCCACTATGAAGAGTATTAGGCTGAATATCAATGGGGCTATGTCTAAAGGCTGTCTTTTCCATTTTGGCCAAAACATATGGCGTAAGGTACAGCAGTTAGGATTGTGTGCACTATACAATAGCAATATGTCCTTTCAACTACATGTTAAAAGCCTGATAGCGCTAGCATTCTTGAATGAAAGGGATGTGACAGCAATGTTCCAGCAATTGAGGGAAGTGTTTCCACCACAGGGGATGGAGTTGCTCCATTACTTCTCTGAGTGGTACCTTTATGGTAAACTAAGGAAGTTCAGTACCCGTACCACCTCTATGATGCAGATCCATTCGTTGTTTCCAGTGTCATTCTGGAACATTTCCGAGTTAAACCAGCTCTTCCTACCTAGGACGCAAAACAGCATGGAAGCCTGGCATAGGCACTTGAAGTGCTTGCTCAGTGGCAGGGGTACTGACCTAGCTGTATTATTAAATGTTCTCATGAGAGAACAGAACAGGGTTGATGAGTTTAGGAATCTCATGGCAACCAGTATCCACTCATGCCCAAAATGATGTTGGTTACTGAAGAGACATGCACAATTCAAGACTATTTTAGATAATCAGGAGTCTTATAGTAATGTTAACTTTGTGACAGCTATAGCCAAGCTACTAAACTGTGACTGTGGAACCATGAACTGTCACATCTACGTAGTGCAACTCCCGGGCATAGCTATAGTGTTTATGATGCTGACAGTTTGTCTGGTTGCACTACATTAATATTTCTGTAGGGATGTGTTGTAATTCTTCTTTTGCTGCTTTAGAAATGTTCGGACATCAGCACATTTGACTTGGGCGTTGGTGATCTATTCATTCGGTGTTGTCCATTGTTGGTGATGTGCTCTCGTCGTTCTGACTGTCATTGAACTGGCGATTCATTCATTTAGCATGAACCCATAAATATATATATATATATATATATATATATATATAGATATATATATATATATATATATATATATATATATATATATAAAGAGAGAGATATATAGAGATCGATATGTATATGTGTATATATTAACAACTAGCATAAATGATCCAATTTTTTTATGTGACAATTTGATTGAAGTCAATAAAATAAAAGCTAAGTGTTGTACAATCTTAGGTATGCCATACTTCTGCTTCTTAGTATTTTCTGTTTTGGGTTCATATAAATCCATATACATTCAAATACATTCATATATATTCCTCAGTCATGGCTTCTCATGACCATTCTCAACTTACCAGCATCCTCCCTCAGGCAGTACCATCTTTCTTCAAGAGGGCCATACTGCTCAATCCTAGAATGAATTTGTAGATAACCATCCAGTTATCTTCTTTATGTTTAAAGGATGATAGTGACTTGTACTGCTTAACATACAGAGGAGGTTTGCTCCAGAGGTTTGGGAGGCAATGGGTTACAGACCTGTTCCTCTACTATGTTTTATTTGTCTGTTGATGAAGGTATAGTTCCCTAGTACTCATATTGCTGGTGATATGGGATTTACAGAGAAAGAGAAGGTGCAGTTCAATTCACGACAATATGCAGTGCTTCTACTAGTTTGCTATAGCATAATAGTTTTATTTATTTATTTTTATTTATTGAATTATTTATTTTAGTTTGGTAACCAAATAAGTGGGCTGATCAACAGGCCCTTTTCAGCCATGACCTAGATACCATGGTGCAAGCTACAAACAAAACATTATACACAGACTATAGAATACACAAAGTTGTATGGAGTACCATGACTTAATAGAGCAATACATTTGTAAGTTTTTTACAATTATAAATGCATGTGATATTATTATTTACAGCTGGCACAAGTAAGGTAGATATTCAATCACTTGTTCTTTCTTAAAAGTGTGTCTTTACAATGAAGATGTGACTTTGTTGTTATAGAATCTGTGGTTTCTAGATAGGTACTCATTTTAGAATCAAATCTGATGAAACTGCTTATTATTTGGTTAGAGCTGAAAACTTGCTGTGAATTGAGTTATTATATTATAATGAGTGTTATTTCAGCCCCATTTTGTTCTAATGAGCAAACATTTTTTCTCAGTATATTGCCATTTCAGCAACTGCCATATAGCCTTCAGACATGACTAACTACAGCAACAACAAAACATAGTAAGAGTTGCAAAGACTGTATCAACTACTTTATACTAATCAAGATAGCCTTTTTTCATGACCTATATAGTGTCATGGATCCTGCAGTAAAGACGTCAGTTGTGAAACATACTTATCTTCTATTCATGAATGCTAAGGCTAATCATCTCCACGTGCTGATATGATCTGCATTTAACTAGTCAAAGTGGAATAGTAAGTTAATGCAGATGTGATATACAAGGAAAATTAAACTGTCACCATTGCTAGACAACCAGGGAATCATGGAAAGAATACATAGAAAGGACAGTTCTTGAGGGGCTGCTTAGCTACGAGGACAAAACAGAACAAAGATGACTGTGTAAAGGAATATAGGTAGGCCCATGAATTGCTCTTCATGCAAAAAAGGAACATTTGTACAGGATTCAGGATCTACAAAGTGCTGGAAGGTGATAAGCAGTAGTGCAGAATGTGCAGCTGCAAAAAGTCAGGGTCATTTACGGAGACTCGGGTGGACCTGATGGTAACTGAACTGGAGGAGGAGGATTAATGAGTTCTACAGCTGGTTATAAAATGCTATTCCTCTAAAAGTCTAATCCATTAGAACTTTATGGCCTGACATCAAGATATAAATATATCTCTACAACACCATTGCTGTGGTTCTTGCTATGACTCAGAGGGTTCATAAATACAGTTTCCAGCACATTCTTTGGTTACAGCTTCTTTTGATTCTACTTCGCCATAATTCTTAGCATATTTATTACTGTCAGACACAAATGTTAGAGGGTCTTCAATCTACAGCAACTCACATAATGTATGATGTTGACTGCTTGTAAATGGATCTGTGAGATTACACATGCCTTAGAGACATATGGCTCTGTCTGCCATGCTTTACAATTTTGGGTAACTTCAAACCATAATCATTAGTTAAAGTAATAAAATTAGCTTCTAACATCATGTAGTCAGTATACCATCTTGTGCATTTGTTGAGGCTTTGAAAATTATAGCTTGGATGCTTTGTATCATTCTTTGATGGCACCTTTAATTGAACTAATAATATAAGTAATAACAGAACAATCCATTCCTTGCTAAGATATGAATGTGACATCCTTAATAGTGATTCCTGAAACAAAATGTATTTTCTGAATGAACTACTGTCAAATCCGAATCAAGTTTCTTGGCTTGTCTAATTTCAAATGGCATTAAGCTGACAAGACTAGTAGTGAATGCATTTATGTGATAAACAAATTTGAATTCATTAGGACCTAACATCTGTGAAATATTACACCTCTAAAGCCTACTTAACATCCTTACATTCCTCAATGTCATTTTAACCAACTGTAAAAAAAAAAAAACAAAGGCCAAACAAATGTATCTCATGAACAGCAAATGCTATTTAAGACGTGTAAATGTTTTTCACTCAAACTCTTCTTTACAGTGATAAAAGTTAACACATTCAAAAATATGTACATCAATATAGCAATATATCATTATCCAAAAAAATTGAAACTTTTTCTCTAGTTTAAAAAAAAAATGCTCATATTATTTGAAATCATATGATCTAGATACATAGTATTACCAGTACATTGTTGTTCAATCAGATTTACGCAAGTAATAAGGTAAATATGAATGCATCAGTCATAGGTGACAAACAGTGGTTAATATTTTTACTATAGTGCAGAGCATCCTGGACAAAATCATACCATAATCAGTGATGATTTCAGAACCATAATCAATACCTTATATCTTTTATTTATGAAAACTTGCCCTTTCACCTCTTCTATATCACTAACTGATATAATCTTGATTGAGGAAGCCATCTCTAAACAATGTCATGATTATGACGCCATAAGGCGCTACTGATGTAAATAAACAAAACTGTATGACTGCAGAGCATTCTTACTTTTGGAGCTCAGGTTTAAAAATAACCACTTTTTTAATACTATGGTAAGGTATCTACAGCTACTAATCAATGCAGGGCTAGAAAGGCAAAATAATTTCTTACAGAAGTCGAAAAAATAGGTACCAAAAAGAAGCTCTTTCCATGTTGGAGTGCTTCACTTCATCACATTTTTTGCAGTCCCACAGAAGCCAACAATAAATATATAAATAAATAAATGCATACAGTAAAGCAGCTATTTTTCAGCTAAAGTACTTCGTTTCAACATTTGTATTCCTGAGTATTGGCATTCATTTCTGAATGCCATCATAGCCCCGCCCCCACAACATCATTCTCTACAGATCACTCTCCAAAACTGATTGCACTGGGCAGGCTCTACCATTTGTTGTGAATGCTTGGGATATTCTACATACACAAAATACACATTGTGGTGAAGCTCTTTGAGTGTATACAATGTTTTTTTTTTCTTTGTGTGGAGGTAATTCAACATTTTGTCCTGACCTTACCTCATTATTCCATTTTTTTACTTCTGCACCTGTTTACTTCGATTTAGACAGCAGCAATTTTAAAGAGAAGTATAGAGTTATTGTTAGCGTACTAAGCATTTGTTTAACTTGAATTTATTTGCAATAATGCCATCACTGTTTCAGTCAGGGAAATATCTAGTCTATCTTTACAAATGCATTAGTAAATCTCAGCTATACCACAACATGTAAGCATTGTAGTCAGAGTCAGGATGGGGTCTGTCTATACAAAACAGAATGCATTTCTACTAGACTTTAGGATTTTATAAAATATAAAATATGCAGAAATTTGCCAAGGATAAATTAAGCTGCCTGGTGTCACATTGGTGCATTGTAAACTTGGCTGTGTCACAGCATTTGGATTTATAGTTCAGCTCCCAGGTAGGTTGCCATGTGTGTGTGTAGTGTACAGTTCTCAGGTTTTCCCTGTATCCTAATTAATTTTATCCCGGTGGTCCAGTGTACTTTTGTATCCCAGAGATGAGATTTATATGAACTGACAGTCCCGGAATTCCTCATAATTGTTAGAGCAGTATGTAAGTATATGTATGTGTGTTTCTGTGTGTGTGTCCTCCGATAAACTGATGTCCTTTCCAGGGCTAGTGATTCTGTCTTGAGAATATGGTATCCTATCAAGGATTAGTTTCTCTTCCTTGAGCCTCCTGCATGCCAGGATAAGCTCCAACTGCATAGTGACCATATGCCAGATAAAACAGGCATCAAAGAATGAATGAACTTAAGTTGCCAACCACAGCGGTTTCAAGGCCAGTATTTGTATTTTTACTACTTTTGCAAGTGTTATTCTGAGTGATGCAAGATCTGCATATAAGTTAAGTTGTTGCAGTATACTAATTATAATCACCATGGCAGCCTGCAAAAAAATGACAAAATTAAGTTGTTAAGTTATTTAGCAACCTCATTCACCATTGCATTAAAAAAAAAACTATTATGTTACAGAATAAGGGTAACAGAACATAGATAAATTCTAAGAGTAAGTCTGAAAAAAATATATCAAATCATTTGAAGTCTAAATCCTATCAAAAATATTATAAATACAGCTACAACCTTATACATACAAAACAAACCAAAGTTGTCACATTCATTCTGTCAGGTTAGTATACATATCAGAAAAATCTCATACATTAAATTATTACCTATCATCATGCTTTGATGTCTCAGTTATATTATTGCTTAAAAAAGGTAAAGCTGCTGTCACCTTAATTGTGAAAAGAAGATGAACAATCCTCTGCCTGTCAGCAGTGGCTACGGCAAGATCTAATAACAGCTCTGTAAATGAACTCTGAGGATGAGTAAGATCAAATCAGAGAACGACAACACTGGGAATGCTATGAGTCCCACTAGTTTCCCTGACAGGAAAGACATATTGCTTATTTAACCAAATTTGCTGTGAAGTGTGGGGAGGCATCAGAAAGTCAGAATATTACATAGTCTGTATGCAATTACTATCAGTATATCATGTACAAAACTCTTGTAATAGTTACATTTAATCCTGCCCACAATAGAGACGAGACATCTTTGTGTTTTATTCAAGCACTTTGGTTACAGATGCAGCTTCCGATGTTTGTGAGTTGACCTGCCAGGTCATTTTGGATACTGACTCCCCTTCATGCAGTCAGTTGTGTCAGATCCCGCTCCTCAGACCTCTCAGCTGCCTTCATTTTCCAGAACACCCCTGATTTTGCTTCATATTTTTGCTATGCCCTTGTAACATTTTTGATTTTCTGATAAATCACTAAGGAGAATTGCAGCCAGTCAATAATGCCAGACATTGCAGTCTCAAACTTCTTATTGTTCAGAAAATGCATGGTGATGCAAAACATATGATCCTATTAACTTTTTAAGTGAATTACAGTAATATTTAAACATTTTCCCTGATTTTGGACCTTTGTTTCTCCATTATTTTTGGCTTTGTCCAGAATTCTTGAACAAAGAAGTTGAGACATACATCTCCCTTTCTTATTAAATCTGTCTACTGCTGTCAAAGTGACCCCATCAGATAACCAGCTGCAGTATTTAAACTCCAGCCATCATTCTAAAGCAATCTGGACTTGGGTGCCTTGTGATGAGTAATGGCCTTGACCTTTTAGACTAAATAATCCCTGTTTTCCAACACTGATCGTACTTTACAAAATGGAATGCTTTTGCCATGCTCCCATCTATTCACCCAACAGAGGTGTCATGCTGAGCTCCAGCAAGTTCTTTATATTGCCTTTTGTAGGACCTTGGCAGGTCTCTTAATCTTCTGCTTCTATAGCCCAATGTATACCAGATATTCTATGCCTGGCCTCAACAGGACTACATGCAACAGCACAATATTTATTTTTTAACATTTTTCTTTATTCATTTTTTAATTATGGTGTATACCATATTGGGGTTCCATTTAGATGTTCGAAAGTCCTTTTATGCAAATACGAAAAGAGAGACATGTATTGCGCGAACCACGAAAACGCTGAATGTCCAAAACCATGAAATTCGAAATGTCAAAGTGTCATGGTCGGCCCGTCTGCGGTATAGCTCCGTAAGGTAAGTGTGCGATAGTTACGGACCTTAGGGTTAGGGTGCGGGTTAAGGTAAGTGCATAGTTATTAATGTATGTAAGGTTTAGTGTAGGGTTAGACATAGGGTTTTGGTGCTTTACTTTAGGGTTAGAAGTAGGGTTTTGGTTAGTGTAGAGGTTCATAGGTTCATAGGTAGGTACTAGGCTATCGGCCCTAGGGCCCATACAAGCCTAGCCAAAAAATGTACCCTGGCTTTTGCCACCCAAGAAAATTATTTTCCTGTGCCCCTGTCGAGCAGAGCCACAGAAGTGATCCCCGGGGTGAATTTCCCATTTCCCATCCAATCATCAAGATTTTTCTTGAAGAGTGCTAATGAGGAGCTCTGTTTGACATAGATAGGTAGTCTGTTCCAGAGTATGGGAAGTCTCTGGGACAAGAATCTATCCTTCCAGCATGTTCTGTTTATTGTGGTGACAAGGTTTAGGTCCCTAGAGCATGTAGCTCGGAGGGATTGGGATTTCTTTAAGTGGAGCATGTCCAACAGCTCTGGGTTTGACATAGCTTTGTATGTTAGGCAGAGATCGCCGCTGAGTAGGAGATATGCGATGGAGTAAAGCTGTAGTTTTTTGAGACGGTCTGCATAGGGCGTCTATTTGAGGCCAGTAATCCTCTTTGTGAGGTATTTCTGTTGTCTTTCCAGTTGTTGTAGATGTCTTGTGAGGTACATACCAAAAGGGGTGCTGTACTCTATAATGGGTCTAATGAGTGATGAGTAGAGGGGAACAATAACCTCTTTTTTTCTGGATGAGAATACTTTTTTGATGAGATGAGCCACGTAGAAGAATTTCCTGACCACTGTGGCGATGTGATTATCAAAGGAGAGACTACTGTCCACCTGTGTCCCAAGGTCTTTTATCACATTTTCGGTATTAAGTAGACTACCAGCTATGTGGTAATACATGGGTACAGAGTTTTTACCAAAGGGGATGACAATACACTTTTTGGCATTGAGCTTCAGGCCATGGCTTTGACACCAGGTATCTGTCTCACTGAGGCCCTTTTGTAGTTTGTCTACATCATTAGGAGTTTTGATTATGGCTCCTAGTTTGCATTCATCTGCAAACTTTGTTAGCCAAAGACCTTCTGTGTTGGCCTGCACTTCAGAGAAGTAGATACCAAACAGTAGAGGATGCAGGACTGAACCCTGTGGTACTCCACTTGTCACTGGTCTGATGTCGGATTTGGAATCCGCTACTTTCACAGTGTGGGTTCTGTCCATGAGCCAGTTGGCAACCCATCTTGTGACATAGGGATTTATACCTAGTTTAGTGAGCTTATCTATAATTCCAGAGTGGGGGATGGTGTCGAAAGCCTTGGCGAGATCTAGATAAGCTGTGTGAACCATTTTACCCTCATCTATGGCTTTGGTGACTGCTTCAAAGAAGTCAATCAGGTTTAGGAGACATGATCTGCCTTTTACAAATCCAAACTGGGTAGGGTCCAGTGTTTGGAGATTACCAATGTCTTTGTTCATGAGTTCCACGATGATACGTTCCATGGCCTTGCAGACCAGGCTCATCAGGCTAATGGGGCAGTAGTTCCCAGGGTCCGTCGTGGCTCCCCCTTTGTGGAGTGGGATAACCGTCGCAGTATGCCTTTCAGTGGGTACAAAGCCTGAGGTGAGGCTATGATTGAACATGGTACATAGGTAGGGTGCCAGTTCATTCTGTAGTTCATGTAGAACACAGCCTGGGATATTGCCAGGTCCCATGGATGCTGTGTTCTTGGATTTGGAGAGTGTGTTTTTTACCTGTGCAGCCGTGATTATAGGAACTTTGCATTCTTCCGGTATAGAGATGGGCCCTCTAGGGGGTGAGAGGGGGGTAAAGTTAGCACTGAACCTATCTGCTTGGATGTTGGCAATATCAGTTGGTTCTGTATATTTAGTGCCATTGTGCTGTAACTCAGAGCAGATCTGAGTGTTCCCATTTAGATGCTTGACATAGCTATAGAATGCTTTGTGGTTGTCTTTAGAGTCAGTGGCAATTTCGTTTTCGTAACTAGCTTTGAAGGATTTTATGAGGGATCTCAGCTTCTTACTGAGGTTGACCAGGGAGTTCCTCCAGTCATGGGATTTTACTCTTTTTTGCAACAGTTTCTTTCTTCTGTTGTGGAGTTTGTTTATGGCAGAGGACCACCAGATTGGCTTCCTTTTTTTGGAGGATAGCATCTTGGTTCTATTAGGGATAACATGATCCATGCACTCGTGTAAGTGCTTATAAAGTGCATTTGTGTAGGATTTGGCAGTCATACCTCTATTGTCCATCTGCATGGGTGTCATGAAGTTTGCCACTTCTGCCTTAAGAAGTGTGAAGTTGGCTTTGGAGAAGTTTTTTATAATGGTTTCCCTAATCGGGGGTGGGGTGGGATGTGGACGTCTAGGCTGATTAGCTTGTGGTCAGATCTGACCAATGAAAAATTGACCTGTGGTATGGAACACCAGTTTCCCATGTTGGTAATGACCAGGTCTAGGATATTGCTGCCCCTAGTGGGGGGGTGAATAATTTGATCCAAGGCATTGGAATTTATGAATTCTAGAAAACGTTCAGCAAAAGAGTTGGTACATGAGTAGTTTTCCCAGTTAATGGTGGGGTAGTTGAAATCACCCATTATTAGGGTGTTGGGTTGTACCCTAATACTTTCCAGTGTATCAAGAAATGAGGAGTGTGAATCCTGGGGCATGGTGGGGGGTCTGTAGCAAGCTACAATTTGGATTGCGGTCTTGCCCAGAGTTAGTTGCACTTGGATAATCTCAGATGCATTATGCTGTGCAACTAGCCTGGAGGTGTGGATATCCTTAATGAATATGGACACGCCTCCACCTTTAGTGCTTCTTTCTGGGTTAGGTAGCCGAAAGGTGTGGTATGAATTGAAGCCTGGTAATGCAGGGGGTACTCTCTGGAGCTTTGAACCAGGTCTCTGTCACTACACAGATGTCAATGTTCTCCATTTTAAGGAGTGCCTTGAGTGAGTGCATTTTGAGGTTTAGACTTCTAGCATTGAGTAGCATTACCCTCAGATTTTGCTTGCTTGTACCTGTTATGGTGGTGAATTTGTCATTTGACCCTTGCCTAAAAAAGGCACTATAGGGGTGGCAGGAGCCTTAGCCAGTATCCGGAATCCTAAGGGTGACAGGTTCAGGCCATCTCTGGCAAAGCATCGTGGACTGTCGATCATGTCGTTCCAGGCAGACAAATACTGGATCCCCTTAGAATGACACAAGAAGCTTAGCCAATTGTTGAAGTCAATCATTTTGTCCTTGTACTGTGGTATCATTCTGAGTGATGGCAGGATGCTACTCAGGGTTAGGGTCATACCTGCCTGGGATACAAGATCGGAGAGCTCCTCCACATCTCTTTTCATGTAGTCCAGGGAGGTACATCTCAGGTCATTCACACCAACATAACAATGACAGTGTCATATTTGTACTTATTGTGGAGTGACCTGAGTGCATGCATTATGTGGAAGATCCTGGCACCTGACAGGCAGCTGACAGTAACTTTCTCCTTGTTTAGTCTAGTGAGTGGAACATCAGTGTGCCTGACTATAGAGTCACCTATGACTAGAGTGTTGGGTACGTTGTTATGCCTTATGGGCTGTGGTTGAGTGGCACACTGAGTTTGTGGGCTATGTGTCATTTGGGTTGTGTTGGGGGGTGGAGTTTGCTTGCGTTTATGCTTTGGATGTTCCTGATGCTTGGGCAGGTTTTTATTGAGAGCCTCCACGAATGTAGGTGTGTGTTTTGTGTTTCTATGTGTGTGTTTTGGTGGTGTAGGCTTTGAGGGACTATGTGATGAGTGTGGTGTGGTGCAAGTGTTTACCTTCTCCTCTTGACTGTCTAGTCCAGTCTTGGGTGAAGAGAGCTTTGCTTCCAGTTTGGCTATATAAGTGCATCTCTCACAGGTTGTAGTGTTGGGTGGTAGGAGGAGAGGGTTGTCTGTGTACATGAGGCAATTGCTGCATTGCCCCAAAATGCCTAGATTCATCAGGTAGACAGGAGAAATCACTGGGAGCTGACCCTTAGACATGCCTGGATAATTGCTTATTTATTAAGTACTAAAAACTGTTTTCCACTAGACAAGTGAGGAAAGTTGAGTGCTGTAGTAATTTGCAGCTTATGTAGTGCTTACAATGAGTTCTGAACAAGTGCTGAGTTCAAAGAAACAGATTTGAGTGCTGAAACTAGAAAACTGGTTAGTTATAAGAAACAAAACTAAGCTAGAAGGCTTCCTTCCAACACAGTATGCATGTGGTTTATTTATTTTGTTTGGGTTTGCAGTATGTAGTGGGAGGTGGAGTTGGCCGACTATGGGGATTCGACTTTTTGAATTTCGCGGTTTAGTTAGGCATATTCGCGGTTCGAGCAATACGTGTCGGTGTTTTCGTGTTCACTTAACAGGATTTTCACTAATATAATATAGACTCACCATATTGCATTATTTGTCTGCAGTATTATCTAACAATACACATATTTCCTCTCTCATCTCATTAACTGTGTGGCTGTAAGTGGCATTGTGCCAAATTCTTTTTAAAAAGCAGCAGATGACACAGAAGTTTGAAGGACTCTATGTCAAATGTCCTAAATAATTCTTTCAGATTCAAGCACACAGCAGAGCTTCCATCAAAATCATCATCAGTGACAGTTGTAAGTAGGCAAGTTGTATCCATGTTTGAACTGACCCATTTGGCTTCTTTATATTGGGGTGGCTAGAGCATTTTTTCAAGAATTAGTGAGTGTCGAGCTTTTATATGAAATAGTTGATAAACACATTTTATGTGGTCTTATTTTTCATATCCTATTAAGACAGAATAAAAATATGTTAAGCTAATTCACTCATTTCTTTTAATAGTACTGAATGCACATGTCTCCTAGCATTGTTACCTCACACTGCTTGGTTTACTGGATTGGTCCCATCCAGAGTGTCTTTTGTGTGGAGTGCATATGTTCTTACTATGTCTGCATTTCTTCATAGATATGTGAATTAGTTATCCCCCAAATTTCCCTTAAGGTATCTGTGTGTGTGTGTGTGTGTGTGTGTGTGTGTGTGTGTGTGTGTGTGTGTGTGTGTGTGTGTACATGTGCGTGTGCTCATGTGTTTGTATGCTTGTGTGTGCCTGCACTGTCTGTGTAAGCATGTCCCAGGACTGTCTCTCTGCTTTTTGCCGATTGCTTGGTAGCATAGGCTTTAGACCTGCCATGATGCTGAATAGATTTTGGAAATGAACAAATAATATTCATTCACTTTGCTGACTTTATAATGCATTGCAATGTAAACATTTCTCAGCTGGGATGTTAAGAGGCTGTCTCTTTTTCTGCTACAACTAGGAGCAGGAGGTCACCAATTAACTGGGCACATGAATAGAATCTTCCCTCCCCAAGCACATTCTTCCACCCTTCTATGTTCATAGGATATATGGATGAGAGACTCCTTGGAAAGAAGAGATCCAATGGGAAATGTATCTCTTTAGTACCCAGTAGAAGCATAAAAACACAGCATGATAAATAGTAGAAAAAAGAAAATATTGGCCGCTTAGTAAAATACTCTCCCCTTAATGTAATACGATTAGTTTTTGGAAAAGTTAATGCAGGGAGAGTGGCAAAACAAACAGTTAGTGACACACACTATCAAACCTTGAAAATGGCGCCAAATATATGAATTCAAAATCTCAGCAGTATCGGCAGTTTTTCACTTCACCGTAAATATATCCAAACTAGTTCCTCTCATTCAAGGTTCGTATGTATCTTCTTACATATCCATGCAAGTCGCAATATAGAAAACGACATAAACTCACCGGTGCATTAAATAAAATAAAGATATAATTTATTGAAATATGCAATCTGGCAAGCGCTTTCACCCGTAGGCTTCATCAGGCCAATGGAGTAACAATTTCTAAGTGCTGTCTTTATAGTACTAAGACATGACATCACTTCCTTAAAATCAATTAATATAATACATTTGCATTTAAAAATATAGACATCAAAATATTAAAATAATTAAAATACTCAATGAGTAATCATGCAAGAAAATCATATTTACATAAGAACAAAGTGTAATGTAGATCTCCGCTATCTTTTAAAGACATAAATTAACTAAAAGGCTTTCCTTTATAATAGTTTAAGTATATAATATTAAAATAGTTTAAGTATGTTGCTCTAGGTTCTTCATCTAACACTTCACCACTTAAAATATTCTTGCATACTTATTTAATATGTCAGTTTGTTGAAATAAGAATAATTCAAATATGTTACGCTAAATTCTTCATCTAGCACTTGCACCACTTAGAATATTCTTACATATCTATTATTTAATATATCAGTTTCTTAGAATAAAAATAGACTACTATAGCAGATAACTAATAATAGAAAATATTTTCATAATAAACTACATGTTCCAAGCTAAATATATAAGCGCAGAACTGAGCTATTATAAATTGTAGCAATACGTTACTTAGCAACTTTCATTGCATGTATAAATCATTGCATACGTTGTATACGGAGCAATTTTAAAATAGAACAGTTATAAGGGATAGTAATATGAAACTTCACTTTACAACCTTTGTTGCGTGTATAAATATATAATCGTCATCTTTATGCTTAAATACAGTTTGCTAAAGCTAAAAATGACAATATCCAGTTTGAAGCAGTCTGGCATGTTGCCATGAACTACAAGTCCCATGACTAATAAGGGACTGGATATATGTAACAAGCACATGACTAAACTATTATAAAATAGGACGTGATGTCCTATTACAGTTTTCATTGGATATATAAATCTCCAAAATCTTCTCTCTAATAACATACGCAATAGACAAAACAATGTTAAAAAGAAGCAATTATATGGGGTGATGATATAAAACATTCCCTTGTAACATACGTTACATATATAAATACGTTGCTGTCATCTTAGTACATAAGTACAATTGTTAGAACTAAAAATTCACTTTATCCAGTATTGAAATAATTTGACATATCAATTATATATTTCATAACTCACTAAATACATCTTACCCAAATTAATCTGGATTTATTTAAATATTGCTAATAACTGATAAAATGAAATAGAAATAGAGATAAATATTATAAAATTATAATCATAATATATTATTAATTATTTAATATGTCATGTATACGAGTATAAGCACAGCTTACTAGTATAAAAATACTGGAATAGATATCAATGGAATATATATCAACTAAACATATAATAATATAAATACCAAAATAGATATCAATAGAATATATATCAGTTAAATATATGATAGTAAAATATTATTACTTAATCATACCATATATTACATAATTTCATAGTCTCCACCAGTATATATATATATTAAGTAACTTACTATGAGTGAAACACAGATAAAAAGATAAGTTATTATAAATAAGAAATGTACATTTATCTATAAACATAGCCCATATAGAATAGATATAACATACGTACAAAAATGTGTATATAAAATATATAACACGATTATATATCATGTGTACAACATAAAATAAAACTAATATATATAATATGCATATGTAATGGAACATATGCATATATATCTAAACATTCATTAATATAAAACTATATAAGCTATATAAATATAATACAAAATAGATAGATAACAGTAATGTATCACATGTACATGTAATAAAACATGTATTTATATGCTTAAATATTCATATATATATATATAAGAGCTATATCTTGAGTCTTCTATCTTTTAACATAGGACGAATCGGTATCCTATCGTTCAAACCTGGATCTCTATCAGCCCTTAGTCGTATAATCCATTTAGTTTCATTTTGCTCAGTCTGATTGCGTATAGGCCCTCTTCTAATTGTAGGATAATTCACATGCATCACCATAAATCGAAATGTATGTTCTATTGATGTATTCATAACATGTTTCGATAATGCATTTTTATCTGATTTAATCCTAATATTATATAAATGTTCCCTGATTCTTTCTTTAAGTCGTCGGTCTGTCTTGCCCACATAAAATGCTGGGCAAGACTGACAGATAGCAAGGTATACAACATGTGAGGTATTACAATCGGCTTTAGGATAAAACCTAAAGTATTGTCCTGTTATTGGATGCATAAAACAGGCTGTAGAGTCAATCATCTGACAAAAATTACATCTTTTACAAGGTTGTGTTACACCCTGTTTTGTGCTTCTAGATGTTTTAACATTAGTTCTATTGGGATTACAAAGCATCCTATAGAAGTTAAATTTATTTCTATAAATAAATTTCGGTGTTTTACCCACTACCTCTCGTATAGTGGGATCCACTAGTAATATATCCCAATATTTTATGTAAGCTTCTCTAATGTCTTTAACATTTTCAGTATAATGAATTGAAATATTTCGATTTTGATGTTCAAATTTATTATTACTATCTTGTTTTATATTAATTTTACTTTGATCAGCAAAATGTGGAAGGGCTCGACCTTGCCTAAGGGTAGTCAATTCTGATAGCCCAGAATTGATTTCATTATTTTTTTATTTTCTCTCCAAAAATTGTTGTTTCAGATTATTAATTTCTTGCGCATGCCCCTCCTCTGTTGAGTTTAATCTGGATATGCGCATTGCTTGATCTTTTACTACATTCTTAAAAATGAACTCAGGATGTATACTGGTCCTATGCAAGAATGAGTTTCTATAGCAGGATTTTCTATAGACTCCTGTATTAAGGAGGCCATTTGATAACCTCTCAATGTATACATCTAGGTAAGATACCATTTTTAATGAAGCTGTCATAGTAAATTTTAAAAATTCTGTAGTTGAATTAAGATATTCTAAAAATCGACCCAATTGTTCCTGATCTGATTTCCAAACCAGGAAAAGATCATCCACAAATCAAATGTAAAAAGCAACATTTTCCCTAAACTCATTCTGTGTCAAAACATAGTTTCTTTCCCAGTCAGCCATAACTAGATTGGCGTAGCTATTGGCACAAGAAGTGCCCATAGCTACGCCATCTCTTTGTCTATAAATTTGTTGGTTAAACGTAAAAATATTGTTATTCAAAACTGTACTCAATAGTCTACATATACTTTCTATCTGGATTTTTGTATGGTTTTGTGTATGTATAAGACATCTACGTATACAGTCAATCCCTTCTACATTAGGCATACTGGTAAAAAGGGACTGTACATCTAATGTAACTAACCAGTACTCAATATCTAGTTGTTCTGTTTTTGAATAATCATACAATTTTAACAAAAATTGCTTGGTATCCTTTAAAATATGTATGTAATTATCAACAACGGGTCTGAGTTTAGATTCTAAGTAAAGGGAAATGGGCTCAGTTATCCACCCCCTCCCTGCCACTATGGGTGTCATAGGGGGTGAGGTTGAATTTTTATGTATTTTAGGAGTTCCTTGGATGCATGGTATTCTTGGACTTTCAACTTGACAAAATTTAAACAAGTCCAAACTCATCCATCCACTATGATATAAATAAGAAATTTCAGTTGTAACATTATTTATAATTTCATTCACTTGGTGATGTTTAATAGGTGTATAGTATTGTTTATCATTTAACATATATAACATACTAGATATATACTTGTCCATATCCATTATCACAATAGGACCTCCTTTATCTGCGGGTCTAATCATTATGTTGGTATCATTTTTAAGTGTTTCCAATGCTCTTCTTGTTTTGTACGTCAAGTTCGCATGCCTCCTATTACTTCTTTTATCCATACTATGCTCAAATAGCTCTTCCTCCACTAATTTAGAGTATGCATCTAACAGTGGATGCAAATTAGGCATGTATGCACTAGCTTTTTTATATAAATTCCCTCCAGTTCTATTGTCTAGGGTTCCGAAATCTATTTTGAGCTGTACATTTCTCACAAACATTTTTAAATCTACAACTGTTTCTGTTATGTCACTCCTCGTGGTGAGTATGAAAGTAAGACCCTTTTCTAGCACTTCTATTTCTTCTTTAGTAAGGGTTCTGCTAGAAATATTCCATATTAGTGAGGTACTTCTTGATTCCACATTTTCTTCAGAGTTGGACCTGTATGTTCCAACTCTGTAATTCTTCTTTTTTGTCTTCCTCTGCTCATGGAACGATCCCTCCCTCTTTTCCAATTATCCCCTATAGGGAAAGGGGCCATTACATTAGGGCAATCAAGTTTAAGTGTATTTTGAATCTTCCTTCTAACAATTCCATCACCCATAACACCGCTTATTTCTATATCTGTAGAAAATGCAGATATATCTCCCTTATTTGTATTTAGATCAACAGATTCTATGTTATCATCAGTAATATTTTCTAAAGAATGTACATTACTATTATCATGATGCACAATAGCTGTAGTGACAACTCGATTTTCATTACTAACCCTTACAGGAGAATCATTTAAATGTACTTGTTTCTTAATATCAGTGCCATGTGTATCATGATTTACAGTTGATTGCACATTAGTTTTAGAAATGAGTCTGACATTATTTGTTTTAACATTTCTACTGTCAGCCTTATCTCTAGGCCAAGTAAAAACTTGGCCTTTAGAAAAGTCCATAGTATCTCTGTGAATCTTATTCTGTTTCTGCTCTAGCAGTTTTTTCTCAAATAGATATACATTGTCCAACAATTTTTCAATGCCTCTATCAACCGCTGCTTTAGGAAAAGTCAGTTCAATATGTTTCTGTTGCTCCGTTATTCGCTCTCTCAGAGCTATTTCCTCAGGTAAAAAGTACTGATTTAGCAATGTCATGTAACGTATGCTTGTTTCTATATTAATTTTTTTGCCATTGATATAATAGTTCTGGATATTGCATACCTGTAGTTGGCATTTTAAGTATGCGTAGACCTCTCGGTATGATGTTGCGTTTAATGCATACCTCAAAATGCTGTCTCTGGAGTTGAAGTCATTTCAAGTTTAGTAAATTCCCCTTCCATTTGATTTAATAAGGTCGATATACCAGTATAACTTGCTTCCGCTATGGAGTCGTCATCTGGTGTGTCTCCAATAACATCATAGGCCAATAGAGGGTTATCATTCCCCTCTATATATTTGCGAAATCTACTAATGTTATCTCTGCAACTTTCAGGAACATATGGTAGTTCAATTGGAATATCGTTGGTTTCAGCCATATTCACAAAGCAGCCAAATATAATAGTTAAAATAAAAATTAGAAAAAAGAAAATATTGGCCGCTTAGTAAAATACTCTCCGCTTAATGTAATACGATTAGTTTTTGGAAAAGTTAATACAAGGAGAGTGGCAAAATGAACAGTTAGTGACACACACTATCAAACCTTGAAAATGGCACCAAATATATGAATTAAAAGTCTCAGCAGTATCGGCAATTTTTCACTTCACCGTAAATATATCCAAACTAGTTCCTCTCATTCAAGGTTCGTATGTATCTTCTTACATATCCATGCAAGTCGCAATATAGAAAACGACATAAACTCACCGGTGCATTAAATAAAATAAAGATATAATTTACTGAAATATGCAATCTGGCAAGTGCTTTCACCCGTAGGCTTCATCAGGCCAATGGAGTAACAATTTCTAAGTGCTGTCTTTATAGTACTAAGACATGACATCACTTCCTTAAAATCAATTAATATAATACATTTTCATTTAAAAATATAGACATCAAAATATTAAAATAATTAAAAAACTCAATGAGTAATCATGCAAGAAAATCATATTTACATAAGAACAAAGTGTAATGTAGATCTCCGCTATCTTTTAAAGACATAAATTAACTAAAAGGCTTTCCTTTATAATAGTTTAAGTATTTTATTTAATGCACCGGTGAGTTTATGTCGTTTTCTATATTGCGACTTGCATGAATATGTAAGAAGATACATACGAACCTTGAATGAGAGGAACAAGTTGGATATATTTACAGTGAAGTGAAAAACTGCCGATACTGCTGAGACTTTGAATTCATATATTTGGTGCCATTTTCAAGGTTTGATAGTGTGTGTCACTAACTGTTCCCAATGATAAATAGTAGGCTTTGTGTAGTCAGTCCTTGTCCATTTAAATGTAATGCCAAAATACAAACCTTTATAACACCCTGTGAAGTTAACAGACTGATTTGTTGTGACACATGACCAGAACTTCCACAGATGAGTTACTGATATGTGGGGGGGTGCATGATGACACCACCTGCGTCAGTGTATCATTAAAGAACCAAATGTTAGTAAGTTCTTTTCTGAAAAAGGATCTGTAAAGATTCAGTTGCTGTAAACTACTGGTTGACCAAATGCTAAGTGAGGATAGAAAGGATGACTTAAAACACTGATCCAACAAACTTTGTTCACAGAAGGGAGTGATTTAAAATGCACAAATGGTTTATCAGCAGTTAAGATATATTTCAGGGATTGAGCTCTGGTGTACTGCCTATCTGTTGTTAGCATTCCAACAATGGATGCATTATCCCCTTTTCATGTCATTTCATAAGTTCATAAGTTTTTATTAAGCCAGCTGTATGTCAGTGACTGTAGGCTTAGCCAACAGTTCCAAAGATGAAGAACCCTTGAAAGTGAGTGAATAGCTCAGACGATGATGGTAGGAGGTAGAGTTAATTTGGGAGATACAGACAAAATATCTTCAGCTTCAATTATGCCAGAGGTCAAGGCAATAGGAAAAGGTTGCAGATGAGGAAGGAAAGGAAAGGCGACGGAGAAACAGGGAAGACTGAGATGGGATAATACTTAATTTGGCACAGTGTGAAGTTTATAGTCAATAACTTCTGGGGTGAATTTATTTTTAATAATATGGTTCTCTCCCATTGTAAGACTTTTTTACAATGTCCACACTTTGTTACTGGCTGTATATTTTCCATATTTATCTTTATAACATCGGAGTACATCTTCCCTCTTGCCAGAAAAAATACAGATCTTTGTAGGTTTTACATACCAGAGTTGGTGGTAGCTTAAAGGGATATAGAAGATCCCAAGGAACTTATTGAAAAATGAGTAGGAGGGAAGTTACCTAGTGCTCTGGCCAAATTTCTCCAAGTCAGTATGAGTATTACCTTCAGTTTCCATGAAAGCTGATCAACAAACTGTAATAATATGTTAGCTGGGAGCTGGTGTATATGTAAGCTAGGAGTAAACATCACTGCAGCCTACCTGGTAGTACATTTCTCTCCATAAGCACAGAGAGTTGTCATCATATGCACAGGTATAATAGCTGTGTCAAAACACACAGCTTTGTTATATTTAGGAGATGATGAATATGAGTTCTTCCTGCACTACAATTTGATACACTTTCAGAACTACTTCAGTTTACATTACTGCCTACCAAACCAAACACTTATTCTTTTCAATTAAAATCGTCTGTGTTTTAACATAGTGTTTAAACCTGTGATCTGAAGTTACTGAGAATAATTTTATTTTGCATTTTAGCTTATTAAAGAATATTCTTTGCAGTAACTGTAGGTCCAGAAAATAGTCATACTAAATGCTGTTTGACCTGCTGTTGAAATATCATAATCTCTAAAATCATTAATCTATGCAAGTTCTACATCCTGTCCCATAAGAGCGGTGGTTTTTAGTCTTTGTAGATTCATAAAGATAAAGATAAAACAAACTGGCCTTTAATTTTTAAAAGCATTGGACAAATAAATTAAACACAAAGTTCAACAATATTAGAAAACATTTAAGAAATGTATATAAAAATATTGAGCATAAAAGGAAAATATTTTACAGATATATAAGATGTGGCATGAAGACATGCAAATTGACAATCAATGCATATATTGTAAAATTTATTCTCAAACATGATGGATTGTAAATATATTTACAAAATCTTATGCAAGATAGTTTAATATTGAAGTTAAGTTAAATTATATTCAAAATTCATAATGCAAACTGGACACAAACAAAGCACAGAACGGAAATGGAATTAGTAATAATGACCTGAGAACACATCACTGTGAGGGTGCAGTACCATTATACCTGTTATTCAGGTTACAGTACCATTATACGTGCTGTTCAGGTTACAGTACCATTATACCTGTTATTCACTATGTTATTTAAATATGGAGAGTTCTGATAACTGGAGACATGCACTCTTAAACCCACCTGTAAGGGAAAATAGAATAGGGCAGTCCCAGAGTCATATAGACCCATACGTTTACTTTATTATTGTGGACAATAATGACAAAGATTGTTTTGGATAAATTATTCTCAGAACTGGAAAGGAAGGGACTTAAAACTAGATACCTGCATGCATATGTTGAAAAATAGAGCTCTAATTACTTGGAACATGATGTGTTATGGTAATATAACAGCTATAAATTAAAAACTGTGCTGTGATGAAATCTATATAAATATATTCAGCCTTAAATAGGTTTATACACAAAGCACTGGTCAATAAATTAGAACAGCTCTGTATTAATGTAATCTTGATAAGATGGATAGCCACATGGCACACAAATAGGACAGAGCACATATCATACAGCAATTGGATGGGTGAAATTCTAGGATACAGTCAAGACTCTGTTCTAGGCCCATACTTGTTTAAATTGTATCTTTTAAACTGATCCTTTCATCTGAGGTATTATACAGTCTGTATGCAGAAGATCAGAAATGGAAACATTGATTACATCTGTTACAGGTTGGGGATGTCTGCAAGCGATCTTGATCAAATTGACCATTTTCTCACAGGAGACTAGCATGTGGATAAATCAAAAATTAAGCATATGACATTAAAGAGACATAGCTCACATGGTGGTTGAACTTTGGATCCATTTAAGGACCAGGCTATACGAGTAAACCTAGATTTGAGTTTTTCTGATCATGCAAAGGAGTTGATTAATGATAGCTATACAACTATAGGCTGTATAAAAAGATTTATAAAGTCTAGGAAATCACAAATGATGAAGTCATTCTTTGTAAGTTACATTAGACTCAAACTAGAGCATGAGGAAATTAGAAAATGTAAAGCAGAAACATATCACTGGAATCCATGGATTTGAAAGTTTAAATTATTTTGAACTGCTAAAATAAATTATACAGTGTCTTAAATATGTATTTAAGAGTAGAAATTATTCAGCTGTCTCCTGGAATGAATGGGGTTATCAGATGTGACAGTGGGATAAAGGAATTTGACCTTTTCTCCACAGTTGTACAAGTTAGTATATTTATGGTCACAATCGTGGTGGAGTGTGGAGCTTGCATCCTGAAAAAAACAATTGTATCATACCTTCAGTGTACATCAAAATATTGAATTTTAACGTTAGTTTATATCTGGGATCATATATATATATATATATATATATATATATATATATATATATATATATACAGTATGTGTGTGTGTGTGTGTGTGTGTGTGTGTGTGTGTGTGTATATGAGTGTGTGTATGTATCCACCAATGGGTTACTTTGATTTTGTTGATTGAGCTTTGGTGAAAAGTCACTTTGTATTATTAGAGTGACAGCTATATAATATTTTTGTTGAATACTGCAAAGTGTTAAGCTAAGTACAAGCTGAATGTTTTATTGGTCTAAGTAGATGGATGTATTCCAGTCATTTCACTTATATTGATTATTTCTGTATGGTATGTATTTTTGTCAATATCAGAAGACAGTGGGGCAAAGGAATTTCAAATTTTCCAGCTGTTGTGTGATATCAGAGTTAATATATTTAAAGTAGCAGTGGTTATGGAAGTGCAAATGGGCTCTACCCCCCACACCACTCCACCGGCAAAAACACTGTTTAACTTGTTTTTGCATTGTTTGAATGGTTTGAATGCATTCAATTAAACTCATCACTTTTGAATGTTTGTGTTATGCATCAGTTTCAAGGATTTAGGCCAGATTCATTAAGGCCCACACTAAGTGTACACCATTCTGAGTGAATAGACAACACAAGCATAACTCTCACCTTCTTCCTTCTAATTTTAGTTTTCCTACTGAATTTTTTGCAACTTTAAATACTGAGGGGGATACATAAAGGATACTACAATGTGTAGACTACATCTAGTTAGTGTAATATTTCTGAGGGAATAGACAGCACAAAAATGTGGTAGGAATGTTCTTGAATACAGATCATGTGCACTTAGTGTAGTCATTAATGAATCTGGTCCTTTGTATTTTGGTATATCAATCATCAATGTATGAATCTGGTCCTTTGTCTTTTGGTATATCAGTCATCAATGTATGAATCTGGTCATTTGTCTTTTGATATATCAATCATCAATGTATGAATCTGGTCTTTTGTCTTTTGGTATATCAATCGTCAATGTATGAATCTGGTCCTTTGTCTTTTGGTATATCAATCATCAATGTATGAATCTGGTCCTTTGTCTTTTGGTATATCAGTCATCAATGTATGAATCTGGTCCTTTGTCTTTTGGTATATCAATCATCAATGTATGAATCTGGTCCTTTCTCTTTTGGTATATCAGTCATCAATGTATGAATCTGGTATTTTGTCTTTTGGTATATCAATCATCAATGTATGAATCTGGTCCTTTGTCTTTTGGTATATCGATCATCAATGTATGAATCTGATCCTTTGTCTTTTGGTATATCAATCATCAATGTATGAATCTGGTTATTTGTCTTTTGGTATATCAATCATCAATGTATGAATCTGGTCCTTTGTCTTTTGGTATATCAGTCATCAATGTAATGTACATCAATGAACTGGTATAGATCCGTGTATATAATGCTGATGTCCAGCTTTGATTAGGCGACCATTTTGTGGGTGAGTTCAAGTGATGTTATGAGATCATTGGCACATAAGTGTTAGCTGCTAGGAAGTTACAGAGAGTTGATTTATGAAAAGTGAAAAAAGAAAGGAGCAGAAGCCAAGGACTGGCCCTTGTGGTACAGCCGTGATAGAAGTATTGGTGGGAAGAGAGAGAAGAAAGGAGTATTGCACAGATGTTCCAATTTTTTTAAGTGCTCTGTGATAGTAAAATAAGGGAGCAGTTATATGGGGGTTGTGCTGAGATGTGGGGTCAAAGGCCTTGACTAGATGTGGAATGATAGCACCAGTCACTTCTCCCCTATTCATATTGTTGTACCTTTTACATATAATCTCAAGAAGGGCATGGTACTGGTAACATGTCCTTTGTGGAGAACATATTGATTCTGACAGAGCAGTTTGTTAAATTTAAGATGTTGCATGAAATGGAAGGATACTGCATTCTGAAACATTTTTATACTGCTAGAAGAAATGGTGCAGGACATTACTAGCCTTGGGAGTTATGGCTGGGATTTTGGGAAGCTGTTCTCCAGAGGTCTGGGAAGATAGCAGTGATGCTAGGGACATTTATAATACACTGCAGTGGAGGGAAGATGAAGAAAGCATAAGCATGTATATACAAACCTTAAACACAAATCTATTACATTTTTAGTAGTCAGTTATCCATGATGCTGCTTGGAAACAGGGAAGCACTGGAGGTGGGTTTGTTTTGATCACTGGACAGTTGTGAGTGCAAGAATGGCATCGTGTTGGGAAATCCTGAGATGAGCATTCACTTTCTAAATGCTTCACTCCTTTGCGAGCTGTGCTGTTGTCTAGGGTACGTTTGGAAGCAAATTGAGAAGGGGGTTGGTTTTGCTTTTGTGAGTACCAGATAAGATTTCAAGTTCAAGACACAACTGTCTGCAGTACTTTGTTTGGTCATTGATTGGTTTAAGCTTTGTAAATTAGTTTCTTACAAAATCTATATGGAACACTGTTTCATTTATAACTATGAATTGTTTTACCCGTATTTATGAACGCTGATAAAGTCACACAAGAACCATGAAGGTGTGATATGATATTTTCTTTTTCTTTGTTGGGAAATATTTGCCCTGCAGTAAGAACAGTCCATTTAACAAATATTCAGTGCAGAGGTTTGAGTCAGATTAGTGTATGACCTTATACTAATTTGTGAGGCAGTTTATTCTGAAGATATGTTAGGTTTATTAGAAAAAAAGTTAACACTAGGTATTACTGTAACTTGGGTGTTAAAAGTTGTGTTTGTGATGGTCAGCAGTTATTGTAGTGGGGTCAGTAGTGGTGGCTACAGAATTTGTGTGTAGTAGAATAGGGAAAGGAAATTATAATCAGGCAATCAGTTGTGCTATGTTTTCAGGTGTTTGGATAAAATGTGTAGCAACCATGAAATGTGCTGCAGTTCATTTAACAGTGTGTTTTTAACCATAAATGCAGGCAGCCATGGAAATGTAATGCCTCAAAAATAAACATATGGAGTGGCAGAAAACTGGAAATACCAAACACTGCAGAATGCTGTTTTGAAGGTTGACATGAATAAACATGCATTGCCCTCACTAGGAACAAAACACATTGTGTAGGTAAACATCTGCAGCAATGAGATGTATTATAGTGCACACTGACACCCAGAGTTAAGAGTAATCCCCCACTGTCCATGTTCTTAGGGCTATTGCCCATTCCTGTATATTGCAATGCTTCCTACACAATGTCAGCCATACACAACATGACACACAACACACATCATACAACAAGAATATTGAACTTGTACAACTCATATACCATGATATAATCTCTATCAATGGTTCCTGTCTGCGATATGATGTTTGACATAATGCCACCAGACTGCTGAGTGACATACTGGTGACCATATCAATGCCCAATAACAGTGCCTGCACATTCTACAGTGCCTAGTTCCCATAGAAAGGTTTCAGTGTTCTACCCTCCGAATCCATTTGATAGCCTTTTGTTCAGCACTATGTCTTGATGATCTCAGGATCACGATCGCCTTGCATGACTGTTGCATGATCTCCAGATATGATTCCAGTAACTTGGGAATGAAGTATAAAAAGTGAGAGAAACCAGCAGACAGACAGACATACAGACAGACAGACAGCTTTTCAGAGTGCTGATTAGAGTCATTCATTGTAAGGAAGTGATAGAATACAATCGACAATTTGTAATTATTTTGGGAAGGGATGCATACCGCAGTTTTTAATTGTTTACCTTTGGGCAAGACGTTTTGATTTACCTGCATTCTTTTTCAGTCTGAGTGGGGAAGGGAGCAGTTGTTTGATATTATTTAATATGACAATATGTTCTTGTGGATCATTATTTCATGACTTACTACTTAGCTGCTCACATACTTTGTTGAATTTATTTATTTATTTGGCATTTGTTTACTGGAAAAGTCCGACTTGGCCAGAAAGTGCCCAGTTTCAGGAGAGGCCTGGGGAGAAAAGCTCCACGATCACAATAATTTCAAAAATCAAGTACAAATATTTTTAATCACAAAGTATCACGTTACATTACAAAACAGCAAGTACAAACATTTTAAATTACAAAGTACCATGTTGCACTACAAAACATAAGAGTAAAATAGTGTTGCAATGAGAAAAACATAGCACGCGTTTCATAGTAGAGTGCAATGAAAAAGAATAACATGAGTTGAAGAGACTATGTGAGGAAAAATTCAATAGTCATATTAGTTGTTGCATAAATCAGTAAGTGGTAAATGAGACCTGGGACAATTCTAATACGATATTTGAAGATATATCAGAGATTACATGATTACAGACAGTGAGGTGAAATTGAGTGATGTCTTAGTATGAGAGATGATGTTCATTTTATGGTTATAGAAGGAAGAAGGAGGAAGGATGGAGACAAAGAGATTATAAGAAGAGTGCAGGGTAGGGTGTCTTCAAGTGGCTTAGGTTAGTAGGGAGGAAAAAGGTAGAAGAAAGTTCTGCAGAGATGAATTAAATAAGATAAGGTAGTGTGGAAAACAAAAAGGAGTGGAGTAGGAGGCTGGAGAGGATTGTAAAGTGTTAAGTAGGTTGAAGGGGGTGAGTGGTTGTTCTGAGCACATGTTCCAGGCCATCTTGAATTATCAGAAGCCTTTCTTCACCTTTGTGGCAGGATTGTGTTGATTGGCTGCTGGCTGGTGGAGGTTGACTGGTCTAGAGCTTGGCATAAGCACTCATTGGTTCTTTTGAGCTTTTTTAAAAAGTTGTTTAAGGTTTTATCTTCTGGTATTTAAGCCCTAACTTTGAGAGGATTTCTGTCTATACACACTGAGCTGAGTGGAGGAGGGGCATTGACTACAACTATGATCTGAGATATATAACAATAAGTATCCTGTTTTTTTTTTTTTTTTTTTTGTTTATTTTTACTAGTTATTGCTTTTAGCAATTTATATAGCAGTTTTATTGTCTACTGCAAACTTTTTACTGTATGTTATTGCTATTAACTAATCTGCATGATTGAACTAAAATTGTCTGCCTTACAGGGTCTGATAAATATGTTTTTACTGTCACACTGTTTGTAAAGCTTTTTAGCTAGTTTCACTGTGTGAAAGGTATTAAGTGGAATTCTTATCTATTTGTTAAACATCTGTTTGTTTGTTCTAATTTTCCTGCCAAGCGGTGTATCATATAACTGATTTGTTTGCAGTTAAAAGCATTCTGTAGAGTCTCCTTGCTCCTTTATCTGTTTAAAAACTTTCATTTTGTGGCTCACTGCTGTTTTTCTGTTGTGATAAACATTTCTGGAGTATTTACTGTCTAAAAGAGTGTAGGATAGTAGCTGTAATGTTGTTCCCCACCCTCACTCCCTGTTGGTGTCTTGCTGTTATACTTGGTGGCTTTGCAGTTGCCCGCCCCTACTGTAAATCTGATCTGGGACACTCCTCCCAGTCTAGTGTCATTAGCTCATTCTACCTAATACAGAGAGAAGATTTGAGACGGCCAACCCACTTAGTTTCCTAACCTTGAATTATCTTCTGCTTCGCTTTTACCCCTTTCCTCTACCAAAAAAAAAACTTTGCTAGAATCTCTATCTCAGCTGATAAGTATATTTTTTGGCACTTTTTAACTGTAACAAAAAAAAAAATTCTAAGCTTGTTCCCTGCCTTTCCTGTAACTAGTCTAGTCCAAATACATATTTGCTATATCCAGGATTGTTTATAAGCTTCTGAGTCCCCCCCTCCCCAAGCCTTTCTATGTTGGAGGGAAGCCTTCTAGCTTATCAATGGGAGTGGTAAGCACTAGGTAGCCTATCTACCACAAAAGGAATGGTTTCTGGCCCAGAAATTGTAGTTTATTGGCCTTTTGGGCAGTTTTTCCATCTCTTTCAACTTTCTGATTTAAAAGTCCATGTTTGCACATTTTTCCCTCCTTTCCTGCAACCAGTCTAGTCCAGATACATATTTGCTGCATCCAGGACTTTTTGCAAACTTCTGAGCAGTGCCAAAGTCTGCTGTTCAATTTTTTCCCTTAGACCTGCTAGTTCTCTCCTGTCCTGCGCTTTTACTAGCTTATTAGTCTAGCACTTTACCAGACTTCTTGTAGAACTTATTGTAACACACAAAAGTGCTACCAGCACTAAACGTTCTACAAGGAAACCACTCCAGTACTTATTATTAATGCCCACCCCTCCAGGCATGTCTAAATGTCAGTTCCCTGTGCTTTCTCCTATCAACCTGGTGAACTTGGGCATCCTGAGGCAGTGTAGCAACTGCCTCATGTACAATGACAACCCTATCCTCTTACCTCCAAACACTCAGACTTGCAAGAGATGCACTTGTATATCCAAACTGGAAGCCACACACTCTCCAGCCAAGACCGGAATAGCTGGTCAAGAGTAGAAGGTCAACACTTGCACCACACCACATGGAACACACACCCCTCCAGAACACGCACCAGCACTGCCTTCACATAAAAACACAAACCACACACCCACCTTCACGGAGGCTCTCAATAAATATCTACCCAAACAGCAGAGACCTCCAAGGCAGAAATACACTTGACCACCACAACACAACACTAATCACGAGACACATAACTCTTCTAAACGGTGTGCCACTCAACCAAAGCCCCTAAGGCAAAACAGCATGCCCAACACACTAGTCATAGGTGACTCAATAGTGAGGCACACTCATGTTACACTCACTAGGTTGAATAAGGAGAAACTAACAGTCAGCTATCTGTCAGGCACCAGGATCCCCCACACAATGCACGCACTCAAGTCCCTCAACAACAGGTGCAAATATGACTCTGTCATTGTACATGTGGGTGTGAATGATGTGAGACATACCTCCCTGGACTACATGAAAAAAGACATGGAGGAACTCTCGGAATATGTAGCCCAGGTGGGTATGATCCTAGCCCTGAGCAACATTCTACCATCACCCAGAATGATACTACAGTACAAGCAGAAAATGACTGATTTCAACAATTGGCTACATTACTGGTGTCATTCTAAGGGATCCAGTATCTGTCTGCCTGAAATGACATGATTCTTGACAGACCCCAATGCTTTGTCAGAGATGGTCTGCATCTGTCACCCCTGGGCTTCCGAATACTGGCCGCGGCTCTTTCCACGCCTATAGTGCCTTTTTTAGGTGGTGTTCTAAAGGCCAAATTACCACCATAACAACTACAAACAAATGCAATCTGAGGGTCATGCTGCTCAATGCTAAAAGTCTAAATCTCAAAATACACTTGCTCGAAGCACTCTTTAAAATGGAGAACATCGACATTTGTGCCGTAACAGAGACCTGATTCAAAACAGCAGAAAGCACCCCTGCACTACCAGGCTATAACTCATTCCACACCTTTTGGCCCCAGAACGTGGACCGAAGCTCCAAAGGCGGTGGTATTTCCATATTCATAAAGGATGCACACACCTCCAGCCTTGTAGACCAACATAATGCATCTGAGATTCTTCAGGTGTAGCTAACATTGGGTAAGACAGAGATTCAGGTCATAGCCTGGTATAGGTCCCCAACCATGTCCCAAGACTCATACTCCACATTCCTAAGCACCCTAGAGAATATTAGGGTCCAACCTAACACTCTCATACTGGGCGACTTCAACTACCCCTCCATTAACTGGGAGAACTACTCATGTATCATTACACTTGCCCAACTTTTCCTGGAATTCATTAATTCCAGCACCCTGTAACAGCTCGTTCTTACCCCCATTAGAGGTAGCAACATCCTTGACTGGTCATTACTAACATGGGCGACCGTTGCTCTATACCAATAGTCAACTCCTCCCTGGTTAGATCCAACCTCAGACTAATCACCTTGGAAATCCACATCCCTTCCACCACCCCTGCAAAGGTAACCACCATGAAAAACTTCTCCAAAGCTAACTCTGGGCTCCTAAAAAGAGAGGTGGCTAACTTCATGGCACCCATGCAAATGGAGATCAGTTGCATGACCGCAGAATCATACACCAGTGCACTGTTCAAACACGTACACAAATGCATGGATCTTGCCATACCCAGTAGAACCAAGACGCTCTCCTCCAAAAAAAGGAAGCCAATCTGGTGGTCCCCTGCCATAAACAAACTCTACAACAGAAGGAGGAAACTGATGCAGAATAAGGTGAAGTCCAAAGACTGGAAAAACTCCCTCATCAGCCTCAACAAAAAGTTGAGATCCCTCATCAAATCCTCTAAAACTAGCTATGAAAACTGTAGCAGATAGTAAGGACAACCACCAGGCCTTCTATAGTTATGTAAAGAATCTCCACGGCAATACTCAGATTTGCTCTGAGCTACTGCACAATGGTACCTCCTATACCGAGCCAACAGATATTGCCAATATACTGGCCGACAGATTCAGTGCCAACTTTACCCTGCTCTCCCCCCCAAGGGACCAGTCACAAAGCTAGTAGATTGCCAGGCACCCAGTATTACTGCTGCACAGGTTAAAACAGAACTGTCCAAGGCCAAAAACACAGCTTCTATGGGACCTGACAATATCCCTGGCTGTGTTCTACAAGAACTACAAAGTGAACTGGCACCTCACCTGTGTGCCCTATTCAATCACAGCCTCACCTTAGACTTTGTCCCTACTGAATGATGCACTGATGCAGTCATCCCTCTCCACAAAGGAGGAGCGACTACAGACCCTGGGAACTATCACCCCATTAGCCTGATGAGTCTAATATGCAAAGCTATGGAATGCATGGACCTAATAAAGAAGGATATAGGGAATCTCCAAACTCTGGATCCCACACAGTTTGGTTTTGTGAAGGGTAGATCATGCCTGCTCAACTTGGTTGACTTCTTTGAGTCGGTCACCAGAGCTGTGGATGAAGGCAAGGTGGTTCATACAGCCTTCCTTGATCTGGCCACAGCCTTTGATACCATTCCCCACTCAGGAATCATAGAAAAACCTCACTCAGCTAGGCATCAACCCCTATATCACTAGGTGGGTTGCAAACTGGCTCACAGGTAGAACCAACAGTGTGAAAGTAGCTGAGTCCAAGTCCGACTGCTGACCAGTCATGAGTGGAGTCCCACAGGATTTGGTCCTGGGTCCTCCCCTGTTTGGTATCTACTTCTCTGAAGTCCAGGACAACACAAAGGGACTCTGGCTAACAAAGTTCACAGACAATTGCAAGTTGGGAGCTATTATTAACTCCCCAAGTGATGTTCACATCCAACAAAAAGGCCTCACTGAGACCAACAACTGGTGTCAGAACCATGGCCTTAAGCTCAATGCCAAAAAATGTGTCATCATCCCCTTTGGGAAAAACACAGTTCCCATGAATTACCACATTGATGGTAGTCCACTGAACACAGAAGGCATTATAAAAGATCTGGGAACACAGCTTGACAGCAACCTCTCCTTTGACCACCACATTGCCACTGTGGTCAGAAAGTCCTTCTATGTGGCACATCTCATTACTAAGGGTTTTGCATTAAGGATGAAAGAGGTCATTGTCTCCCTCTACTCTTCCCTCATTAGGCCAGTCATTGAGTACAATGCCCCAATTGGCATGTACCTCACTAAACACCTACAACAACTGGAGAGGCCACAAAAATACCTAACAAAGAGGATCATAGGCTTTAAACATTTGTCCTATATGGACAGACTCAAAAACTCCAACTATTCTCTGTCTCATATCGCCTACTTAGAGGCAATCTCTACTTCACTTACAAAGCCATGTCTGACCCAGCTCTGTTAGAAATGCTACATCTAAAGAAATCCCAATCCCTCCGCACCCAATGCTCCAGAGACCTCAACCTCATTACTCCAATCAACAGAACATGCTGGAGGGACAGTTTCATAACCCAGAGACTGCCCATGCTATGGAACAGACTTCCCATACATGTCAAGCAGAGCACCTCACTGGCCCTCTTCAATAGAAATCTTGATGAGTGGATGAGAAATAGAAAATTCACCCCAGGGATCACTCCAGTGGCTTTACTCGACAAAGGCACTGGGAACTAAGGTCGGGTGGCACGATGCTAGGGTAATCCTATGAGCTAGGCTTGTAAAGGCTCCAGGGCCATTAGTCTAGTACACACCTATGAACTTATGAGCCTATAGTAATTGAAATGTAAAGTATACTTTGGGGGTTGGTTACATTTAATACTGCTGCAGGTGTATTGCATCACCAGCTGTGTATACTAAGGCTAATATTGTTCAGTGTGTGAGGTTAGACAATATATATTTCTTTAAAGTTTTGTTATATTTTGTGGTAGAGAGCACTGGCATCTGTTGTGTAAATCTGATGTGGGATAACAGCATTCTCAGCCTTTGCATTTTAGCTGTGCTAATAAGTATAATATGCAAGGTATGTGAGAGTGTTTTCTGGTGTACAAGGAAGTGAGTATTTACAAAGGAATGTTTGTACTGGGCCATATGATTATATTAGGTGATCGTAAGTAGCTGTAATAGGAAGTGATGTTGGGCTGAATGAGAATGGGGATGGGCAGAAGTTATAAGCCACCAAGTATTTAACTGTTTTGGGGTAGCAGTATAGCAGACATACACCACAAATGTACAATGCCATTGGTAGTACTATAAAAGTACTTTACTTTCTGATTATGATCTACAGTGTTATTAAATGGGTAGTAAAGAGTGCATTGCCGTAGATATTATAATACAGACACATTTTTAAAGGAGCAAATGCATCTGTGCCAAAACGTCACTATGGGGTCCCCTTAGCCCATGAGTTGTAGTAATGATCAGTGGAAGTGAGATAATAATGCTATAGATAATCGAGTTTCAGTACTGTTTTCTTTTCCCCTAGCATAAGATCCATTCTCTGATAATGGTATAATCTGCAGTAATAGTCAGAACTCATTCAAGCCTATAGCGCTTTTCTATATATTTTCAGTTAACACCCATAGCTCCTTATGGTGTCCAGTCCTTACTTGGGTCTGATTTACCAGCTTATAATAGGCAGCATTACAAGAAGCAAATGGTTATTAATAAAATGACACTAAGGCTGCGTACATCTACAGACATGACTGTATCTGTCCATCTTTGGGAAACAGAAGGTTACAATGAAACAAAAATATGTTTAAATCTATAATCTAAATTCATTTTTCCATACAAAGGGGGCGGGGTCATCTGATGAAGAGTCATATTACAAATAACATGCAACTCAGATAAGGAAACACACACCACTCAGATATAAGTCTTCTGGTTTTGGAAATAACAAGCAGGTCAACTCAGTAGAATTATATTCCAAGTATTAATTTTAAAATGTACAGTAAAGCCTTTCTTTCCTTTTAAATACCCTTTCCTAAGCTAAGACTGTTTCATCATAATAAGTTGGATCTACTTTTACTCTATCTGGAGTAAGTGAAGATGACAGAATTAAATGTATAAAAAAAGCATAAACATCTGACAGTTATCGTTGCTATTCAAAGAAAGTTGAAGCTGAAAAGGATCATTGCACTTTTCCAATTTCCTCATTAATGTTATCCCAAAGCTTTAGTGGTAGTAGTGTGTACCTCTGAATTTATGTTAGAACACACAACACAGATTTGCAAATTCTATTATATGAAGTATCTGACGCATCTTAATAATATTTGCTGCTTTCGCCAATGTTAGTGTTAACTTGTTTGTCTCAGAGTGCTAACCATTTTTTGCAGACTTCTAAGAAAAAAAAAATCTACTATTTAAAAAAAAAAACATTTGATAAACTGGAATGACAGATTTTCAGTTGGTTTACAAGAACTTTAGTACATGATATATATAAATTACAAGCAGCACACAGCATTATTTTTTCTGTTTTCCTTTTATTCCACTTGTAAATAAATGTCTACTGTCTTTCTTACATTATTGTTTTAGGGAAACAACCACCACAAAACTATCTATAATTACTTATAAATAGCAGAATTAGCTTGGGACAAGACTGAAGTGTGTGTGTGCGTGTGTGTGTGTGTGTGTGTGTGTGTGTGTGTGTGTGTGTGTGTGTGTGTGTGTGTGTGTGTGTGTGTCTGTGTGAGAGACAGAGAGAGAGAGAGAGAGAGAAAGAGAGAGAAAGAGACAGACATGTAAATGATGTTAGTCCCTTGCCTACTGATACCGACTACCTACCAATATAATTGCTATCCTTTCTATAAAAGCTTTGTTGAAGCAATTTTTAAAATAAATGTGCACCTGTCTCTGTTGCTGGAACTGAATCTGTTATAAATATCCTTAGCAAGTCATTGCATCAGCACCTTCTCTATTCCTGTCTTCCATAGCACTTTGGAAATAGGTACATAAATGAGCCATCCAAAATTTTTAATGCTACATGTAGCTCATATCCATGGCCAGTAGAAAGATGTTTAAGATGCAAGTCTAAGTATAAAATTATTTAGTAGAACAGCAGCAGTAAACAAGATAAACATTTCAACGCTTTCTTTTCTAACCCCCAGTCACTTTTACTGTTGTTCCCTAACTGAAATGATATGTCAGATACCACTTCCCTGTACTTTGTCACATGTAAAATGGACAAGTTTCATCTTGATAATTCCTGCTCCCTGCTGTGAAACTCCCCAGTCGTCTTTTCTGTAAGGAATTACTGCTGATGCTGTTTCCGTTATTGTGCTAGTAATGATTCAAAGCACTTGGGCTTTCATTTTTTATACAGTGTTGTGCTTCCATTATGTTAGTATATGCAAATTAGAGAGGTTTGTGTAGTGAGGCGCTCATACAAGACTGTAAATGTTTTCATTGTTACTCTTATCAAGTGAAAATGCTGACAGCTTTTTATCATCAGGATGAAACATCAGTGACTTCAGTCTCAACAAAACATAGGGACAGCAATAAACAGGAATAACTACTCTTTTCTGTTTCACTGAAACACCTAATAATTCAAGTATCAAAAGAGTGAACAGCAGCCCACCAAGTATGAGATTATTAAATAGATCTCATAGAAGAATCGTGAATATTTAAGTGTATAGGTTCATAGGTTCATGGTATATACTGGGCCAATGACCACCAGGGCCTTTATAAGCTTAGCCATGCACCCTGACTCAGTTGTGTCGCTATGTATCATGAAAATTTATTAGGAGGGAGTATGTTAGTTAGGAGCTTTCTAGAGGTTATGTGGGAGGTTATGTTATTTTAGACATTACTGTCTGCCTCTATCTATCAGAAACATAGGGCCATATCAGGGGGAATTTCTGATTTCCATCCATTGGTCAAGGTTATACTTAAGTAGTGTTAGTGATGGACTCTTCTTCATATGGATGGGGAGTCTGTTCCACAATATGGGGATCTTATGAGACACATATCTGTCTCATCAACACGACTTATTTATGTCACAAGCAAAATTTAAATCCTTGGATCTAGTGTTTCTGATGCTGTTATTTTACAGATGTGCAAATGTTCCATCAGAAATGGATACGAGTATGCCTTATATGCCAGGCATCGATCACCTCTCAGTAGCCTGTAGTAAACTGAATATAGAGACAGAGCTTTAAGGCAATCTATACAGGACAATTATCAGATTTTCCTGCTAAGGAACATTTGTGAGCATTCCGACTGTTGCATATGTCTGGTCAAGTACATGCTGAAGGGGACATTCAATGATGGGTCTGATAAGGGCTGAATAAAGGCATCTGTATTACATTATCGTACGATTAAAATAGCGAATGCTATTTCATCATACCGATAATGTCTAAACCACAAAATATCGAACACACAGAACAGCAAATTCTTTCCAAGGGAAAAAATTCGGTGCTCCGCAAAAAAAAATGAATAAAAACACTTAAACACAAAGATAAGTGGGCACCCCCCTACTTAAATATATCAACTCCGAGATTGCACCATAGTGGAGGAAATGGCAAAGTCCAGAAGACGGACCACCAAATTTTTTCCCTGGGAAAAAATTTGATGTTCCGTGTCTTTGCTATTTTGCCATTTTGACAGTATCCGTTCGACTAAATAGCTTTTGCTATTTAGTCCATTTGATACGCTAATATAGACCTGAATAAAGTGGCACTATAACTTCTTTAGATCTGGATGGCATGCCCTCACTTGTAAGTTGAGCAACACAGAATGATTTTCTTACTTTGGCTGCATGTTAGTTAAAGGGCAGATTACTGTCTACATATGTTCCAAGATCCGTGATGACTGGGTCAGTTGTTAGGGTTGTCTTATCGATGGAGTAATTAGCCTAGGTGGCAGTTTTCCAAAAAGCACTAATGGTGGATTTCTTGGCATTGAGTTTTAATCTGTGACTTTGACATAGAAAACATCTAACATACCCCATGGGGAAAACTGACATTATTTTACACTGTATTTCAAATTTGGTGTGACTTCACAGAACCTGTAAAACTTGTTATGAGTGATTTCAGCCTGAAAATATAGAAGGTGTATGTGGATGGTGTGTGTGGAAGGGGGTGGGGTACCAGATAATTGAAGAATAACTAAAATCTCTATAGCTTCTGTAGCCCTAGTCATATCAAGAGAAACAATTTTAATGTGATCATGCATGCTTCTATGGGGAAATGCTGGAAGATAAGCAAATGCTAGTGACCAACACGCTAGAATCATTTGCAAGAAACTAAATAAAAACTCAAGATAACCCAATTTAAAGCTAGTATGGTGAATTAAAAAAGCATATAGTTTTGCTTTAACATTAGGTGCTTCTGGGTGTGTGAAGCAAACTGTTTAGGGATATACAATGCTTTAGGCTCTAATGAAGGATTGTTCATAGACAGAAACAGCAGGCTATGCTTTATGTAGGAAAATGAATAATCTGAGTGCTTTGAGCTGTCCATTTCTGTTACCTGTCTGGACATCTCCTTGCTTCTAGTCTCATTGGCTACTCACTCAGTTTAAGCAAAATTTAATTTATCCAAAGTACACTATACAAGTATCCCGGTTAGAAACTAAAAACATATTCTGAAACATTTAATAATAAACTCATAAAAGTGTTCAAACAGAAGATGCTGTGATGTCTCCTATGGCAAATTAACAGCACAGGTAGCGATTAATGTGAGGTGTAGCTCCTGCTCGAGAAAAATATTGGCAACTACTTCATTCCAGCTTTGCCACTTGAGCATCTAACAATCCTTTACCAGAAGAGACAGACAGTTGCGCTAAGGTGTAAACAGGCCCTTCATACATCCAGGATGTGACTGTACAGGACTTTGAAGGACAAAATGCTAATTGAGAAGGAGGTGAAATTGCTAAGATGTTGCCAGAGCATAGTTTGAAACAAATTGGTTATATGTACTCATTTATAGGAATGTGGTAAAATAAATAGAAGTGCAGTGGATTTCTCCGGTAGCTGTATTTGGAACAGCGATCTCTTTGCATTTGCCTTCAATATTCTACTACTTTAATTAATAACAGAGGTGGTCACAATGTGATCAGGTTGTTTTAAATCAATGCACTGAAAACAGAAAAAAAACTTCTGAGGCACAAGAAAATGTGTAACATCCAAGTGAACAATCTTTTTCCAGTAAAGTTAACTATATGTATAAGAAGATGGATAAATGTCATCAGCGCAATGTTTTGTGTCATCAGTAAAGTCTCTTCAAAGGCTCCCATTTGCAAATGGTGGTAGTTTAGAATGGGTTGGAATAATAGCATGTTTACCTCTTAGACACAGGGTACAGGGTTTGATTCTCACCTTTGGGAAATTGGCTAGGCTTAAAATGGTCCAGAAGGGCAGCTAGCTAACTTATGAACCTATGTAAGGCATGCGGTTATTGCTGGAATTTATAAGACTTTGTGCTCAGGGGATAGATAGAACATACTGTGCTGAATGTATGCAATATAAATACAAGAAGTCCATAATTTGTAATGCTCTTCCACAACACACAGCATGTGGACAAAAAAATAATACAGCTATAGGATCTCTTCATCTGAAATGCCTCTTTCTGATAAGTCTTTGTCAGGGGAGGAGAATGTAATTACTGCTCTCTGAATCAGCCCCACAGAATAAAAGGAACTGTTGAATATTAACTACAGTTATACAAAGACTCCAAAATATGTCCTGGATTACAGCAATAAAAACTGCTGAAAAATGTCACCAGAAGAGAGACTCTTGAGAAAACAGGAAATTGAGCCTTCATCAAGGCTATTTAAATGATGATGTCTTTTAGGACACTTCACTGAAAACTTCATGTAGCTTTTTGCTGTTTTTTTTTCCATTTCTTGGTCTATCATTGATTGGGAAACACCACAAGACTACAGAGGTTAGAGAAGACATGGAACTGGACAATACACTGGAATCGAGTAGGAATGTCTTTATATGAAATAGCGACCACCAACATTAATGACCTATGCAATATCCACAGTGCACAATGGGCTGAGTGATTCTGTCTCCACAGCCAAAGACTATTTGTAAAGGTTACCACAAAGTAATTCAGGAACATCCCTACCACAATGCTTGTGATGTATTTTCACACAGAAAGGTTACACTAAGTGTACAGATAGTGTACATCTGGCCTAATGTGTCTTGGCTCAGCATCAGGTAAACCAAAGACTTTCAGGAGAGAAATGATGACACAGTTGGAATAGAAGTGGAAACGGCTTTCACTCTCTACTTTCACTAGTACTGTCATCAGTATGATGGGGAGAACCTGACCATGCATTGTGCAATGCCCTTGCAAAGAACTATGCAAACATATTTCATCATTCTTCTGAAATGGCTTGTTTCTGCTGTACATTAGTTTGACTCCATACTCATTTCACTAGCTCTGATCAACAACAAGCTTCCTGACAGTAAATGTATTTTGTTATTATTAAATGTGTGTGTGTGTGTGTGTGTGTGTGTGTGTGTGTGTGTGTGTGTGTGTGTGTATGTGATTGTGCATTTTACATGTATGTATATACACAACTGCAGTTTGTAACAGTACACACTGCTGCTGTGTGTATGAGATTGTGGTATAGCAGAGACTGGGAATTTGCCTTTTCCTTACTGTTGTGCGATCTCAGAGTTAGTATATATAATTAGTAGGGGGCGTAGGGAGCGCAGATGGCTTGCCTCCCTGCATAATTTTTTTTTAAGTATTTTGTGATTTTACCTTTTTTGTTTGGTCTTTTGAGTGCTCACTGTTTTACTAGTTAATCATATCTGTCAGTCTCTGTTTATATATATGTGTGTGTGTGTGTGTATGTATATATATATATATATATATATATATATATATATATATATATATATATATATATATAATGTATTTTTATATACAGAAATTATATATATATATATATATATATATATATATATGTATATATATATCTATATATATATATATATATATATATAAATAATATGTGTGTGTGTGTGTGTATATATATCTATATATATATATATATATATATATATATATATATATATATATATATATATATATATATATATATATATATAGCGTTAGCGTTAAGCCT